>NW_005187477.1:2425128-2443305 GCF_000239375.1 Pundamilia nyererei | reverse complement strand
TGATTGTTGGGTTTTTTTCTCTGTATCTATGAAGCGCCTTGAGGCGACTTATGTTGTGATTTGGCGCTATATAAATAAAATTGAATTGAATTGAATTACACCAGATAATGCTGCGTTACAGTAAGTCCCGCCCCCTCTACTCCTGTGCAATGAGGAGGCGTGGCTCTGAACGAATAACCAATCAAAAGGTTAAAGTTATGAGTCCTGTGTCTGTAACCAGAGCTGCCAAATCAACACCTGCAGCAGGAAGCGGTAAAAATGCTCCAAACGCAGCGTTCCTGTTAAAACCGTGACGTTTGTGCGACGTGAGCTTGGAGGCTTCGAGCGACAAAGACGGACGAGTGCACGCCGTTTACCCGCTGAGGCTTTATTTAAAACAGCAGAGACAGAGATGGAAAGCAGCTTTCTGGAAGCTGAAGAACAGCTCTGACGTGTCTGCGGCGCCTCAGCAGATATTACTCACACACTTACTGCTGTTCAGCATCAGGGCAGCATTACTGCAACTGTGCGCGTGTGTGCGTACCTTCAGGTCCTCGTGCTTGGGCATGATGGTGATCTTGTTGCCGTCCACGCTGAGGATCTTTCCCTGCAGGTTGATCAGCTCGCCCTCACACACCTCCACGTTGTCGCCGGCCTGCAGGTTGTGCTCACGCTCCTTACCTGAGCGCACACACAGATTCAAACTGAAGCTTCGTCGTAAACACGAGTTCATGTTCTCCACGTAGCGGGTTATAAACCAACTGTTTAAGTTGTGTTTAAGTTGAAAGAACAGGTGTCACCAACAGTAACAGTTGTGTTTAAATCCATGAAAACTGAACAACTGCAAGTAAAACTGGGACCCAGGCATGAATTAATGACAGAGCTGATTAAAAACATCACGATTCGTTGTGCTGTAAAAACTGAGCTGCTGCTGGCTCAGCGGGCAGGAGAACGTCGTTTAGCAGCAGCGATTGTTTCTGTAACTTTATCCGTCTCGCTGTGCTTACGACAGGATCGGCCGACTGCGGTGAATTCGCCACAGCGGCTCCTTTTCAGCTGTGCTGCCGCGCTCAGGATCATCGTCCCGCTTTGGGACGTCCCACGCTGTAACCGTGGGCCCGACGGCCTCGCAGACAGCAGGTTTCACAGGACTGCAGATTTACAGAAAGACTCGTACCCGACTCTGTGACCACCTCCAGGTCGATTCCTTCAGGCTGGTCTTCAAACTTCTCTAGCTCTGACAGCGTGGGCTTCACTCCGTCTGTGATCTACAACAAAAACACGCCAAAATGACGTCACGATCGTTTTAACTTTGGATCAAAATCGGGGCATAAACTGTGGTAAAGAGCGAACATTAGCTTCTCCTCAGTTTAATTTCATTTATTATCTTGGCCAAAAATAAACCTCTCTAAGAAACGGCAGCTGTTTGTGTGAGGTTCAAAGAGCTCAGCTGTGCAGTGGTTAGGGGCTTGGCGGTCTTAAACAAACATGCTGCTGCCTCACACTGAGCTTCACAGAGGGAAAAATCACACATAACAGAGTGCTTCATGTAGACTTTGTGAGGACGAGGAGTGAGATCTGCAGTGAGCATGTTTCAAGCTGTTTGCATATAAAGTTTGGACTGTGCATCACTGCAGCAGGCGGACTGGCCCGTTTCCTCTGCAACTCTCTCATTTAAACGAGCTCCAGGTTCACAGTAACAGTGAGTCTGTGAAGAGTCTTCCTCACCACAGCGGACATGGCGAAGCTCTTGAAGAGGAATCCTTTGCGGCTGTAACGGTTTCCCTCAAAGATCATGAAGTCTCCGTCATGGCTGACCTCTCCTCCCAGAGACCTGAGGAGTGAAAACCACAGAGTGTCATCACGCTGCCGCCTCAGCGAGGAACCCCAGCATGCTCGAGGCCGGACAGGCCGTTACCTGATCTTCTCAGCATCAAACAGCCTCTGTGGAGGCCTCTTGAACTTCTTCCTCTTGGCAAACCAGTCTTTCTGTAACACACACACACACACACACACACACACACAGTTACGCATCAGGGCAGCGACTCGAGTGGAGAAAAGACCTTCGAGTTTGACCTACCAGGCTCATCTTGGCCTTGATGCGGTCCAGGTCTATCCGAGGGATCATCTTCAGGGAGATGGTGTTCTGGCTCGGCTCCACGTAGTCCACCTGGAGAACAGAGACGTGACGTTTACGCTCACGGAGCAGCTTACGTTCCTCCGCTCTCGCGCTTAAACTTTAGCTTTTGTTTCTCAGGAAGTGGGGAAGAGGTGCTGGTTAGCCACGTGACCGTAAGCAGCTGTTTACCAGCTTCAGCCACACATGGCTCCGAGTTCACACAGCGATCATTTTACGGCTGAACGAAGTGGAATTTTATCAGACGACGTGTTTGTGAGAGGAATCGGGAGGTGAAGGGAAGCAGACTGGAAAACGGCTGGAGGGTAAAGCCTTGTTTGCTTGGCACAGCGGAGCAGCTGTAACTGTGGTGATGGGGAACAGTAAACAGCTCCGCCCTTTCTCAATTCTCAAGTACGGACGCGTGATTTGTACACATCCGGGAATTTTTCACGTTCTCGGCTTGATGCGTACTTTGAATTGGAACAGTACTTTGTCTCCGACTGATGACGTGTCACGAGTACGCGAGAACGCACAAGTATGCGTATTGAGACAGGCCCCTCCTCCTGCTGGGCTGAAGCTGGCACCCTGGAACATGTGACCTTTAACCCCCAGGAGAGCGCTCGGACTACGTAAACATGATTTGAAATCTGACGAGTGAAAACGCCCCCCCCCTCTGAGCACCTGAGCGATGTCGTCCTTGTACAGGCCCCGCTTCAGCCTGACCCACGACTTGGGCTTCAGGTTGGTGACCTCCTTGACGACCTTCAGCACGTCCGTCATCTCCTTGATGGGGACCATCTGCTGGTTCCAGAAGCCCATCCTCAGGTTGCCGATGCCCTCGATGGCGGCCTTGACGTGTGTCTGCTTGTACGACTCCACGTAGATGTAGCCCTTCACGTGATCCGGGGCCACCACGGACTTGATCTGCAGAGGCTGCGGGTGGAGGAGAGGAAGATCAGCAGGTCAAAACCCAAACTAGGAAAATCAGCTGCGACCTTTGACCTCAGAAACTTTGTGTCATTGGTTATTTCTCTCTAAGCGAGGATCCATTCAGGTCACCGGTTCTTTTTGTTGTAGATGTAATAAAAACTGTTGCCTGTATCAGGTTAAAACCCTCCGTCCTGCTGTCCTGTATCAGCAGCGCAGAGAAAACTTCCAGCCAATCAGAGGCGAGTTCTTACCGTGTCAGTGAACTGGTAGGCGATGAACTTCCTCATCAGTGCGATGGCGGTCGCCCTCTCCTCTCCGATCTGCAGAGACAGGAAGCATCATAAAGGTGTGCATCCTCCCGGTGTGTGTGTGTGTGTGTGTGTGTGTGTGTACCTTGCACTTGACTGTCCACAGGTTGGGGTCCCTGATGGGGACAAACACACATTAAACCACTGTAATAATGTCAGCAAAGTCTGGAAGCTGATTGGTGGATCAGGGTTTACATACTTGACTCCAGGAAGAAGCTGCTGCTGGGTGATGTCATCGGAAAGCTCCTCGGACCCTCCAGAGTAACTGCGCACCACAGAAGAAGAAAAAGCAACAGTTTTGGTGGTCTGTCACAGTCTGTGTGGGAAACAGTTCGTCCAGCTCGCCATCGCGCGACTAAGACTCATGTGACGTCATTAAAGTAACCGACGCTGGCAGCTCAGCGTGTCGTGGTGTCTGAGGCAGAGGAGCCCAACCTGCAGGAGGAAGGACAAAGGTACTCACTGCTCCCCTCCGGACGACTTGGCGTACTTCCTCATGTAGTACTCGCCCAGCGCCTCCTCCCTGGAGTCTCTGCAACACAAAGACAAACTCAATGTTCACGTGTGAGCTGTGAAGTGTGCCGTCAAACTGAAGCTGAGAATCTCAGTGACACGTTATTCTGTTTAAAAACGCAGGGCGGGCGCGGCGCCGGGAAAAATTCCTCTTTTGTGTTTTCAGCTGGTCTGGTTGGACGGCGCTTTTAAATAATAGCTAGCTTTTATTTTACTCTAAAGGATAAAGGTTCCAGCTGAATGGAGCTGTGCAGGGTAAATCATTCCCTGTATGAAGACGGGGCTCAGTACAAAGTAAACCACAGAGTCTGCGTGTTACCTGCTGTGAATGGCGGACGGCCACGCCCCCAATCAGACCGAACAGGGGAGTGACCTCTCCCACAGACTGAGAGTTTCCCATCAGCAGATCAAACTGTGGCTTTCAGTCCCTTACTAATAAAAACCCTCTGACTTTTATTTTGGCGGTCAAAAACAAAAGCTTTACCTCCAGAGGTTCTGCAGCCGCCGGGATCCAGAGTGATCCTCATCCAGAACCACGTGGTCGATGTTTGACACTGAAGGCGAGACGAGACGGTTTGTTTCCAGTCCAGTGAACTGAAGCGTATTCGACAGTTATGACATGAAAAACTTACCTTCAGCCTCCTCTGCTCAGGACCGCCCGGAGAGGAAGAGGAGGGGGAGGAAGGACAGGAGACAAACCCAAAAGGAAGGGAGAAAGTGTGAGGAGCCAAAAGACAGTGAGTCAGGCAGCAGCAACACAAAGCATGATGGGAAAAATACACAAACAAGAACACTGTGATTATCGGTGACGTGCAGCACGGGGGAGCATGGAGACGTGATGTGGTTCAGGAGGAAGTACAGCAGAAACACAGCGCCGCTGTCAGCCAATCACATCAGGCGCGAAGGTACCCGCTCACCCAGTCTCCTTTAAATAAAGTTAGAAACAAGCAGCGGGGTCGACTCGAGCATCCGCGGTGAAGTGACGTCACCTCGCTCAGATCAGAGGGGCGCACGGTACGACCCGTTTAAGCTAGCCGTGGCGCTCACTGCCGCTAACCGCAGGGTTGGGCCCAAAACACGGGTTTACGGCCGACTCGGAGACGTCAGCGTCACCGAAGGAGCTCACGGATCAGAGTCGTTGGTTGTGATGATGTCACAGCTGGGTCCACCAATGCAGTGGCGCTAAGCTAAGGTCAACACGACGGCGTAAACATCCTGCATCTACATATCGGTTACCCGGGCAACCGGCACAACGGCTTTGCTTTAGACGCAGCTTTTTGCTTCGATTCTGTTTCTACTGTACATCCACCTTCAGCAAAGCTATGCAACACCACCATTATCATCATCAGCATCATCACAAAAGCTCCACCCACATTGGTTAGTGTGTAAACTGAAATCATGGCAGCTCCGTCAGGTAGCAGGTTCAGGCAAATGGTCACACTTGGTTCTCTGAGAGCCGTCTTAGGTTCAAACATCAATTTAAAGAGTTTCTACTTTCTTTAATCTGCTGTTTGGCGTTTTTTTGCTCAACGAGCCAGTCATGGATTTGCCCTCGGTGCTTCCTCGCGTTACGCCACACACTCACGAATGCAGCAATGCTGAGATGAGGTGTGGGGGTGGGGTTAATACACTCAGGGACGTGGATTTAATCAAATGGATGGGGCTGGAATCCTATTTACAGCATGGGCATCGATGGAAAACATCAGAGCGTCGGGAGCAGATTTACCGTTAACTGGAGGCCACATGCACGACAGAGGAGCCGGCAAGACAGAGAGAGCAGAGTCAGAAAACAGCCTGCACACATGGACATCACACTGTAAGAGCGCCACTTCCTACTGACACATGTGAGGGTCCTGCCCGTGGTTCGGTTGGTGTTGACGCGAGTACTGACAAAGTTCTGGACGGATCTGCGCCCCGAATAAGAAGCGGCTCAACGTTTCCCACCGCATCCTCACAGACACAGTAATCAGGAAACGTTTTGATGTCATCGGCGTTCTTCCAGGTCCTACACATCCAGGGCCCTTCATCAACACTGGATCAATCTGACTTTCCTTCTCCTTCACTCAGCACACGGCTGCTGTGACGACGGACGTCTGACGTGAAACAGCGAGTGTGAGGAAAAAGCTGCTCGTTAGCGACGAGCCATTTCGGCAGCCGATAGCTGGAAAAAAACGATTAACGACCTCGGCGGCCAGCAGCCGACCGGCACAACTGGTCCGCCTCAGCTTTGGTGATTCGAACTCTGGTATAAAAAGTCATGCGGATTGGACCACACGTGGCGGGTCAGTGCGGCCCGCAGCGCTCTGTAAGCCCTGAAAAATCTGATCAAACATCCAGCTGCTCCTGGGTCTGTTCCTCTGCATCGCACACATTAAACTGAAATGATGACACATCACATGATCCGAGGCTGACAGCTGATTGGAGAACAAACACAGATTTGGTCTTTGGGCGTACATTTGGTTTGGTTGCTGTTTTTAAACAAGCTTAAAGGACTTTTCCAGTAAAACAGTGATGTTTGAGAAATATGAAGCCAATTTTCAGCGAGCGTCTCTCTGGTGAACAGACCAGGATAAATATTTAAGGAGATGGTTGTGGTGTTTCTGCACATTTCAGCTCATTAACTGCAGATCACACGCTCGCTGTTTTCCTGCTGAGTGTTGCCACATGTTTGGCTTTCTTCATCCAGCTAATGTGCAACTTTGTTTCACTCCTGCTGGTTACTGCAAACTGCCCAGGAGTCACACTGTGGGCCTGACGTGACTGTTGTCACTAGAAGCCTTAATTTGTGTTGAACTGGGGGGGGCTGCAGGCCCGAGCGTTCGCAGCTCCTCGGTTAAAACTTCGGTCGACGGGGAAGAAGAACTCACACTAACTTAACCCAGAGCTTCACGGGAGAGCGGACAATCACCGCAAACAACCGCTGCCAGCAGCTTGCAATGATCCGAGTCGGCGACACGAATGTTGGCAGCGGGCACTGCTTCTATTCTGCTTCTACTCCTGGATCGGGTGAGGGCCGCTCAGCACCTCCGTCTTGGTGCAGCTAAACTGTCGTCCTGCACCGACCACGCCGTGGAGCAATTTCTGAATCTGCTCCACGTCTCGGAGGCTCGGGCTGGAGTTCATTTGATGTTCTGTGTAGACGGCAACAGATTTGTGATTTTCAGCTATTTGCTCGTGGAGGTTCACGTAACTGCCAACCTGTTCCGCTCAGTCACAAACACACCGCAGCTCACTGCCATTTTAGCGCCGCCCTGATGCACTGAAGTCGCTTTGAAGATGGGCTACGACTAACGCGGGCCTCGTCCCGCTCCTCAAAGCAGCGACATCACAATAGTTTTGGTTGTGAACACCGATCGGACTCTTTGAACGTCAGTGTGCGAAACACGGACTTTAATAAGAACCTGCAGAAAAACAAAAGCGATGCGTCCGGAGGCGGGATGGCGACGGCTCCCCGGCTCAATGACAAACGTGAAATGAGCTGAGGTTACACCTCAGCAGGTGTGCTGTCAGCAGACGATGGAGAGGCCGAGGAAGTGTGGCATGTTCAGTAATCTGTTCACTAGTTTAATGGATGAAACCAGTTTGTGCAACGTGATTAAACAGACACGATCTGTCAGTCGGAGCCTCGGGATCGAGTCTGGAGTTTAGAATCAATCTCATGCTGCAGGATTCCTAACAGCTCTCATCTTCACTTTCTTACCTTTCTCCAAAATATCCTCGGCTCCGTCCTCCCACTGATCCTCGTCCTCGTACTCATCGTCCACATCTGGACAGACAAACACAGGGTCAGACGTGCATCATCATCATCATCATCATCATCATCACGAGGAGTCTGAGAGATCGTCGTCTGTTCACACCAGCTTCATCCAGGATGAACCCTCCGTGTCTCGGCTTCTTCCTCGGACGGTCGTCGTCGTCATCCTCCTCCTCTTCCTCGTCGTACTCCTCCTCATCCTCCAGGTCCTCCCCCTCCTCATCCGCTACCTTGTCACTGCCCACTGGGCTGCCCGTCTCCTCCTGGTGACACAACAACAAAAGCAGATGAAAATTAATCTCCTGCATCCCCTCTGGTCCCGCTGCGAGAGTCCGCTGCTTCTCCGCTTCTTCTGTTTTTCCAGGGATGGTTTATAAACACAGCCTCAGAGATCTGAGCCTCATCTGAGAACAGACCCTGCAAATCATTTTTTCACTCAGAAATTTGGTGCCATAAAGGCTGTTGGCCTATCGTCAGTCAAACGCATCTCTGATGAATAAATAAGTCAAATTTCCCGTCAGAGGGAGAAACTGCAATGACATTTGTATAGTAACATTTGCACATCCTTTATTTATCTGGGTAAAAAGTCTCATGAACGCTCAAGAGTTATATTCTAGAGTTTTGTTGAAGACGGCAGCTTTTACAGGAACATCACACACAAACAGGACATTTAATTTAAGTCTTCGGTCATCAGTCTGACAGCATTTGCTTTTAAAGCAGTTGTACCAAAGTGTTCGAGCCCAAAGGCACAAACAGCAGGTAAGTATTTTAAAAAGCAGAATCAAAACACGGCGGTGGTGATGTCACTCAACTCCCTTTCCTGATGCTCTATAAAAACATTGCTTGTGGTAAGTCCAGTGTCTCCTTTATTTATCAGAAATGTTCTCTTTTAGTTCGAGTGGGTGTAAAGTACCTGTGGTCTGGTGCCACGCAGGGATTTTTCCAACATCACAGGTGTTACTTTCATTTTGAGTAAGAGCAGAGCCGTTACTGTGGGTGACACCACAGATGCCCGAGGGCAGAAAAACTTTATCACCAGTTATTTTACATTAAATATGAACATTTAATCGAAAGAATTCTACGTTTTTGGTCATTATTAACCCTCCTTTGGTCCGGTAGGAGGATCGTGACTCTTTGTGTCACTGGTGTTTTTGTGTGTTTCATTTCTAACACATCACGTGTTTCATATTTAACACCCTATTGTAGCAAATAAACAGCTTCAAAAACATCACACGATCACACTTAACACACCAGCGTGAAAACAATAAAAGATCAGCTCCCGATTTGCTGCATTACATGTATTATTTTACTGTGACTCAGGAAATAATAGTTCATAAAAGCCTTTAAAAATGCCACAGGAGTAACACCGGTGCCAAAAACACCAAAGCTCTTTAAGTCAATGTGCAAAAAAGACTTTTTAAAAACATTAACCTCTGATTTATGTGAAGCCAACAAGTGACCACGTTATCAATACTCCATCTGTAGAATGAGCCCCAACATCTGAAGAGGACTGCGTGGATTATAACGTGGGCACAGAGGAGGTACAATAACTCACAGTCATAAAGTTACTTATAAAACTGGTCATTTACTCTATTTTATAGATAGTCCCGCCATAAATCCAGTCGACTGCAGCAAATTTACCGGATCAAATAAGACCAGTAGACAGAAGACACACATACACACACGACCGGGTTTGTTCCCATAAAGTTTCTTAGCTTTTTATTATAAATTGTGCCGTTTTTATGCAGGTCTGACTGCGTTCTTCCTCGGTATCCTGCCGCACATGTCGCAGCTGCGCTCTCCTCTCTGTTTACCTCCTGTTAGCACACGTAGCTTGCCGGCTAGCTCACCTCATTCTCCTCCACTTCCTCGGCCTCTCCATCGCTGCTGCGCTCGCTCTGGTTGTCGGAGAAGTCGCTGTCCTCGCTGTCGGACATCTCGTCTCTGCGGACAGAAGCACTTTCAGCAACGGAAAAAAATCACAAAGCAGCTCGGTGAAGCTTGAATCGAAGTCCGGCTGCGCGGCCACAACAACCAGAAGGGCCCAGCAGGAGAGGCTAATGCATAGCACAGAGGCAGGGTCCAATAACCCCGTCAGCAGCTGCAGTCAGAGCTTAAATAACGAGCTCCGCGGGTCTTCCTTACCTGCTTCAACCAGAGGGAGCCGGTTTAATCCAGATCTTTGATGAATAAATATGAATATAAGCTTATTTCTGCCTCTCTGGTGATTCTTTGCGTATTCTCGGGGAACAGCGAGATTTCGGAAAGCTGCTCAAAAACTCTCGCGGGGTTTTGCACAATGGGTAGGTAAACGATGACGAGGTGCCACTCCGCCATGTTTTGAGAACACGTTTGTTTCTTCAATTTATCAAACGTCTAAAGTAAAAAACAAACAGATAAATCATAAATATCAAAAAGTATACCTATATGTACATAAAAGTAAATTAACCAACACATATATCTTTAAGTTTTTCAGTTTAGAGACTAAGCTGTTTTATTAGAGAAAAGGCATAAAAAATATTTATTAAAAATAATTAAATAAATAAAAACTACAAAAAAGCAACACAAATTGTTAGAAATCATTTTGACAAATGAAGAGGACATGAATTAAAACTTGCTACAAAGAAAAACGGAAGAGGAAAAATACAACTACATACTATATATGATTGTTATTTGCCACAAATGATTATGGCAGCCTTAAAAGTACATTTTAGTAAATAGATCAACATTTAAAATATTTCCATTATTTAACTATGTATTTTTTAAAACACTTCGGGTTCGTGATTTCTCCTCAGAGTGAATACCTCTTTTGTACAAATCTTTGTTACGTCCTCACGCAGGTACGCCGTTTTCTCCAAACCAGCCAATCACATGGCGCACTCCAAGGAGAGCCACAGTGCGCATGTCGTTGTCGCTGACCGGGTTGGAACGGCAGGTAGGTCCTCCAGGTTTCGCTCCTCTGTCGTTTCTGAGCCGAGCGGTGTTTTTTCCCGGAGATGAACAGCGTGGGGGAGGCCTGTACCGAGCTGAAGCGGGAGTACGACACCTGCTTCAACCGCTGGTTTGCCGAGAAGTTCCTGAAGGGCGATCGGAGCGGCGACCCGTGCACGGAGAGCTTCCGGAAGTACCAGCGCTGCGTGCAGGCGGCCATCAAGGAGAAGGAGATCCCCATCGACGGCGTGGACTTCATGGGGCCCAACAAGGACAAGCCTGAGAGCTGATGGAGGGCTGCTGGGGAAATCCTACAAATGTACGCCACACTGAGCGGGGTCCACGAGGCCCACCGAGCATGCGCAGGAGCGGACAAGCTGCTGTCTCTGGGGTTAGAGGGTGAAGCGGCCCCTGAAAGAGCCGTCTCGTTAATTTTAAGCTTTTCTCTTTTACTGCACAGCTCTGTTCGGACTTCGTTTCTCAGCAGAGACACTTACCGCCCAGTTTTCCTCCAGAGGGCCCAGAGACCTGCTGTCAGCCCTGAAACTGAGCTAAAACTGTCTGAATCCAATTACTAACCAGCTAAAGCTCCTCCATGACGGCCTGTGTGCGCGTTATGAAGCGGTGGCAGCCTGTAGCTATAAATAGCTGTAAATAAGATGTGATGCTGAAAACTCTTCCGACTGATGTCATGTGTGCAAAACTCAATCTTGCATTGTACGAATGAATTAAAGGGAGCTCTGTGTTGGAGCAGGACACGTGCACATGGTGTGTTTTTACTCTCTCACGGGTCGACGTCGCTCTTTATGTTTCTGCAGGTTTTTCTTGATCATTCGGAGTATTTTCAGTGTTGAGAGCAGTTCTGTCTCATATTCTTGCATTTCAGCGACAGACGTTCAGGTTAAACACGACCAGAGTTCTGAATCGGCTCCTGCTTTGCACTGAAAGCGCTTCGTTCGCTCACATCCCGGTGGAGCTTACACGTATCAAACTCCTGCCTGGTCCTGGGCTCGGTTTGTGAGGGGTGTACGACGGAGGGAGCTTAATGAGCTCATGAGGCAGAGTCAATGTTTTCAGTGCCCTGAAGGTGGCGCTATTTTCACCATGACAAATGCTCAGAGTTTGAGCTTAAAGTCAGCTGGGAGCACCACACCGACTGCATGCATCCAGCCAGTAACACCAGTAAATGAATGCAGCTGTCCAAACAGGTCATCTGCTGCCAAGATTCAGACTGATGCTACTAGAACACAAGAAAATGAATCAGTTTCATCTGCAGGCTGTTAATCAAGAAGACTCGCTCATTAATTTCACTTTGGCTCGTCGGGCAACAAACTAGAATAGTTTACGTTGAGGCCGCGGGACAGAGAGCGTTAATGTTTAAATGTTTCCCAGCTGGAATGTTAGAGATAAACAGCAGCACTGAGTGCACTCAGAGGTTCCATAAATGTAGTTACTGTAGTTCCTGCAGTGTGTCTGGTTATTACACCAGGATTTTCTGCACTATTACTCTGTGTGTGGTATTTCACTATAATGTTTGAGCATCTTTATACAACCCAAGTACAAAATAGTTAGCTGTTGTGTAAAATGGAAATAAAAGCAGTGCAGTGACTTCAAGTCTCAAACTGTATTTCATTCACAGTAGAACACAGAAACATACCAAACTGTGAACATGAACCATGGTGATAAAAATATGAGCTCCTTGTGAACATGATGCAGCGACACGTCTGTAAAAGTAGGACAGGTCCATGTTTGCTCTCTAACATCAGTCTGATGGAGGATTCCAGCTGCTCAGCAGTCCTGGCTCTGCTTCGTCCTCTTGCTGCTTTCATGATGCTCCAGATGTTGTCAGCTGGTCAGAGGTCTGGACTGCAGGCTCCTCTGCTCTGAAGCCGTGAGGCTGGAATAGAAGCAGTCTGCGGTTCAGCATCGTCCTGCTCAAACACAAAGGCCTTCCTGAGAAACATCAGCATGGAGCAGATGTTGCTCTTAAACCTGTTTATACCTTTCAGCACTGATGGAGCCTTTCCAGATGTGCCGGCTCTGAAATTGTTCCACAGTTAACACAGTTTGTGTAGATTGGCGATTTTTCTGCTCATGAGTTGCAATATGATGCTTCCAGCTGTTTCTTCTTAACTGTCAGGTTCAGTCTGTCCAAGTGACACAGCATGTCGACCAAAAAGGCCAGATCCATAATCCACTTGAGGTCCGAGAGCTCGGGATAGTCCTTCTCTTCCATAAACAGTTTCACGGCATCCAAAAGCTCAAAGAAGCGAGAGAGTACCTGGCCTTTTGACAGCCACCTCACAGTGCAGTGCAGCGGCAGGTCACCTGGAAGCCCTTGGTCCAGCTCAGCGATGAGATTCTTTAATTGCCTGTGGCTAAGCGCATGTGTGCGGATATAGTTGACGATTTCCATCACAGGCTTCGTGACGTTATCTAAATTCAATGATTTAGACACGAGTTGCTCCATGTGGATGATGCAGTGGATGTTCCAAAAGTCAGGAATAGTTTGGTCAGCTTTGCACAGCCCCACAAGCCCGTTCACAGATCCCATCGTGGCTGGTGCTCCATCCGTGGCTATTGCAGTTAATTTCGTTATGGGCAGATTTGCTTTTTCAAATGCAGCCATCATGGTTTGTTCACATCTATGCCACGGGTTCTGTCTTTTAGTGGCACAATATCCAGGAGCTCTTCTTTGATCACACAATCGTTTGACACAGACCCTAAAATATTGCCAACTGAGGCTTGTCTTGTATATCACAACTCTCATCCAATGCGACACTAAAATACTCACATGCTTGAAGGTCAGAGTGCAACTGTGATTCAATAGCCGTGTTAATGTCCGATATTCTGTGTTCAACAGTGTGGCGGGACAGTTGGACGTCTGATACCACGCGTTTTAATTTGTTGTTTTCAGGAGACAAGATTTCAACAAGGTCACTGAGGCATTTTTTAACGAACTCCCCTTCATTGTATGGCTTTTTAGCCCGTGCAATGTTCCAAGCCAGCTGATAGGATGCGAGCGTTATGGTCTCTGACCGCTTCGTAAATTTTTGGAAAAACTGTATCTGCTTTTCTGCCTGACTTTTCAAAGTGGCCAACTCGTGCTTGCGAAGTTCAGTCCCTTTTGGAAATTCCTGGTCGATGTTAGCATGGAGTGAGCTGAAGTGGCGCTGAAGATTTGAAGCTTTGAAATGCGCTAATGACGTCTGACATATAAGGCAGAATGGCTTGCCATTGCGTTCAACAAAAAAATATAAACTCTCCCACTCTGTTAAAAAGTCCTGTGTTCATCTTCATATTTTCTTTTCGCTGTGCATTTTTTCCTGCCATTTTAAGGGCGAACTTGCTCCTACTGGGAAACTTTGCAGTATTTTCATCTCACACACATGCACATTTGATGAAAATACAGTATTGAACTCAAGTGAAGCGAACGCGCACATTTTAAAACAACAACACAAAAAAACCCCAAAACACAAACTTTGATATGAACGTAAGAGCCGCATGAAACCAGGCAAAAAGCCGCGGGTTGGCCACCCCTGTGCTAGAGGGTGTGGGGGGGCCATAGCCCCGTCCTCCAGAGCATGAAGCAGGTATGGAGGAGATCAAGACTCCAGACATCAGAGCACAAGAGACCAAGGAAGACCAACAGAGGGGCAGCCGCGCCACTGTCCCAGAAAGAGCTGAGGAGAGTCCCAGATGAGGGCTCCCTCAGCAGCCGCGGAGCAGAAGCCAGGGGGAGTTGCAGTGACGCGCCCGTGAGCTCCGCCGGCAGCCAGCCGTGCCTGAGTGACCGAGCCCCAGGCCGAGAGGCCGGGGGCACCCCACCTCCGAAGTGGCCCGAGCGAGCTCCAGGCCCCGATAAGCGGCCGCCAAGGAGTGACGCCCACCCCCAGACACCAAGAACCACCAACGCACCGATGTCTGGGGGAGTCTGCCACTGGTAGGGGAAGTGGTGGTAGGGGGAGATAGGCCTCCAAACCTTGGAGGGCCTGAGATGTCCCCAGAGAGGTGGCGTCTGATACCCAACCTGACATATAGACACAGACATACAGGCACACACAGACACAAACATCCATTCCCACCCTCATGCTCTCATATGCACTTACTCCACACTCAACCAACGTGGAGACAGACATAAAGAGACGCTGTACACACAATCACACTCCCCAAGCGTACTCTACAAACCGGGTCTAGGTACCCTTGCCCCTGGAGGGGGGAACTGCACCCAGACCCAGGTGGTGTTACCCTTTTCCCTGCGGTGGGGAGAGGCAGACCGCCCCGACTCCGCAGCAGCAGGGAGGCCCCACACTCCAGACCGCAGTCGGACGGCCAACTCCTCCTCCCAGCACCCCCGCCCCAACAGGCAACAGAGAACGGGGGGTGTGAAGACTGCAAACCTCCCTCCACCCGCTCATATGTAGCGTTGATTCATGTGTGTTCATATGTGTTGGACAGCATTTTTAGCCCCCCAGACACCCACCATACCCTCACCTCGGTGTCACACTCTGATGTCTAACATCTAACGATGTCTAACACTTTGATTAGCTCTTTAAAGGAGTTTAGAGGAGCCAGCTGAGTTTGGCTGCAAAAGGACGCTCACCCACCGGAACCTGAACACGAGTAGAAGGTATCCACGAAAACAGACTTGAAAACAGGCCGTATCTTCTCTCAAACATTTAGTTTGTTAGGATCTGGTTTAAATAAGACTCTGAAGATAAAAACAAACCCGACGGTCTGTCAGTCTCAGGGGGTAGATGGTTTCCAGCTGTTCATACTAAAGTGCCTAAACTCCCAAATAGTGGAGTCGATCCAGTTAATGTACAATGGGATTATACTGACATCTGTCAGTGCGCCCCAGGGCGGCTGTGGCTACAACGTAGCTACCATCACCAGTGTGTGAATGGGTGGATGACTGGATGTGTGAAGCGCTTTGGGGTCCTAGTAAAGCGCTATACAAATACAGGCCATTTACCATTAATGGGAAGTGAATGGTTCTTCTAGACTAGCTCACAGCAGGCTCCCAAAAGTTCTCCAATTAGGAGAAAGTGGGCCATTAGAGTCAATGCTGATTGAGGATGAACTGAGGGGCTTCGTAGATATGATGCCAAGCTACACTAGAACACTCCAAGCTCTAAAAAGATGACGCTGGGACTTTCTCATTTGAAGCTCACTTACCTGGAAATAATTCATTTTTACCATCTAACTTTACATGAACGTTTATCTAACCAAGCTGTACAAAAAGACAGAAGGGGGTCATTTTATTCTGAAGGTGCAAGAAATAAGAGTGAACAGCGTGTATCAGTTTACATTCAAAATGAAGTTTATTGTACTGAACTAAATACAGGAGCATCAGATCAAAGCAGGGAGAGAATGAGCTTATTAGACAAGTGGAAAAAGCTTTATATGTTTCTGAGGTTTACATCAGAGCTGTATAGGAGCATATTTTGGCCACAGTAGGCGTAAGCAGTGCTGTCCTTGCAGCTGTCCATTGCCTTATAATGTCTGATGCATGAATAATGTAGCAGTGGCTTTCGACCGATCCTCAGGAAGTCCCACGTCCTCAGAAACCGTCGCACATTTCTGTGATGGTGTCTATGGTTGTGAAATATGTAGGCAGGTCTGTTTCCTGCCATCCTTGGTGTTCTTCCATCAGTTTACCAAGGCCAATAAACACACTGACCCAATACCCTCCTTTCACCCACTGTCCAACTGCTTGGTAGAAGCCTTATTAATATAATAATACTCATTATTAGCAGATACAAATACACAGATATTTAAAGCACATTAAAGTGACCAGTGTGCTCTCAGCATCTGACTGCAGCTTAGTTGGGACCTGACTGTGTCTTCTTTATGACGTCATCAGTGAGACGTTTATGTTAGCTGATATGAGACTACAAGCAAGCTTTTTCCACCCAGAACTCTGCGTTATCCTCTAGCTGCACCTCAAATACCACCGAGCTGCATCATGCATTCTGCACTTTATTTGTGTGCAGGTGGTTTAATAGAAAGTTAACGAAAAGAAAGTCATGCCATGTAGTCTCTTCTGAAAGTCCTAACAGTAGTCACTGTTAGATTTCTCAACAGTCCACAGAAGATTTTCAAGAAAGGTCGTTGCATTTTCCTCCTTCATGACCTCACAACGACGACACTTTGACGCTGTCTGCGGAGAAGAAACAGAAATGCGTGTTATTGTCTGGAAGAAGATGGGAACACAACCAAGACTTGAAGGGCAGTTGGAGCATTCAAGGTTTTCACCAGAAACTTCCTACAACCCATAAGTCTTTGGGACATGGTGTAACCAGCCTTTAATGTAATGTTGGAGTACCCCAGGGCTCTATGCTAGGTCCTCTTCAGCTTCTACTCGAATGTTCTGCCTCGATGTTCAAATCAGTGCAGATGGTACAGTAATAGATTGTACAGTGCTGTTAACCAGTAACTGAAACAAAACTTACATCACAGTGTTGAAGTAAATATAGTTGGGACAAAAAGCAACACTGATATCTCTCCACGTGACACAGAAGTCAAAGCTGGATTCCCACCAGAAAACAAAAATTGTTGGGAGGGTAACGTAATCTCTACCAGCAATGCTCCTCACTGTGGGCTTTAATCCTGTAATGGTTACATTATCATTACAATTCTCACTTCTAAGTACCAAATGTGAACTTGTGCTTAAATAAACGAGCAGTTCCTCCTCTGAAGGAGTCAGTGAGGTGCTTTAAAAATCCCAGACACTGACTTTAAAATTGCATAATCCAATACAGGTGCAGGGGGGCTGAAGCCTATCCCAGCTACCACAGGGCATGAGGCTGGGTACATCCCAGACTGGTCACCAGTCTGTCGCAACCCTACCAGTGGCATGGGTTTGGACTGTGGGAGGAAGCCGGAGGGAACCACGCAGACACACAGAGAACAGAAAAGTCAGAGGGTGGAGTCAAACTCACGACCTCGTTGCTGTTAGGCAACAGCGCTAACAACTACCAACGTGTTGGCGTCCATGTCATCGTCATCAAATTAAAATAAATCTTCCCGGTCCATCACATAAATGTTTCAGAGGAAAGACAAACTTCTTGTTGTTAAGCGTTTAAGTTTTTATTAGTTGTTGTTTTTATTCGTACAGTGACTGAAAAACAACAGAGCGCTTTCCATCAAGGCAAATATGTTATAATCCAAGTAGAAAGAAAATGAACACACAACTAAAAGAGAAACAACGTAACTGAAAATGACAGACATGCTAAAAACGTGATAAATATTAAAATAATAAGACAAATAAAAATAAATATTTGGAGGAAATTGGACTCCATCAGGTTTCTGTGTGGAGTTTGCATGTTCTCTTCGTGTCTGTGTGGGTTCTATGTGCGAGTTCTATGCGTGGGTTCTATGTGTCGGTTCTATGTGTGAGTTCTATGTGTGGGTTCTGTGTGTGAGTTCTATGTGTGGGTTCTATGTGTGAATTCTATGTGTGGGTTCTGTGTGTGGGTTCTATGCGTGGGTTCCATGTGTGAGTTCTATGCGTGGGTTCTATGTGTGAGTTCTATGCGTGGGTTCTATGTGTCGGCTCTATGTGTGAGTTCTATGTGTGGGTTCTGTGTGTGGGTTCTGTGTGTGAGTTCTATGTGTGGGTTCTATGTGTGAATTCTATG
>NW_005187477.1:2415323-2424783 GCF_000239375.1 Pundamilia nyererei | reverse complement strand
TACGTGTGGGTTCTATGCGTGGGTTCTATGTGTGGGTTCTACGTGTGGGTTCTATGTGTGGGTTCTATGTGTGAGTTCTATGCGTGGGTTCTACGCGTGGGTTCTACGTGTGAGTTCTATGCGTGGGTTCTACGCGTGGGTTCTACGTGTGGGTTCTATGTGTGGGTTCTATGTGTGATTTCTATGCGTGGGTTCTACGCGTGGGTTCTATGTGTGGGTTCTATGCGTGGGTTCTATGTGTGGGTTCTATGCGTGGGTTCTATGTGTGAGTTCTATGTGTGAGTTCTCATCAGGTCCTTTTTTTTTGGGAAAGAGCAGCAGCTGTGGCATATCAGCTGATCCAGGCTGTTCCCAATCTTTCTTTGAAAGCAGGGGCAGAACATCATCTGTGGGAATATGTTCCAGGTTTGTGATTCTCAGTTTTGCTCTCACAGAATCACACGTGCAGGAAACCCAGTCACAGCAGCTAAACCCTCCTAAAGTCCAGACAAGCTCTGAGCTCGCCGTGACATTCATGAGTGACGTGAGAAGGTCAAAAGCACACGCAAAGAAAATATCTCATCTGTTCCACTGAGCTTCATAAAGTTTTCCGTTTCCAAATAGGAGCTCATTTTAACAAATGGCTTTAATCATAGTTGGTCTACTTAATAAACGACCACAGTATTACTTCATCAGTCCTTCCTTCAGTGGTTACTGTGCTTTACACAGGAAACAACTCTGTATGGCCACAACCTGAGCAGCTCCTGATCTTATAACAGTCATCTCATTAATTAGATATTTTTAACTCCTCACCCGTCCATCCATTCTCTGCCACATGCCTCTCCTCAGCCACCCCCTACATCTTCCGGGGCGACCCTGAGATATTTCCAAGCCAACTGTGAGAGCTCATCACTCTGGGGTATCCTGGCTCTCCTCTGGGCCTGTCTTGTTGGGGTCATGGATTCTCCAGTGCAGCAGATGTTGATTGTAACACCAACCTGTCTAATTGTTTTTAGTCTTTCCAGACCACAACTTTGTCGCGCCCCTCTTTGTTGCACTATGGGACTCCACCACAGCCTCCTTATCATAGGCCACTGACACACAGCTCAGATAGAAAGGAGTACTGGCTCTCTCTCTCCCTCCTAAATGACCCCAGAGGTACTTAAACGTGGCTCTGACCTGGAGTTGGCACTTCACTCTTGTCCAGCTAAGAACTGCGGTCTCAGACTTGGACGTGCTACTTCTCGTCTCATACGTAATGCAAACTTCCACAATCGGAGCTGGAGGTCATTGTTCGATGAAGCCATCAGACCACCAAAGCCAACACCCTACATCTCAAGTCTTTCCATGAAATTTCCTTCAAAGTCAGCAGGATGATCAGGGCCTCAGTTTTGAATGCACAGTTTAAAAGAACTCTTACATTAGAAGTAATGTCAATTCCTCTTTTAGCTGTTTCTCATACCTGGTTTATCCTGGACGCCAGTCTACTCAGCAATCTATTCAATTTCTTCCACTTGGGCTCGAGCTCCCACTCATGCGTGAGGACAATAATTTCAGAAGCAAAACATTGCATCGTGGTCCTGGGACAAATCTGCTGGAGGGAGAGAAAGGAGAGAGAGCAAAGGAATGATGCCATGAAGGAAAAAATCACAGCAGTCAGTCATGCGCAGCTTCAGAAAGCAGCTTTGCATGATTGGCGGTTCAAAATAATCCTTCTTTATCGGACACGTGGCCGCGGTGAACCCCCTCAGTTCATTCTCTGTCTAAAACATGCTGTTTTAGCTCCTCCCTCTTAAAGACCACTGTCCTCTGATTGGCTGCTCCTGACAAAAAGAGGGTTTAAACATCAAGTGGGTGGAGCTTCTGTGCACGAGATGACCATATTAGGGATAAACAGCAGCCTGTAGCCCGAGCTATACTGAACGCACACTGAGCTCATTTATCTGTCAGGGGTGGCTGGAGCTCAGGTGGCAGAGCAGACCAGCCGCTAACGAGAAGGTCGGTGGTTCGATCCCATGCAGCCTGCATGCCAAATATCCTCGGGCAAGATACGAACCCCATGTTGCTCTGAGTGTGAATGTGTATGAGCGTTAGATACTCAGTCAGTGCCTGTGTGAATGAATTAGTTGTATATAAGAACCAGTCCATTTACCATTCGTGTGGCAGGAAATGTCATACAACTGAGATGATGGGAAAATACCAAAGACTGAGGAGAGCTGTTATTGTGTCGGACCCTGTGGGTCTCTGCAGCTTTCATCATCTGGAGAATTCCCAAAACGAGTTGGGCGACAAGCTCGAAGGAACCAAACGTGTCCATTTTATGTTGAAAAAGCTTTAAAAATGAAAATGTAATTTTGTCACGGTCGTAAAAATGACATCAACATTATATTTTAACTTTTATTTCCTTTTTTAATGATACGAGGATAAAAACGTCCACAAGCCGCGGTGCACAGCGCTGAGGGTGACTGCGTGCACGTGGAGGCCACAGGAAGCCGTTGCAGCAGAGCCACCAACACGGAGCTGCTGCAGACATGACATTTGCTCTGCCTCATGTAGAAAACTTTCTCCTCACCCTGAAGGACTGGACACTGATATTTATGCCAGAGTCTTGAAGGAACCCTGCAGTGTTCCCGACACAGCCAATGTCCCTGTTAATGAAGCTATTCTGTAACTTGACCCCTGACCCCGGCGTCACAGCTGTGCTTGTCTGCTTCCTGAAGCTGCGTTCACTCTCACTCACTGCATCCATCTGTTGCACTGTTACACATGAAATGTTTAAACAGCGGCTCCAGCAGAACATTAAGATCACTGAACACGGAGCACAAAGACCACGGTCAGTGCTTGACCTTTAACCTGAATGTGCACAAGCTGAAGCGATTAGTCAGCGGAGGATCTTTGCCTCTGTGTGTTGTAGTTATTAGTCTGTCAGGCATTTTTAGCTGCGGGCTGAAACGTGAGTCAGTGCTTTGTGCAGGCACATACCTCGTAGTCTTCCATGGTGGGTGTGTACAGGCTGCAGTTCAGCGACAACTGAAGGGAAAGAGAAAGTTAGCTGCACATGTGCGTAACCACCGAGAAGCGGAACATTTTCCAGGTACAAGAGCTCACTGTGTGCTGCAGACTGAGTGCACGATGAAACCCTCTGAGACCAGAAGCCCCCGAAGCCAAGAGCTCTTCAAGTGCGCTTGCAGGCTCAGCTTTCAGCTGCATGCTTAGTGCTAATTAGCAAACAACACTACGGAGCTACAACCACATCCACCCAGCTCGCAGCGCAAATACTTTTAGAGCGGACTCGTTTTTCCCGGGACACTGACATCTGCTTATGTCATGTAAAAGAGAGGTTTTTTTTCCAGGGAAAAAAACTCCTGTGGATTAATTTTGCATGAGTCACAACTGAAAACGATCTGCATGTCTGGGACTCAGAGACGATGCTCATTCTGCCGAAGCAGCTTTGCACGACTCTCAGTGAAAACAACCCTTCCTCCCCTCAGCTCGTCCTCTGTGTGACAAACTTGTTCTTTCTACGCAGAAGTCACTCTGCAGCTTAGGTGTGCGTTAGGTGTGTGCTGTACTTATTTTACATGACTCATCCTCCTCAACAATAAACGCATGCTTACATATCTTCAAGATAAGGCACCGAAGATACTGTTGCAGTTCACAGTTCACACACCTGAGTTCTGTGAAGTGCAGCAGTATGGATTGTAAAGCTGAGCAGGGTGAGGTACGAATCTCAAAGCCTAAAGCTGCTTTTGACCTTCGAGCATTAAAAAGCGTTCACGTTGCGTGATGTTGCGTGATGAAGTGCGTGTGTTTCTAAGTGAGCCATAAAGGCTTGCAGTCATACCTTTTTGGAGATGTTGGAGACTTTCTCCTTCAGGCTCTCGACCTGCACGTAGAGGTCCCTGCTGCATGGTCTTTGGGTGATGGCGATGATGTTGACAGAACACAGAAACACAAACACACTCACGAGAGCTGGCCTCTCCCTCTGCATGGCACAGGCGGCAAAACCATCATCTGCGTCACATTATCCTCTGCTGTCTGCTGCCCCACAACTCACTGCAACATCCTCAACAAATCTATCACAGCTGGGAGAAAGCAGGCCCCTCCGGAGGCTTCCACTCCCCGACCCTCCGACAGGATGCAGATGGCTTAAAGTGTCTTCAGCGTCTGTCCTCTGCTGGACTCCAGCTGAAACTCAACAGCAGTTGTAGAATGAAGAAAATCCTTTCTTTGGCTAGTTTTCAGGAATTTTTGGTCAAACTTCCAACCTTCACTCTTCCAGTCGTATGTCCTGCTGCTGGGGAAGGCTCCGGCTATCCAAGGAAAAGAGAAATTAATTAAAAGAGGAATGAACATCCAGAAGAACAAGTGTGGTGGAGTTGTGGCAGGTGATGGTTCACTTCGGGGGGAAAAGGCGCGTTATCCGGAGCTGCTGGTCTACACGTGGTTGGAGAGCATGGACTCCCTCTCTTCTGTCCCTTCTCACCCTCCAGTTTTCACTTTCTCACTCCTCCCACTCTTCCTCCTCCTCTGGATTATTTGCATTTTACTTTCAAGATCCCACCTCTTTTCTCCAGCTGTTTCCTTTGCTCCCAGCGATCCCGAGTGCAGTGTTTCTTCCTCTAAACCCTGCAGGGAACAAAATCTACTCAACACACATCCTGGAGCTTCTCTGTGTTTGCCAACAGTCTGACTGACTAATCATCAAAACCTGCGAGGGCCGCAATTACCTGAGATAAAAGATTTTCACTGAAAGTAAAGAGATGGAACCAGTGCCAAAGAACATGTTATATGGAAACAACAATGGAGCAAACGCAGTGAAAGTCATGGCAGGACTTGTGAGGGCGTCAGAGTTTGGTACTGGGACTTGAGCGGTTGGTCGTACTTTGGACCAAGACATGCTGACATCACGAGCTAGAAGTGAGATTATCAGTGTTATGACAACTTCAACACTGACTTCAAATCAAAGCAGCACAGTGCTGAAAGTTAATGAGGTAAATACATGTAAAGGCATTGTGAAATTTATCAAATATTTCCAAACTCTGCTGCAGGCAGCACACGTGGTAATATCAGCAGAAGATCAGCAGCCTTCTCACAGCGTGAAGGAAAAGGTTCAAACGTGCGATACTGTGAACTTAATCTGTGTGTGATTAAGAGCTCCGACCCCCTGATATCAGTGAGCAACAGTTTGATTTTTGTTTGATTTGGATCAGAGCTGGTATGCACATCGAGGAGGCAGTGCGGCGCTGCTGCCAAAAAATACATAAAGCACACAAACGAATACTCTGTTGGACTTAACAGTAATGGGAGCAGTTTCCGCAACCACGCTAATGATAAAAACAACAATGATCTCTCAGAGACGGGCGATGAAAGCTTCTGTGACCTTGTGCAGACTCTCAAACCCATATCTGCTAACAAGAGTCAACTTAAAGCACACAGTTTCCTCGACTAAGCCCTGGCACACGTCTCGGTGAGGAATTTCTCAGGTCAGTATTGGGAGGAAAGGCTCTGGGAAGTAAAAGCAACATAATTTATGGTGAAAGTTGTGTCTCCTTCAACATAAATGATGATACCTAATAACGTGCCGTGGAACAGCCTGGAACAAGAGCTCCAATTTCTTGGATGCGGAGGATCTGCGTGTAAAGCAGCTGGAATGGCACAACGTTCCTCGTCTCTCCCAGAAGTCTAGTGCTGCTTTTTGCAGATGTTTGCTGTTTGTCATTTAAAGGCTTCATGTTTTAAACTGACACATTTGTGAATCACTGGTTTCGGTTTTGTTCTTAGGGGCTAAGGGACGGTGTCAGCTGAGGGAACATCTGCAAAATCAGCCTGAGACCAGACAGATGTTCCTCGCTCTTCCACCAGTATCTCATACCCCTCCTCATAACACCTGTACAGTTACAACTGTGTAAGTTTATATTAGTAGGGGTGTGGCCTCTGACTGCCAGATGGATGGTGATACAGGCAGCTCTGCCGGCTGCGGTCTGTTACGCTTCGCCTCAGCTAAATGAGTCCCTGAAGGCTTCAAAATGCCGCTTAGAAGCTGATGAGTAATGAAAGACATGTTCCAGGAAACACAGCGATGCCGTGGAGCACATATAGCACATGGACAATGTCCAGCTATACGTAGAGTGTGCTCTGGCTGTCACGGTCCTGGGACGTTGACCCAGTGTTTTTTGTTTGTAGTGTCTGTGCTCCTGCTGTCGTTTCTCTGGTGAAGGTTTAGTTCTTGTTCTCCTTCTTTGTTTCCGTGATCGTTCCTCTGCTCACGCTCGTCTCTGAACACCTCAAGTTCACTCGGCTCACCTCATCAGTAAACACTAGTGTCCCAACGCCACAGGCCGCCATCACACTGCCTCCACCGTGTCTTACAGATGATGTGTGTGCTTTGGGTCATGAGTTGTTCTGCGCCTGCTCCATTCTTATTCTCGCCATCATTCTGGTAGAGCTTGATTTTGGTCTCATTTGTCCAACGAATGTTTTTCCAGGTCTGCGCCGGCTTTTTAAAATGTTTATTAGCAACGTCCAGTCCAGCCTTTGGATTCGTGAAGTGGCGTGGATATCGATACAGCATCGTTCACTTGGTTGGCTGCTGTGATGGGGTTTCTGTTCACCATGGAAACGATTCTGCCATCATACCCCTGTTACGTTTCGGTGTTGTCAGTGTTTTGTTTTTTGCGTGACTGTCATGTATTTCCTGCTTTACTTTGAAAGTCTGTGTTATCTTAGTGTGTTCAGTTTACGTTTCCTTGTCTCGTCAGGTCTAATTTGCCCCAGCTGTGTTTCCCTCCTGTGGTCCATTCCCTGATTGCTCCCTCTATGTATTTAAGCCTTGTGTTTCAGTTTGTCATGGTCGCGATCTCCCCCTGTGTTGTAAATAAATAGTTTGTTGTAAATAGCTGTGAATGGGTTTTGTCAATACTTTCGTTTTGAGACACTTCCGTTTTGGGAATTTGGTAGAGAGCCTTAGTGGGGTTTTTTTTTTTTGTCGTGTGTTTTTTCCTTATTCTTATTTTCCTGCGTTGCACGCCGGTTGCCTAGGCCGGGGTGTAACACCCCACTGGTGTCTTCTGTGGACGTCCTGGTCTTTTTGCGTTGCTGAGTTCTCCAGTGCATTTGTTCTTTCTCAGGATGTACAAAGCTGTAGATATCTTCCTTCCTAATATTACAGCATTTCTCAAATGTTTTTTCCTGTTTTCACAGTTTAAGGATTTCTTGTTTCACCTACATGGAGAGCTCCTTTGACCTCATGTTGTCTGTTCACAGCAAAATCATCCAAATTCAAGCACCACAACACAAATCAGCTCCAGGCTTTTATCGGCTGAATTGATAAAGACACAACAAAGGATCTGCCCACACCTGAACATGAAGCAGCCTTTGAGTCATTGTCCAGTTACTTTTGGTGGCACGTGTTAAGGAGCTGCAACTCTTAACGCCTTCATCCAGTTTGAATTTGGAAACCCTCAAATGAAAGCTGAGAGTCTGCACATCACGTCCATGTCCGTTTTCTAACTATAATTGGAATATGTTTCAACAAACGGGTAAAAACCCAAACTTGTGTCAGTCCAAATATAAACATATATGAGCCTAACTGTATGTTTAGACAGAGAAATGCTAACTTCTTCCTTTTTCATAAATATGATTTTGAAATGCTGCCACTGTAAATACTGACTGAAGACAGAAGTCTGGATGTACTGTGGAGGGTTCAGGTTCAGATAGTCCCTCAGCCTTCCAATGTTTCCTATACTTCACTCTATGATTTAACCTCCTCCAACCGTACATATACTCCTAACTGCCATCATGACCCTACTGTGAAAATGCTTCATCTTATATTTAGTTATATCTGCCACCAGCATTAATTCTTTAACATGTACACAGAAGTTAAAACCAGCTGGATTTCTCATTAAATCTTAGAAATAAAACGAGCTCTTACCAACAGTCCGGTTGTGAGGACGGCTAATGATGAACTGCAGATCAACAAAGAATGCGTGAGAAGGCATGCGGAAACTAAAGGTTAAAGTCGAATAGAAGCAAAACTGAAACTGCACGGCACATATCAGAGATCAAATACTTAAAGGAGTAGTGTGCATATCACAGGAGTTCAGTCAGCAGCAGCTCTTTGGCAATCTGCTTTAACAAGCAGGCTCAGGACTGCATCAGGTTTAACTGGCTCCTGTAATCCAAGCTTAATATCAGAAAATGTGACGGCGCTGATGGTGTTGGCATGTAACCTGGTGTGTGGCAAGATGGGGACTCACAGGTAAGGCAGGTAAAGATGTCACAGACGCCAGAGGCAGGAGGTCGGGCTTTGAAACTCACACTTTTATTTCCTGTATTTCTCAAACTGTCTCAGGTTTACTGGAAGAAGATTTAGTTGAAGTTCCCTTTTTTACCTGTTACCAGTAAGATTCTGGTCCCTGCAGATTGTCACCAGTGCCCTGCAGAAACCTCACAACTCATTCAGCGTTTTATTATGTTTTTAAACATGCATTAGTTTCATATTTTTGATTCTTTTAATAACCAATCTTTCAAGATACAATAATGTAACTGTAAAAGAAAAAACCTTCAACTCCAAGCATCACCAGGGAAGTACATCAGCTAAGGCTTTGTGTTCTCTGACCAGCTGGCAGGTGGCTGTGGGCGGTTGCTGGCAGCTGGTATCGTGAAATTGAGCCACTTGCTATTGCAAGTTGCGTCAGTTGCAAGTAGGTGACAAGGAGGATGCCAACCTGTCTGCAAACATTTGCCAACTGGTAATGAAACTGTGTGTGACACAAAAACTGGAAGTGGAGAACATCTGCCATTAGAAAAGTGTTGGTTTTAGAGGTAAGGCACGTTTTAAAGTTCAACTCCAGCTCGGCGAGTTTCTGCAGATGAGTCGGTGTCTTCCACGCAATCTGTAGGAGATCTGCTAGCAACAGTCGAGCTCTCACAAAGAGGCTTTTGATGCAGAAATCAGTGTGAATGATTCCAGCAATACACATTTTACCTAACAACACGAGATGCTTGTGGGTCGTTCAGTGGCCTTAAAGTCTTTCACACTGTTGCTATGGACGATTTTGAGATAGCAATCATATTTCTTTGCTGCCTGTTCTTTGAAGTATTGACTAAGCTGCAAAACTCGAACAGTGTGTTTTGCTTTAACAGGAGGAAAATTTTAATTCTCCTTTAGATATGCGGATGTAGGCTGCTGGCCGTGCCTCCCTGAGCCTGGTTTTGCTGGATGTTTCTTCCTGTTAAAAGATTACATTTTAGTCATATAACATCAAATCACAGCAACAGTGGCCTTGAGGCGCTTTATATTGTAAGGTAGACCCTACAATAATACATACAGAGAAAAAGTGTGATTCAATGCAGAGAGGTCTGTTAACACATAGTGAGTGAGGAAGGTGACTGGAAAGGAAAAACTCAATGCATCATGGGAATCCCCCGGCAGCCTACGTCTATTGCAGCATAACTACGGGAGGATCCAGGGTCACCT
>NW_005187477.1:2409523-2413899 GCF_000239375.1 Pundamilia nyererei | reverse complement strand
ATATTTAAAAAAAGAGAAAAGATCACAAAAATAATACACATGATTGGATACAGCATAGTTGGACCTTCAAAACATCTGTTTACAGGGTTGGGATGTAGTCCAGCTCAATAAATGCTAAACGTTTGAAAGTCCTTTCCAAAAAAAAGTCTCAAACGCATCCACAGGTAGTCCAGAACTGATCAAAGCAATCTTCCAACCTTTAGCTGGTCATAATCCATCACATCCAGCTGTGGACGAGGAGATCACATAGGAACAGTGTTACTTACAAAGTCCTTTCTTCTGCGCCATATTCTGACCTTTCTGCAAACACTTCTGTCAGCATGCATTCAGAGTCAGATAAAAACGTGAGGCCCGTATAAACAATGGGCTCAATTTCCTGATGAACCTTCAGTTATGAGTTGTGGAAATTTTGGTCCCATCAGTCAGGAAAGGAGGATAAAGATGACAGTGCTTCGTGGTGGGTTAACGTTTTGACTGAGGGCTGTTTCAGGCCCACCCCTCGCTCACCACTTCCTGTTCCGTAACCAACCTGTGACGTCACTGTGGCTACGTCCATCTTTTATAACAGACAGTGAAAAACTTGTTTTGTTTGTTGCGACATGTGAAGACTGCACATATAAAACATCTATCTTACACGGCAAGGTGAGGGCGGGACCATTCGCGAGAAACAAAACCACGTCCGCTGTGTTCTTTGCACATATTTTCCCTTCTGGCTCCATGAATGAAAGACTAGTCTCACTGCTTTATATCCTGTTACAGTTCTGAGGAAGAGCTGAAGGAAGCTGTGAGAGTCCGTTGATGCTTACTCTCCTCACCATCTGCCCCTGTGCTGCTACTCCAGCTCCTGCTCCACCCTGCAGGGTTTGGGTTAGGCTAACTTGGGCCGTGCTGAAGGAGGTTATTCTGCCACTTCCAGCAATTTGTAGGTTGACTGTGGTGGCATAACTGGCCTTGTGGTTGCCCTGTTTGGGTAGTGGTGATGCTCTTGAGGGCAGGGGAGAAGAGACTGGGGACACAGGAGGTGCTGTGGTATAGATTTGAACCTGAGGCGGTGGTTTGATGTGGAATTGGTGGTGTTGGTAGGGGGCAGGTGGAGGAGAGGTCATTCCTGAGGTGGACAGAGTCAGACTTGAGGAGGTGAGGTTTTGCTCACTGGAGGGTCGGCTAAGGTAGGCGCAGATCAGCTGGCTCCGACAGTTTCCCTCCTGTAACTCGGGATCTTCCCAGTCTATCTGCCTGTCTGATGAAGCGGTGGAGGACACAGGGGGAGGAGACGAGGCACTGATGGTGCAAGTATCGCCTGTATCCGGGATATCCGTTCCATTGTATTTGTTTGAAAGCTCTCGCACATCTGGCCAGGGCACGCTGGTAAAATGCTGCCCACCCCCGGTGCCGTTCCCTGGGGAAAACTTGCTGGATGAGGGTGGGGACTGAAGCCCATTTTCAGGGCTGAGGCATGCGGGTGAGCTGCTGTAAGAG
This sequence comes from Pundamilia nyererei, assembly GCF_000239375.1. NCBI lineage: Eukaryota > Metazoa > Chordata > Actinopteri > Cichliformes > Cichlidae > Pundamilia > Pundamilia nyererei. The sequence goes on along the minus strand of NW_005187477.1, from coordinate 2,412,420 downwards.
GACCATCCACTCCTTGGACTGACCGGACAGGACTCGTGTTGGTCAAAAGAAGGATGGGCATTTCCACTGAAACCTAGGGACCTTCGGCTGCTGTCTGCCCAGGAACGTCGCTGGGCAGCAGCGTTGAGCCGGGCTGGGCTGGAAGGTCTGTCGGCCAGGCTGGAGGAGAAAGACCTGCGGAGGCTTAGGGAGGTGGTAGGGCAGGGTCCAGAAGGGAAAGATCCGTTGAAACCACTCTGTGGGACAAAGGAGGACGAAGAAGAAGTTGGGAAAGACGCCAATGTTGATGAAAGAGAAGGAGAGGCAGAGGAGGAAACATATCTAGCGTTTCTAGGCTGAGGTGTCGCAACATTGTTTGCCCAAACATTCACTGACACACCGATAGGAGGTGGGGAGAGGATCCGCGGGCTCGGACATGAAGAAGAACTCATGGAAGAGGTGATGGGTAGCTCCAAAGTTAGACCTAATGGGTTATGGGAACTTGCACTTCCTACCCTTGAGCTCCGGGGATGGGGCGGTTTATTTGCCATGGGGGAGGAGAAATTGTGCTGTGGAGGTGGAGAGCAGAGGTGAATGAATGAAGCTGGAGAGGGAGATGGGGACTGAACTCGTGAGTTGGGTTCGGATGCGGAGAAAGGCCGGGCTACACGGTTGTGTGATCCTGACCAGAGAGAATCTTGGGATTGTTGCTTTACCGCGGCTTTACTGGTCCCATTAGAGAATGTCTCCTTCTGTGGACTTACCAACCAACCTCCGTTACTGAGAGCACTGCTCAAGCTGCAGCTCACTTGACTGATTGCTGTGCTGTGATTGTTGTTGTTGTTTGAGTTCTGTGAAGAACCAGTTTTGCTGTGAAGGAATGAGGGACGTGGTGAAGAGGATGAAGCGTAGGCCGGCTGGTAATGGGATGGACTTGGAGAGCGTTGGGAAAGAGAGGGAGGAGAAGATGGCATGAGGGACGGAGAAGTGTAAGAGGTCGGGAGAGTGGACGGTGGGCATCTTGGATGGTGGTACCCATCCTTGGAACATCCTAACTGAGCACAAGCAGGTGTGCTGGAAGGAGGTTTGGGAGAAGGGGAACGCCGTCGTAAGTGAGAGGAAGGTAAGGAGGGACTTTGATTCACGCTGTTGCGGGCAGTGTTGTCTTTTGCCATACTCTGACTGATAGACTGACTGATGCAGGAGGCAGCTAAGGATTTGGTAAATGTGGAGGAAGAGGTGATGGGGGAGGAGCATGTAGGAGAGCGAAGGGTAGAGGATGATGTAGGGGAGGGAGGAGGGCCTCTTACAGATGATGAGGAAGATGCAGGAGAGGGGGTAGACGGGGCTTTCCTGGTTAAAGGGGGAGTCGGAGATAAGCTGGAAAGAGCCTTGGAGATGTTGTTTGGGCATACAGGAGTCGGAGAAGATGCTGGAATAAGCCTGAATGGTGAGGAGCAAGGTGGTGCTCGTACTGAGGAGGTAGGAGGAGCTCTATGAGGAGAAGGAGAGCGATGTCTCAGGCTGGGTTGGAAGGCTGAGGGTGCAGAGGTGCCCTGGTCAGGCGTGGTAATAGCCTGGGTAGTTCTCTCCTCCTGAGTCTTGAAGATCGGAAGTTTGGTTGGGCATCCTGGCTCTTTTGGGTCCCTGTAAGTTACAGAGAAGCACAGATTTAAAAACATCTAGTTTATCGAATTAAATAAAAAAATCACTGCAGTTATACTTAAAGAAGCTTCTCTGACAGGGGCATTGTGACTCTCGTCTTTCCAAGTGATAAAAACCCAGCTAACACTACAGCAGAAGGGCCAAAAATGGCACTTTAAGCTCAATGTAAGGAACGTTCACTAGTTGGGACCACATCCTCATTTAGGTTTGACAGCGTTTCTGGTAAATAATGGCGGATGATGTGAGCGTGAACTGAAGCTCTGGTTTGGGAAAGGCCTCAGAGGCGACTGGCAGCGGCTCCTGGGCCGGACGGATCCCCGTCAGCTAACTTTCTTATCAGTACTCTGTAATGTCAATGTTCTCCTTTCACTGCGGCTTTAGCTACAGTTTAAGAGTTAAACTATTCTGACTGACCACAATTTAGGGATAGTTTCTTTCCTTAAAATCTAGATTTTTTCCCTCCTATTTTGACTGGTACGATCTTACTTCTGCCAGACGAATCTGAAACCCAGCTGAGTCCTTCTATCTGACCAGTTTCACAGAAATGTTTTTTCCCCTTGTTAAGCCACTGAACTTTGACCAAGCATAAAAAGCGATGACCCAGTGTTGTCTCTACATATAAGAGACAACTTAGAAAAGAAGCAGTTTTAATTGCATCTTTAGGCTCCTTGTTGCCAGCAGCCAGTCACAGAAACACATCATTTGTTCCCATTTCCTGAGATGAATCCATGAAAAATGTCAAAAATAACAATAAAGATAGTTTGATATGAAATACTATTGATCAGTACAAACTGATCAGCTGTTAGCTGAGAGTATTTCAGCATGGCGTGCAGCGTGTTCTTAAAAATCAGAGGACAATGGACAAGTGAAGGACAAAAGAAGAGGTTTGATCTACAGTGTCTGAAACGACGTCCATAAGAAAGAGGTCTCAGTGGAAGGACGTCTGCCAGAAGGCCGTTGATAATGAAGAGAAACGTGGTGCAAAGGCTGAGGCATGAAAACGACACAAGAACTGGACTGAAAATCAGGTCTGATGGAGCGATGGATCCATATGTGAAATTTGAAAAAGAAGAGCCCAGACCTCAAAATCACTGAAGCAGTGAGAGATCATCCTGACAGAGATCAGCAAAAAGGCAGAAACATCCAAAGACGAGCTTTGAACGTCCTTCAAGAAGCCCAGAGAAGTATTCCTGAAGATTCCTTAACCCTAGAACACTATCGCTGGGTGATTTACACCCGAGAAAATACATTTA
>NW_005187477.1:2405357-2408392 GCF_000239375.1 Pundamilia nyererei | reverse complement strand
CGCACTCGCTTACGTCACTGTCATGAGACATTCTCGCAAAAAAATCACGGTTTTAGTAATGCAGCGTTCCTACGGGAAAGTAACGGTAATCTAATTACCGTTTTTGCAATAGTAATCCCTTACTTTACTCGTTACTTGAAAAAAGTAATCGGATTACACGTTACTGCCCATCTCTGGTCATACTAAACATCGACTTTCAAGTTCTTTAGAACTGTACAAAGTACTGTATGAAACGTTTTAGTGGTAACAGAAAGTTGTAATGTGACAAACAAAGGTAAATTATGTGGCTGAAGGCAAATTCTTCTACTGATCAGAAGCCAGATAAAATTTAGTCTGGCTTGAAATAAAGTGCCAAAGATTACAAGAGCAAGAGAACCTCGAGGCATACGCTTTAATGAAAACATGTCCTGGCTTGAACTTCACCTTCGTGTTAATACAGCCACATTTCATTTCTTATATAAAAGAAGAAAAAAGAAGCAGATCAAAATATGTTAAACTGAAAAGCATGGGCTGGGCTTGCTGGTTTATTAGCGGTTCGAGTTCATACACACAGACCAGGTTCCCCTTATTGGCCACCTTCATCCGATTATCATTATTACTTTGTAAAAACTCTTCCAATTGCTCACGAAATCTCTAAAGTGCTCATTTCCTGCTGCATGCTTTTAGTTATTTAACTGTGCATGATTCACACTTCAGAAATACCCTTCTTATCTCATACTGGGCCTTAATTCAGCTCTTGACTAACTGCCAGTCACAACCTTTGGGAGCTGTCAGAGCAGTGTGAGCTTGCACAGATTCTGGGTTTTCTGCACTTTTGCTTGTCAGTTATCAGGTCCATACACACCTGTGGTCACCTTCAGGCATGCTATTGACATTCGGGGGATCAGATGAAGCCCGTCCGCCCAGCGTCGTCAGCAGGTCGAGCGGTCTTTGGCTGGTGAATGTTGGGAGATGGTCTGCAGACTGCAGCTGAGTGGGATTTGATGGACGTGGTTCATTTTCTCTTAAACTGTGATGCCCTGGGGTTTCTGTGAGTGCGTGGCAGCTTACATGTGAAGAGCCAGAGGCTGTGAGTAAGGGAAGACTCTGGGAAGGCTGAGCAGGAAGCTCTCCTAAGGGTCTCCATTCACCAAAGCGCCCTGCTGAACCCTCATCGCTGGAGAGTTCCTCTGCTGATGTCTTCTGCGGACGCTGGTTTCGCAGCACAGTGCTGCCCTCCTCTGTTTCTCTCTGCTCTCTGCTCGGCCCTGGGTGAGGTCTTGCAGAGCTGTTGCACTTTCCTGAAGACGCGTCTGCATTTGCATTTCCTGTGCAAACACTGAATTCAGGCGCTGCGTAAACATTCACGTCTTTGCTCAGCGTATCCTTGTTATCTGTGAAGCTGTGTTCTACTCTAGCTTGTATACATTGTTCAGCTGCTGCGTCCTGCTTGTCTTTGTCTTGGTTATCTCCATCTTTGGTCACTTTTCTGCAGTGCTCAGCACACAGAGGTGGCTCCGAGGGAGTGGGTTGGGTGATGATTTCTCCAGACTCTCTGGCTGAATAAGCATGGTGCCGACCACTCTGCTGCTCCGGCCTGCAGGCAACCACAAGGAGAAAAGTAGTGGGAATGAATCTGCTGCTGCTGCTCTGAACTGCAAACCAAATTTAGCTAATCTCACTCATTTCAATGTGCACTGTGGTGAGCCTATAAAATGCTAGAAAGACCATTTCATGTCACGCTTGTGGTTTCTGAGCTTCACTCCTTCTGCCTTCCATCATTTATAAACATTTGGTCATTTACCATGGTACTGACTAATGTTTATTCATGTATGTATATGATTAACCATAATTTATCATCAACTCAACTCATTTTTTGTACTCAATCCTTTATTGTTATAGTCCTTTCATTTTTACTTAATTAGTAAAGTACTCACACATCTGGATGCACATCCCTGTTCTCATTCAGGGGGTCATCCCTGGAGGGGTCCTTGTTACTGGCAGGGCAGCACAAACTGGAGCTCCAGTCTCCAGCTTGTGTCCTGAGATGCTGAATGGTTGTTGTAGAAGATGAGGATGCTCCAGGTGAGGTGTACCTGTGCTCATAGCTGTTCACCTGGGTCAGACTGGATGATTGGTTGCTTAACAAAGGGGCTGGATTTTCTTGAGGTGTGGTGGAGGTCTGGGAAGTTTCACTCAGAGTACGGCCTACACCAGAGTCTCTTTCTCTGCTCAAAGCAGAGATGAAGTCTCTCGGCCTGGAGAGGCTAATTCCATTCGTCTGCTGGGTGGTCATCTGTTCTTTGACAAACACATGACCAAACGACTGAGGTTCAACTGGCTCCATCGCAGCCTCCTGGACATCTGGGAAAAACAATGAAATATAGAGTATGAACCAAACATGAAACAAACAATTAAGCCACTGCTTCCAAGTATTTTCCTGTCCAACAAAACAGACGAATCAACAGGTGTGTATGGGAGAGCAGCATTACACTGCTCACAGAGACTTGGCTGCAGCAAAACACACTGGATAAAGCCTACAGCAACATGTACCACATCGAGGTTTGTTAGACCACAGTTCCATACTGCTGATCCCTGCATACACGTTAGGAGGAGAGCCCCCCAGCCACAAAGAAAACCTGGCCAGAAGGTGCATCACATCAGCTGCAGGACTGGACGGTGTTTGAACACCAGGACCTCGAAGAGCACACAGCATCAGTGCTCTCATATATTAACTTCTGTACCAACAGTGTCACTGTGGACAAACGTCTCCGGGTGTATTGCAACCAGAAACCCTGGATGACTAAAGAGGCCCAGGTCCTGCTGAAGCAACGTGACGCCGCTTTCAGATCCGGTGATGGTACGCAGTACAGAAAAGAGAAAGGCGTTCAGAAGCGGAGACAGGGACTGCTACAGAGAGGCCAAGTACAGGTTCACTAAAGGGGTGGACATTGCTAAACATCAGCACTCTGAGAAGATGCAGCAGCAGATCTCAGAGAATGACTCGGCCTCTGTGTGGAAAGGTTTTAGGAATATCACCAACTACAAGCCTAAAA
>NW_005187477.1:2400331-2403674 GCF_000239375.1 Pundamilia nyererei | reverse complement strand
TTTAATTCTTATTCTTATTTTATATTTTTATGACAGTATGTTGCACTGAAGCACCGCAGCAATTTCCTAATGTTGTAAACCTGCTCAACATCTGGCAATAAAGCCTTTCTGATTTCTGATTTCTGATTACAGTGCAGCCAGATCTGAGCTGAAAAGAGGCAACAGAGAAGGCAGCGTACAAGAGGAGGATTTAAGACCACTTCAGCAACAACAACTCAGGACAGGTATGGCAGGGAGTTCAGCACACCACCATCTCTCACCTGGAACAACAGGGCCGTTACGCCAGGCTGCTATTTCTTGACTTTAGCGCTGCTTTTAATTTGATAATCCACAGACAGACTAATAGTGAAACTGCTGGATATCGGACTTCCTTCTACCACCTGCAGCTGGATCAGAGACTTCCTCTGAGACCGTGGATAGAGTGTTACACATACACTCATTCTTTTTATTTTTTCATGTTTTGTATTTATTAAGTTACCGTGTTGTGTTGTTTCTGTTGTGCATAATGCCGACGTGGGATGAGCACTAACAAAAAAGAGAGATCTTATCTTATGTTAACACAATAATTTGGTCCTGGACTCTCTTTAAAGAACCCAAAGTCACAGCATCTTAGAGGAAGTCTTAGAAAAGGCAGCTTACCTGGTGTGAGGCTCTCTGCTGTCTTTACTGTCCTCTCTTCCTGGATCTCTTTGGTCTTCCAGCTCATGGTTTGAGTCTGGTTCTGGTCTTCAGCTTGAATCTGACATTGCCGCCTTTGTGTTACGTTTTGGGTTTGAACTTTGACCATGGAGTAAGTTTGGGTTGCACATCTCGACTCTGACTGACCGGTTTCTGTTTCATATTGTTTTTGGTGCTCAGCTGTAACTTGAGCTTCAGCCTGTATCTGACTTCTACTTTGGCTCGGGCTTGCGGGTCCAGACAGACTAGCAGAAACCACCGATTGGTTCCGTCCACTACTGGAGCGTTTTTGATGCAGGGGGACCTTCATGGTGCTGGCTTTGGCGCTGTACATTCGAGCCAGTGTTTGGACCTTGCTTAGAATACGCTCTGAGTTTTCTATCAGCACAGGGTCTACCACGGGGTTCGCCTCGAATAACCCGATACCAGCCACATCTGATCCCATGGTCTCGAACAGGGCTCGGTTAGCAGTGACAATCCTGGAGTGGCGAGACCATCGACCCACTTTTATCTGACTGGGAAGGTCCTCGAGGTTCCCAATGGCCTTTGCTTGGTCTCTGCTTCTGGTTCTAGTCCAGATGTTCTGGGTTTTTGTCTCAGGTTTTTCGCACGTATTCACAGGTGTAGAGGTTTCTTCATGGCTTCCATTAGCCTCTGTTGAGCCTGGTGGGTTAGCTTCATGCCCATTTGTAATAGCTTGGTTTCCAGCACCAGGCATGGTTGTTTGATCTCTGGACTCTCCTTCCACCTTCTCCTCCCGTCTTTCCACCAACGATCCTTTGCAAACATTCTCATTTTGATCCTGAATCTTTGTTTCTTCTCCAATAGGCCTGCTTTGGTTTGATTGCAAATTTACCGGATTTGGAGTCTCTTCGTCGTTACTCGCAGCAGAGGATGAAGACTTGACTCGGTCCTCTTCTCGAAAATCCAAAGAGCTCATTGGTTTATCAGCCTGTCCATCACTCTTTGCATCTGCTAGTACTGGAAATGGGGAAGAAACTGGACCAGAGGAAGAAAGGTGCTCCCTATCAGTATCTCTTTCTGGTTCTTCGAACTTGGACAGTCCACTTTCTGACTCCCCTTGGTGACCACCGACATCAAAGCGTGACATGGTCTCCTTTACCAAGCCAGAGGGAATTTGTGAGAAACTGTTTCTCCTTTTTGACCCTACTTCTTCAGCAAGCTCTTCATCCTCTTCCTCGCCCTCTTCAGCCTCAGCTGCTGCCTCATAGTAACTTCTTATCTTTTCAATGATCTTCTTATCTCTCTTGGTGAGGTGGGAACCTCTTGTAGGCGGGTGATATCTCTTGTTGGGCTGGTTAGGGGCTCCTAGATTTGAGGAGGAAGTTGTGGACTCTTCTTCTTCTATCGGTATGACTTTGTTTTTGCTTTCCTCCTCTTCTGAGACGAATCGATGAAGGTCTAGTGTTTGGGGTGGAACGATCTTGTGTCTATCCTCGTTTTCACTCGTTTTCGTCTTCTCTTTATCATTTTCTTGTACTTCTCCAAGCACTTCCTCTCCCTTTTCCACCTGACTTTCTGCAACTTGAATTTCTTGGATTTCACTTTCTGTTGTCTCATTTTCTCCAGTCTGACTTTGGACGATGTCATCCTCAATCTCTGCTCTTTCCTGTTCCTGTGGCATTGTGTGTGTTTGTTCTTGGCTGGAGGTGACTGGGGGCAGCGGGCAGGTGAAATTGGTCTGGTTGGATAGAGGCTCTTTGGGCTCATCCTTGATCTGTACCGGGGAAAAAAAGTAAGAAGAAACTTACAGTCATATGAATCCTAGCATGTGCTAATGTAGCTGGTGGGATATGGACACCCACCGGTGTGTTACTTAACAGATTAGTGAATAGTTTAAAGAAAAAGAGGGAAATCACTGGAATTTGTTCAAATATCTGCCTGAATTTGGTTTGTTTTGTTAAATTAATAAAACCTTGAACAAGAACATGTGCAGTAAAGGAGTTGTTTGCTTGAGGTCTTTGGTAATGGATGGTCTATCTTAAGGCTCTTTCCTGATAAACATGCAGTTTGTCATGTGATAAGATTTTAAGCCACAATGTTCAGATGTCAAAACCCAGGATTTGACCTCTTTATACGTGAGGTTTCACAAAGGTTGGTCTTCAGTAAATCAGTGAATAATCAATGACATCGCAACATGGTGTGACAGTTTCATGAATCTAAACAAGTATGGCTAGAAAGAAAAATATAGTCCACTTGAGGCTGACTCAGACTCGTGTCCTCAAACGTGGTTGACCACATGTCAAGTTATGGTGGGTGTTCTGTTTTCTAACCGTCATGTGAGTGTGGATGGCAGCGAGCCCCTCTCTGGCTCTACTCTGGTTGATGAACTCCAGGATCTCCTCTGTGATGGACAGAGTGGGAGGAGGACTAAAGGGGGTCAGCTCCTCTTCCTCCTCGTTCTCCTCATTTAAACAAAAATGAAAAGACACCATTAAAAGGATGCTATGAGTGTTTGATACAGTCCTGTTTTCAAACCTACTATCTGTGCACAAGTTTGATTAAATACATTTTATTATATTACTGTTGTGGGATTGCAGTGGGAATTGGCTCAGCTCAGGGCTCCTGAGCGATGTAAGTTTCCATCCATCCATCCGTCTACTCACTCATCCATCCATCCGTCTACTCACTCATCCATCCATCC
>NW_005187477.1:2389441-2399957 GCF_000239375.1 Pundamilia nyererei | reverse complement strand
CCATCCATCCGTCTACTCACTCATCCATCCATCCATCCATCCATCCGTCTACTCACTCATCCATCCATCCGTCTACTCACTCATCCATCCATCCGTCTACTCACTCATCCATCCATCCATCCGTCTACTCACTCATCCATCCATCCATCCATCCATCCATCCATCCATCCATCCGTCTACTCACTCATCCATCCATCCATCCATCCATCCACTCATCCATCCATCCATCCATCCATCCATCCATCCATCCATCCATCTGTCTACTCATCCATCCATCCATCCTGACATCAGGTCAGCATTAACGCAGATACATCCTCTGAGGCTGCAGTGCTGACGAGTGCTAGCACAAGCTAAAGTTACCTCCTCCTTGTTCGGTCGTAGCTGAGGCTTCAAACTGGCGCCGCCTCGCTCGGACTCCACCTCTATGACGGAGGAGGCCAACGTGCTGCTGCTGCCTGCTGAGCCCAGGCTGTCTGCGTGGCACAGCTCGCTTTCACTGCCCGCCTGCTGTTACAGTAACAGTTTTCTTTAGATTTACAGTCCAGCATAATCACCATAAAACCAGCAGTGCAAACTCACACTCATCACTGTTCAGCGCTCCAAACTGAAATCACTGAAATCTCCCTCAAACTACAGACATATGTCTAAATGGACATAAATATACATATATACATATATACATATATACATATATACATATATACATATATACATATATAATGCATATATGTATTATGTAATACATATATTGACATAAATGTGAATGTTCATGTTTAAGTTTCCTCCCATTCCCTCCCCGACATGCTCAGCACCCAACAAATTTATGAAGCGATAATAATAAGCTGGGCCAGCTAGACCTCATGAAAATATAACTGTACAGATTATAAAAATAAATAATAACTATTATCACAAGAAATCTTTAAATATTCATAAAAACAACAAACACAACCGTGTTTATACGCTGATTGTGAAAAACGATGTAGTTGAGATGTTGGACCAGAGGATCTTTGATGGTTAATGAAGCGTTTAATAGCTGAGCTGCACATTTGCCAGAAATCTGAACGCGGTCTCACCTTCATAGCTGCGAGATTCCCGGGTGGAGCGAAGCGGTGGGGCGAGACGGGTGACAGATGCCGTGATGGATGAGAACAAAGAGAACGGTGTTATCAAAGTATTATTATTGTTTTCAGGCACTTAGCAACTTGGCATCTGAAACTACATAACCACAAGTTTCATGTTTGAACAATGCTTGAGCCAGGCAGGCCCGAGCCAAACCCACACCCCGAGAGCTGCAGGAAACATGAGTCCGGTCTAATTTGCTTCTCGCAGTCAACGACATGCATATCGGAGCAAACACATTTCCAAGTTCAAACATGTCCCACTGTGGCAACCCCTCAGCTTTGCAGCTTTCAGCTTTCCCATTCAGAAACAGACGTGATGTTTCAGAGCTCATCTTTCAGATTTCTGAGTTCAGGAGGTAAATGTCACTCCAGGAGCAACAGCTCCCCCTGGCTGTGGAACTGCACCATTTCTATTCACAAGTTGTGAAAAACAAGTTGTGGTGAACAGCTGTTGTTAGTTACTGAGATCCAGGCCCAGAACCAAAGTCCGCACACTCGGACTGGGAGACTGGTTCCCGATGAGCTCACGGATTCTTTCTGAGCATCTCTGCCAGCTCCGCTCAAACGATTACCCACAATTCATACATCACTGTGGCACTAAACCTGGGTTTGTAACAAACGCACAAACAGGGAGCAATCCACCTGAAAATGACTGGAAAACTCCCGTTTTCTGGAAAGCAGAGGGATTATTCACCAATATTGTTTGTGGATTTCTCTTAATTATTTAGTTTTGAAGTAAAACGAGTGTGGATGAAAGACGGAAGAAAGTCCATCGTTTTGCCAGAAAACATTAACCAGGTTGAAGCGCCGTCGTTTGCAGCGGAGGAATCTCTGTGGGAGCTTTCTTTGCTTCTCCACCTCCACGTGACCCTGGAGCTGTGGCAGCTTTAAAACCCGATGAACTAAAACAACAATCTTATCAGCGACGGCTTTTTCAACCTGCAGAGAAATCGGACACAGTTCATTTCTGATTGCTTTGTTTCATTTTAGCTCTCAGGGTGATGTTTGGGTTCGGGCCTCATCATGTGGATAAGAGTCTGACTCGTCTCACCGTTGGGATGAAACACTGCTTCGATGTCTTTGGCAGGAGCTGGAACAGAGGAGGGGAGGCTGGTTATTGCAACATAATATTTGCTGTTACACAACACATGGTCTCGTGGAAACGAGAAAGAGAACATGTTTTTGAGTTTCCTGCATTCACCCTCGTTATGTCAGGAATCTTCATCTTACTGACTGAAATACTTTCACCCACACAGACCTCCTGCCATAAAAGACATCTACAGGAAGCGGTGTCTGAAAAGGGCTGGGAAAATCATCAGAGACCCCAGTCACCCATCACATGGACTCTTCACCCTCCTGCCCTCTGGGAGGCGCTACAGGAGCCTCCGGACTAAGACCACCAGGTACCGGAACAGCTTCTTCCCCACAGCTGTCAGACTCCTGAACTCTGCCTCCTGACATCTGACCCACGTTAAACTCATGGACTGAACATACACACACCCACAGTGGACAACTGTACCCTCAAACACACAATAATAACATGGACTGAACCACCACTCACAACCACCAGCACTTTATATACCTCTGTAGAAACTATCTACACCCTCACTTATCTAAACTGCTCTACTGTAAATGCTGTATAGACAATCATTCTGTACAATAACTATACTTCTACGACTGTTTATAACTTGCAAAGTTCATATTTCTGTATAGTTTTCATATTTACATCCTGTTCATAGCCTGTACACACTTATAGTTATAACATATTAATAACATACCTTCATACTGTGTACATTGCAACATACCCATAATAGACCCATATTTTGTACCCATATTTTCTATTCTATTCTATTCTATTAATTAAAAGCACAATCTCATAATCTCCCCAGCTGTGTGTCACACAGTTCAGCTTAACATCTGGAGATGAAGAGAGTGTGAAATGTCTGCGGCCGAGTTGAATCCAAACTGCAGATATGCACATGCAGACGCACGATTGGTCACTGTCGCTCAGCGGGACAATGAGTCGTAAACGTCATAAGTTAGAGCCGCTTCCACGATGCAGGACTCTGAGCTGCAGTGTTTCAGGCTGCTGTGAGTCACCGTTTGGATAAAGTCAGTTTCACTTTCCCTGCTGCTTCGTTGTGTCTCTTTGATTAGAGCATCAAAAAGCAGATGTTTGCTGTTTTATATGAATAAAGGGTGGAGACTCTGAGCCTGAGCTGTGGCTGAAGCCTGTCTGAGTACCTGACTGCCTCCTGGTGCGTCGGTACGGCAGGTTTCCCTCCAGCAGCAGAGGCAGGTTCTTCCTGGACTTCTCCGGCGTGTACATGAGCAGCTCTGGAGGCTCTGCAGGGACAAACAGAGCAGAAAGAGGCCCTCGTGTCAGGGTTGAAATTCAAACTGTCCCGTTCCTGGTGTGATAGACTACACGACTGTGAGCCGCCTTACATTTTGGGTGCACAAAAGTTGATAATATTATCAAAAGGTTTCTCAAACAGTTAAGACGAGGTGATCGGGTCTGTCATTTGGAATAGACACAAACCAGAAAAAAACTTTTAATTTTTATGTTTATTTAAGCGTTATCTGACAGTATGTTTGCACTACCCATATGGAAAAGAAATAGTCAAAACTTATATGTGATTACTCATGAAAGTGGCCACTTTCTCATTACTTTCATACATTGTTTTCGTAAGTATCCAAAACATACAAGTTTCATTATATAATTTTCAAGGGATCTTATATCTGTTTTCACTCTTGTATGCTTTTCATACAAGTTTCAAACAAGACAGATACAAACCTTATAAGATTTATATATATCTTATATATGGGTAAGTACCGCAGCAATTTCCCAATGTTGTAAACCTGCTCAACATTTGGCAATAAAACCCTTTCTGATTCTGATAAGCGTGTTTTTCAGATTCTTAGATTTAGTAATGCCGCGGGGTGGGGGTCAAACTTTAGCACAGTTGTTGTGCAATCGCTCAGGGGGGCCGTGGCCGCCAGGCTCTCGGAGCTGACTGTGTGCTGGAGATCGCTGCGTGGGTTCAGGAACACGTCACCGTAAGCAGGGACCGCCGTCACCTCTGCAGTCACACGTGAAGCTCAACCTCCACCACGCAGAGCTCAGACGGAGGCTTCTATCAGTTCAAAGCTAGCATCCATGATGGGGCCATTAGCGCACTGGCAGGGGTAACCAGGCCATCTGAGAAGGTCCCAGTAATGATGACGCACACCTCCGGGTTCTGAGGCTTCTCGGAGAACTCTTTCTTTGTTCGGTCAGATGACAAACCTGCACCCTGCTCGCTTTCCATGAACCAGCGCGCCGGCTAAACTGACCCGAGTACAGATCAGATCTGCTGCTGACTTCATGCAGCCAAAAACGCCCGAGCCGTATGAGGCAGGTTCGGGAGACACATCCGGCGTTGTGTACTGAAGCTCAGCTCAGAATGAGCACATATCCTTCAGAAAACCTTTATTTATGTCCAGTCTGTGCGTCCACTTAAACAGACGCTAGATTAATGCACAGCTTTCCCCATTTTCGGAAACGTGTTACAAACAAGTCGCAGTCATGACCTGTGAGCAGGAGAAGAAGATGAGGAGCAGCTCGAGAAGGAGGAGGTGACTGACCCTGACCTGACTGACGCCTGCCTCGGTGATAGGCGTGGATGTCGTCCAGCCGCGGAGACGCAGATGACTTCTTCAGGTGGTCCTGCTCGAACTGAGGAGCTGAAACACAGGAAGTGATGTCACTCCATCTGCAGAGGCTGAAAACTGTTATATAAAAATGCTGAATACGTGTGTGTGTGTGTGTGAGACTCACACTGACAGAAGTTGTCTCCCAGGACCTGCCTCGCCTGGAAACGATCAGTGAATCAGTCAAACGTGTGAGCAAAGACAAATCCTCACATTAACCAGGTGGATTCAAATGAACAGGTGAGACGCTGACTCCAGTTAGCTGGCTGGATGTGGGATGTTAAATATTCAGAGTCAGTGTGTCCACTGTAACCTGGTTACAAACATGGATGTATCACCATCCTGCTCATGTTACAGGACATCTGCTGCTCCTTACTGTTTACACCAGCAGGGGGCAGCAAAGATCTACAAAAGCTGCTAACGCTGCACTCTTTACTAAACTCTACTGCTGCTGCTGGGAGCACGACTACATGCATGTTTCCTCGATCTTTGCTGTGAACATTATAAACAGCTGCTCAGGTACAGATCGCGCTCTCACTGCAGTGCAAATCAATCCAATCAGCTGCTAACAGAGGCCGTAAAGCCACCACAGCCAGGTCTACTCAACAATCGGATCTCCTGCGAGCAGCAATATGCTTGAAACCACAGTGATCGGTGCTGAACTTCACCTGTGGGCAGGTAAGAGTCAGCATCTAATGTGAGTGTCTTTGGATGGTGGGGAGAACGTGGGAGCTTCACACAGGAAGACCAGGACATGTGAACCTGCTTACCTTGTGTGGGAGTGATGCGGGATGGTTTTCGACGATCAGCCTCTTGAGGTAGTGCACCCACAGTCGCTTCTCCTCCTGATTCTTCGTCTGCAGAACAAAAAAACAGGATCCAGGCACAAACAGTGATGTCGCTGCATCTGAGATCCAGATTTAAGGCGGAGACTCGAGGTTTCCCTCACCTGGACTACATGCTGCTGTTTGGGAATGGTCTGGTCGGACACTCGGAAGCACAGCGGGTCCTTCAGATTCTCCACCAGCAGCAGATTACAGCACTGCAGATGGAGGAGCAGACAGAGACAAACGTGAGGAACCCTGAAGGTCAGAGCATCGCTGTGGCGATGAGCCTCTGTTTCCTGGGGGGTCGCATGTGTGTTTGTTGTGATGCAGGAGTGCAGACACAACCCACAACGGCCTCAAACGTGTTGTTACTTACAAAAATATGTGTGCTGTAGACAAACTGCTCCATCCTCTTCTTGGCAATCAGCAGCATTTTATCGAACAGGAAGAACGCTCTCTCCTTCTTCACTCTGTGGACTTTAAAGGAACCTTCAAGAACCAGCTCGCCGAACCCGCTGAGGTCCGGCCCAGTCCAGTTCACCAGCAGGGACTCGATTTCCTGGAGAGAGACATCGGTGAAAGGTCACAGGCTAACCACAGTGGAGTGAACCCGACCTAAACCTGCTGATCTGCACCGATCCTTCATCCTCAGAAAGGTTCTTTGGAAAAGCACAGCGTTCTCTAGAGAACCAGTTTTCTCAAAATGCCTGCATGGGTCACAAAGTTCTCAGTGCTGAAGGCAACTGGACGTCTTTAGGTTCTCAAAGATGTTTCACCTCAGACCTGAAAGGCTTCATCGGTTCTCAAAGCACATGGGGGTCCCAGCTATGCAACAACTAGCTAGGTAACATGCTAACTAAGCTAACTCGCTAACTAGCATCAACTTGCTAGTGATTGCGCTCCAAAGCTCAGCTAAATCTGGTCACAAACCCATGTTAACGATGGCTAACATGCTAACAATGAAACCTGCAAATATCGATCCACAAGCTCATATGGTAGCTGTGTCCATCTTTCATATACAGTCTTTGTTAATAGCTGCTGAATGGTAGCTCGTAGGTAGACCAAAGATGTCCAAGGTGTTCTACATCGTGGGCCACATGGACCGGACGAGTGAAACATCCTCATTCTGTCAGTGTAAAGACGTTTAACTGAAACATCGTCATATAAGAAAAAGACGAGTAACTTCAACAGGACATCTCAGATTTCGCAGATAAAAAAATCAGTGAAAGAAATCCGTCAGCATGTCAGGAGTAAATGTGTCATTTTGTTTTTTATTGTGGACTCGTCGTAAAAAGCTGAACTATCATGAAAAACAGGAACTTTCATGTTACTTAATTACTTTGAGTAGTATCAGTGCCCTCCTTCACATCTTCCAGAGCCATCTAGTGGGCCACTTTAGAGTTTGGTGGGCCAATTCTGGCCCCCGGGCCTTATGTTTCTCAGCAGCTTTTTTCACGTTGGGGTCCTGCATGATCATCGTTACCTGCAGCCGCACAGCGTGCTCCTGTTTCCTCTTCATGTCGTTGATGTACCAGGCGACTGCTGTCATGGTGACGATGGCATCCTCCACGACCTCATATCCGGGCTCGCTCTTGTCAAAGTGCTTAGAAAGTTCCTGAAACGAGACGAGACCCGCACATAAAAGACAGCTCGCGCTCTGAGATCCTTCCCCGTTCTGATCCTCCGCCTGCTGAGGCCAAAACACAGACGGGGATTTCTCCGAGCCTCAGATAAACTGTGGTTTGTGTCCTCGTAACTTTTACTCAGTTTGCTTTGACGTCTTTGAGACCACCGTGAACACGAGGACGCGAAGCATCATTAACCCTTAAACTGCCACTGAGCCACCTCACCGTGCGGCTCTGTGGCGCAGCGGATAGCACATTGGACTGCAAAGGTTGTGGGTTCGAGTCCCACCAGAGTCGTGCTAATTAGAGCTTTCATACACACAGCGCTGGAGAGGCTGCTTCTAACCCTCCAGCTCAGGGTTACGTCACGTGTTTATTTAGCAGAGGTTTAACCGACTGCGGGGAAATCTGACCTGCTGTGGAGCAAATGCTCAGAGGTGCTCTGTCACAGTCAGGAAGTGCAGGGGAAAATAAGTCCGTGAAGCAGGAACAGCTTTCCCAGTGAACGTGCCGAGTCTCCTCACTGGTCCCAGTCCAAGCCCAGCTCTAGGAGCGGGCGGGAGGATGACACAGCTGAAGCTGCTCTTTGTTCTCGCTCGTTGGTCTGCAGGATTTGCCGCTGCCGCTCTGATGACGGCGGCCAGTTTAAACATCGGTCAAACACGTGTTTGGATCCGAGCTGGGATTTTCCCAGAATCCTCAGCTGCTCCCGTTTCAGTCCATTCTGTGCTAAGGCGCTTCAGGGTGCAGTGGAATATAACTGCACACATACTCTGAGCTACTTGTACTTCCAGTCCGATGCTTCTCACAGGGAAGCGACGCTTTTGACCTCCAGAGTTCACAGAACGACTCCATGAGCACGAATGAAATGTGGCTGATCTGCAGCTTCAGGCCAGCCTGACTTCCTGCTGCTCTCACTGATCACTCACAGGCTCCAACACACACTCAGGACACGCTGGGCGCCACAGGCTGGATGATCAGTTTGAAGGAATTAATCATTTAATTAGTTTATTGAAAAAAAAGATCAATTAAACAATGAGGACAGCAGACGGCTGAGTGAGAAGGCCTCTGCGGCTTCAGCTTCACACCGTAGGAGCTCCTTTAAAGCACGCTCTGTGTGAACAGACGTGATGAACAAGTCCTCGCCTCTTCCAGGTGTTTGCGCGTCATGTTAAACATCTGGAGCACAAGTCTCCATTCAGCCAGATGTGATTATTAACGATGGGAATTTGGCACAGAAGAACAAATGGTTCTGCTCCTAAACCGGACCGCTTCAGCTTGTTTCCATCGTTTCATCCGTTTCGACTCTACTCAAGTATTTCTGCATGTTCACAATAATACACACGATGATACTGCAGTATCAGGTGGTATCTGAGCAGAATCACACGTGTGTAAATATTTCATTTGTTAGAATTTGTGGGTTTATTTTTTGCTGCGAGTCTTTAACTGAGACTCGTCTGTTTCAAACGTCTGCTGAGCTTCTCCTCAGAGTAATGAGAACACGACGACGGCCAGCCTGCAGTTCGCTCTCGTGTGATTTAACAGAGTCCCCGTTTCCTGGTGCTGACTGCGGCACAAACGGGCTCCAGCATCTGTTTGGTGTTTGTGCCAAAACTGACTCAACAAAGACAACGAGAAGCAGAGCTTACGACTGATCGACGAGTCTTCCTGTCACGTTAACTCGAGGCCGCTGGCTTTACTTCTTCTACACGCTGAAATCAGATAAGTTGAGTTTTAGGGCAGCTGTAGTTTCAAACCTCAACCAACTCTTTGCACAGCGGAGCCGACTCGCTGACTGTCCTCCGGTCGTGATCCTGTGTATGTTTAGCAGTTAGATGGCCGTCCTGCAGTTTCAGATCTTTGCGTTCTGCACAGACTCTGAATTAAAGTAAATAATGCAAATTTCTGTGCGTGCAGATGGCAACGGATTCACGGTTTAATCTCCATTTCATCTCTGACAGACTGCATGTGACTGCTCACGGACTCGGCGTTGTTGACCTTTATCGCCGTCTTTGCACAGCTGTGTTGCTTTGTAGACAGCGACTGACCACGCTGGTCTCAGTCGGTCCCTGTCTTTGAAACAGCCGTTTTAATCACTTCTGTCCTACACGTGCACACACGTTAGCGTGTCATGAGACAGAAGCATAACTGCACTTCACTGCAGCACAGACGGTAAAGGACCTGTGGTCAGAGGACAGAACAAAGCTGTGACAGAGCAGCTGCAGAGCGGAAAGAGAAGTTTGGACTCTGAGATGATGTCAGAGTTTATCCTCGTTTTATTGGTCCTGGGAAAAACCCCGCACACGTAGCCGAGGACACACACCGCTCGTCTTTAAAGACGCGACGCGCTGAGAGGTCTCAGCCTGACCCTCTGTTTACTGACAGGAGACAGACCTGTTGCCTGGAGACCAAAGCTTTACGAGGACCAATCAGCTTCCTCAGGGAACCACAGGGAGTGACATCATTAAGGATGTTTGGTGTTACCTGTGGAAGCAGGTACTCATCTAGCAGTATCAGGTAGGACTGAAGTCATTTATGCTGAACTAAAGCTAGTATTTGAGATGTTGAGCTACTTCTCAACTACTAGAATTTGAGGTGTTTGGATGCACTTGCAGGTGGCACCTGACCAAGTAACAGGCTTTCGTGTGCACAGTGTCTGATAGCATTTAAATTCTCACCTGCAGTATTTGAGGTTCTATATGCAGTATTCATTAGTACAACCTGTATTAGGCTGTTTTTGAGGTGCTATGTCCAACATCTGATCGTATTTGAAGTTTAACTTGTATATCTGGAGGTATTTCAGGCACCGCATGCAGTATTTGGTAGTATTTGCGATATAACTTGTAGTATTAGGTGGTATGAAGGGTCACCTGTAGCAGCAGGTGGTACTTGAGGATCCTCTGCACTGGTTTGAGCAGGTACGTCTCCAGCGGTAAGGAGTGGCTCAGGGTCGCCTGCCTCTCCTGGAAGAAACGAACCAGACTTTCGTTCTTCATGCACTCCCTCAGCACGGCCACCGAGCTGTGGACACAGAGCAGCAGCATTAAAACCACAATAGATTCTCTTGAAGCCAAACAGCAAGCCCCAAAACAAGTCGATGGATATCCAGGTCAGGTTACCGACATCTACAGAGTTCAGCCATCACCTCGTAGCATTTAAAGGTTCAAGGTTCTTTATTTGTCACATGCATAGTTATACAAGTATAACACACAGTGAAATGTAGAGGAAGAACATTATATATATATATATA
>NW_005187477.1:2387026-2389356 GCF_000239375.1 Pundamilia nyererei | reverse complement strand
TATATACACTGGGTGAATGTGCAGTAGTAGCAGCAAGCAGGTGAAAAAGCACGGGGAGGGAACTTTAACAGGAGGAACAAAGAGATGAGCTGGGGTGGAGGAAGGCCAGAAGACAATGGAGCTGCAGGAGGTGAGAGGGATGTCCTCAGCCGTTCATCAGAGGACGAGGTGAAGAAATGATGGAGGGAAGGAGGAAGAAGAAGACAGATGGAGGCGATTATGACAAACTAAAGAGCAAAAGGACTCCACAGCTGTTTGGAGCTTTGACAAACATTCATTACAAGTTTATAGAAGAACGAGAGAAACTGACGAGATCAGAGAGAAAGAAAAGATTCTGACAGAGAGCTTCTGGATCCAGTTCACCAACATTCATCACAATCAGAACAAAGAGCAGACGACGAGGAGAAGAGGGAGGGCCACATGTCCACGACGACGAGATAGAAAGAGAAGACAACAAAGAGTCTGAGGAAGGGAAAAATGGAAAGACAGGAAGTTAAAAATAGGTCCAGGTTATGAAGAAAGAAGCGACAGGAGAGAGGATGGGGATGGTGGTGAAAGAGGATGATGGAGGACAGTGGAGACTCGGCTGTCGGGTCCTCTGACAGACATTCATCACAGTTGGAAGCCAAAGAATGTTGGACGCTGGTGGAGGGACTGGAGGGAAGGAGGGAAGGGAAGAACGAGGAGGGATGAGGAAATAGGGGGCCAAAGAGGATGGGAGGAAGGAGGTCAAGGTAACGATGGGGACGGAGAGGAGAGAGCAGGCTCTTTTTCTCCACAGGAAAGAGGGGGGATTCAGAGCAGTGCTAATATCTTCTGCAGACATCAGTGAAGTGCAGAGTCTGAAACGAGCTTTCAAACACAGCAGCTCATCTGTTTCTTCCCCACAGCGTCCTAAACACCACAACAGGTGATACCAACCAGAATATCGCCCGGATAATTAAAGAGTTTCATCTGCAAACTCACAGCTGAAACGGTAACCACAGTTTACAAAAAGGAACTTCACAGGTTCTCAGTCTAATCTAATCAAACATCATCAGGGAGGCGTCTGATAGGCCCACATTCATCCTGCAGCCAGACAAATATTACCTTAACCACAGAAACACGTTCATACCAACCAAAGAGGCGGTGGTACCGGCACTGTCCAAACCAAACCAGGCGCACATTTATCTCCAACCTATCAGGTAAGTTGTAGCAGCTGAACCTGCGCACCACCCAAAGAGTCCTGCAGCAGCACTGGATGGCCAGCAGGGGCATCAGAGGGGTGCAACACAGTTAATATTATGTTTTGGGACCCCCCGAATGGTGTGCCTACTTTTTGTGCATGAGGGGGTTCTTCTGGCTTCATGCTGGGGTGGTTTGCAGCAGAGCATGAAGCAGACGGATCTCTAAAACTGATGGAAAGGTGGAACATGAGATGGACCGGAAGATCGAGGCATCAGCAGCGATGCTGACGCTGTACCGGGCTGTTACGGTGAAAAGAGCGAAGCGTTCTGTTTCCAGTCATAATGAGTTCATCAGTGTCACATCGACTGCTGATGATGTCTGCTCCGTCTCTGCGGGGTTTAAGCCCAGACACCAAACAGACAGAACAGGTCAGAGGTCAGGCAGGGAGCCTACTCTAAGTCTAGCCACAGTTGGGCGGGTTATAAAAGCAGACGACCACATCCGGTTCCACCGTGGTCACCGAGGCCGCAGCCTGAACAGACTTACCAAACCCGGACATCAAGGACTGGAAGCATGGAGCCGGGTCTGATAAAGCTCTGTCCTGCTCAGCCGGATCATGGATGGATCGACCCAAATACCCCGATTGCCACATTTTGGACCCTACAGCGCCAACAGGCAGAGTGCAAACATTTATCACCAGAGTTTACCACCCGGCTCCTTTCAACAGAAAACGTCTAATGTCTCAAATAAAAGTCAGACTGGTTCTGTGGACGATGACTTATTCTCCAGTGAACATCAGCAGAACAGCTTCAGGCTGTGGTCCCATGTTTTTGGGACAGAGCGAGGCCCAGCACAGGATCAGTGTGTTGCTCCTAAAAAGGTGCTCATTGATTTTAAGGCACTGGTTTGGTGCACAAACCAGGTGAGGCCGTTGGGCTTGTGTCACAGAAATGTGCCTGTCCAACCACACTGAAAGGCTAATGTACCACTGTAAGGGTTTGGACAGCCTATCATATATCTGTCCATCCATCCATCCATCCATCCATCCATCCATCCATCCATCCATCCATCCATCCATCTATCCATCCATCCATCTATCCATCCTCCCATCCATCCATCCTCCCATCCATCCAGCCATTCATCCATCCATTCATTCATCCATC
>NW_005187477.1:2381248-2386709 GCF_000239375.1 Pundamilia nyererei | reverse complement strand
CCATCCATCCATCCATCCTCCCATCCATCCATCCATCCTCCCATCCATCTATCCATCCTCCCATCCATCCATCCATCCATCCTCCCATCCATCCATCCATCTATCCATCCTCCCATCCATCCTCCCATCCATCCATCCTCCCATCCATCCAGCCATTCATCCATTCATTCATCCATCTATCCATTCATCCATCCATCCTCCCATCCATCCATCCATCCATCCATCCATCCATCCATCCATCCATCCGTGTGACTTCTTCAGTCTCAGCTGCAGCTACAGCCCATTGTTCCTTCGGTGCTGCTGGTTTCAGTCATTGTGCAAATGTCCTGTTTATAAGGTTGAAACCTGCAGTCAGCTGAGACTGAAGACGTCACCTGATGATGACGAAACATCCAGATAAACAGAACCGACCTTTTGGGATTTCCGTACCTGGATGAGCACGAATTGGAGTTTGGTGTCAGCTACGCCACATCTCAACAGTCACCTGCAGAGTTTCTGAGCTTATACATAACTGAGACATGCAAGCAAAACAGCATTGTTTGTTGCCATGGAGGTTTTAAATGGTGTGGTATATTAATGTAAAGCATGTGTAAACTTTACAGCAATAAAAGGCTTAAAGAAGAGTCACTGTTCACAGTTGTGCTATAATGAAACCTGCAGCCGCTGGGATGACAACAGTGACAAATGTTAGGTTCATATAAAATGTCACAGACTGAACAGCCAAATTTAAGTCGCAAATTTTCTGTAGACAAGAAATGAAGCTGTAATCTGTCATCTCGGACTGAAGGAAGCCGACTTCAGCCTCAGATAAACACTCAGCTCTGCATGGAGAATTTAAAGCAGATGGCAGATATGAAAAATGTGCACCAGAGACATGCCTAGAAACTGCGTTTGGCAAGATTCCCATGAACTCATCCACTGGAACACACCGAGGACTTCCTTCAGCCCAAACTTCCACAGAGTCTCCAGGGTCGCTGTGCTTCACCTCGTGTTGTACGGATGCTCGGAGCAGAGGAAAGCAGTCAGTTTCACAGACTGCAGATAATCGCAGCCGCTCCCCCGAGCCCGAAGTCATCTCCACCAATCAGAGGTAACAAAACACCAACCTGCAATCTGCACAGCCAATCAAAACACTATTAACCTCTTAAATAGTCCCACCCGTGCGTCTACCTGTAAGCTTTGTTTGCATTGGGATAAAACGCCTGATTATTTGTCCAGATGAGTTTTCCACAGATATGCCGCACTCTACACTGAGGATCTGCTTTTCCCAACTATCTGCTCCGACTACCGAGTTCGGAAGTGCAGCAGTCAGTCAGCAGGCAGCACCGGGGCAGAAAGACCCCAGCTATCCCGAGATTTCAACACAGAACCATGTTTAAAGTCCGGCGGTTAACCTGGACAGTCCTGCCGTGCTGTGACGGGGCGGAGATGAAGGCTGGGACATAAACCCAGTAACCTGCTCTGTTTCCCAGACGTACTTTCGCTTTCATGTGTGTTGAGTCTGATCATTCCTGGAACATTTCTCTGCTCTGTTAAAAGTTGGCTTTAATCAGGAGACCCCCTGCCAGCCTCCAAAGCCCGCTGGCTCTACAGCTCATCAATTTACAGCATTACAAACTGTGCTTGCATCCAAGTGGAGTTTAGCGGCATAAATTACCTCAGCATCTGTCTCTGTTCTCCCCATGGAGCTACCTACTGAGATTACATCCACATCTGTTCAAATCATTCTGCTGGCAGCCAGTTTCATGATACACGCACAGTGTTGTGATATTATAAAGACAAATATCTCCTTCGGTTTTGTTGCTGATGGTTTTCGATGGCAGAGAAGCTGCGTTCCTGGAGCCGATCTGTTGTTTGGTGCGTTTTCATTTTTGTGCAGGATCCCCGGGCAAACAAAGCCTCTCGTCTCGTGTTCCCAGCGGGACGACAGCAGAGTTCAGAAACCTGCAATCCAGCACATTTCCCTCCAAATCTGACCCAGCGGATCACTGTGGAAAAATGCAGAGCAGGGGCTGACAGAGACCGAAAGTCTGCTCCTCTGGTGATCGCATTACTGCGAGTTTGCTGAACGCTCGGAGCTAAAATATTCCACAGGGCTGATTCTGGCTAGTAAGACAAAAGATTTGACCCAAAACCGAAAGATTTAAAGCAGCAGAAAGTTTGGTTCCAGATCTTTAAACCACGACCCCTGTGCTGATGGCTGCAGCACACGCAGGTGACTTGGAGACTCCTGTGGGACACAGCGAGGTGACCACATGAGTGAAAACTGGTTTCGAGCATATCTGAGAAGCTGAGGCTTGCAGGGATGAAACAGCGGAGGGGCTGATTCACAGCTGAAGAACTGACGTCCTGGTGCCTTCACGGACCTTCAGCAGCAACCACAGCATGCAGCGCTGCCTCCAGCACCCTCAGCCACAATAAACCCTGATCAGCTCAGACTTACTCTGATTACTTTTAACCTCTTTACAGCTGGGGTTGGGCTCACATCCACCCCTTCATCTGAGCCCTGAGGTTCGCTGGCTCTTTATTCTCACGTCTGCTGACTGACGGTGGCCGGCACACTCTCGCCATCCACATCAGACTTAAATATCTTCTCACGAACCCTTTTTAGGAACATGATCACCTGACATGTGTTATGGTTTCATCCTTGCATGCAAACATGCTGTTCAGTGATCTGTCAGTGTTTCACATTATTTCCTGTCTATGTGCAGTAACAAACACACAAAGTTTTCATGTGTCGGGTTTGCTGAAAGATTCCTGTGTTTCAGGCTGGGAAAAAGTACATTTGGCACCCGTGAGCATCCTAACACGCAGCAGCTGAAAAAATCAGCAGTTGAGAGGCCGGGAAGGGTCCAGCAGAGAAGGCAGCGATGCAGCTCGAAAAGCTGGAGACGCGCTGACAGAGACAGAGTTTCTGGGTTTGGTGGTCTGAAAGCATTTGACCTACTTATTTTTATTGGTGTTTAATGGAGCTTTAAGGAGGCGACAGGCAGATAGAGCGAGCGAGCGAGGTGAAGGAGGGGTCGCCTTCCACCCCGGCAGACTCGGTACGTGCCGAAGGGTTTAAACACACAGGGAGGCACATATGGGTGCCGATGAAGCTTTTACTGCGCATGTATGCAGTGATTTAAGTGCATCAATATGCAGACAGATGGAGGCCGGGCAGAGATCCAGGCAGGCCGAGCGCAGTCGGTCAGACGGTGGAGAGAAGACCTGCGTGAGATCAACAGTGACTCTGTTTGACTCTGCAGAGAATAAAGAGACGAAGCAGCCGCGGACGCAGACACGTGCAGTGAAACAGGGTAACGCTGCGCTCTGTGCCTCTCGTTCACATCTATCACTCACACGCAGCTCTCAGATCTCTGCGTTCGTGTTACTTCTTACTTCATTAACGGCAAAAACCAAAATAAATGTGACTTTTCTTCAGAGCATCGTACCACGCAGAGCTCTGCACGCTGTGGCAGAGACCGTCACGTGCAGCTGGTTAACGTGGGCGCGTGCTTTGTTTGAAGCTGGATCTGTGGATTTTTCACCACATTAACATCAGCCTCTCTGCTCAAGTTACAACCGCACGGTCTTGTGATCTGCTTCATTTGTGATGAGCGTGCAGAGTTTCCCAGTTACATTAACACTGCCTGAATAACGCTCTGCATGCTAGGCTAACGCTAACAGACGACTGAAAGCTCAGGAAGAAGAAACCAAAGATGAGCAGACGTGTTTGCAGGAGAAGAGACAAACAGTAAATATATGAAACTATCACAACGTCATGCCTGTGCTTGTTGTACTTGTGCTGTTGCTAGGTGGTTGCCAAGCAACCTGCTGGTATAATTGTGTAATTCAGCTCTTGTGGATCTAAAGAAATGTTAAAACAGGAGCTTTTCTAAGGTGTCACAGAGGCATAAAACAGGTCTGTTTTCTAACTCGTGATGTTGTAGGAGACAGTGTTTCACATTGATTGTGTTACTTTGTGTTGGAACAGTGAAACACTAAAGCACAGAGTTGCTTTTATTCTAACTTTTGGCACCGATTTTCTCTCTGCAGATCGATCTTAGATCTGTCCACACATCAGACATCGATCTCCTCAGCAGTTATCAGCCCTGAGTGTTGGGCGTGTTACGGGTGTAACACCTGTGAGTTTTTATTCCCCTTTAACTTAAAGTCCAGCTTTTGGTGATATTTTTCGGCTGTGTTGGTCTCCAAATGTTCTCCAAACTTCTGCAGCTCCAACAGATTTTGAGTTACAGAAAGAGATGATTTGTTAGTCACAGTTTGTTCCTCGCTGGTTGTTTCAGTGTCTTCACGCAGCTTAACCAGAGCTTCACACATAAAAGTATTTTTCCTCCATGAGGGCGAGAGGAGGCGCGAGTACCCAGAACTTACGTGCATTTTGCAGGAACATAAGATGTAAGATGGGGAAATATTGTTTGCTTTTCCAGAAATGTTCCATGAAATAACCCAGCACCTAAAATTACTTCATTTAATTTTAGGTTATTTCATTGTTACATGAAATTTCACCTAAGTACAGGGTACTTGTGCCTTATTTGTGGGTCGTCTTATGAAGTGTTACTGTAATGTTGATTGAGCTCATCACCAGCTTTTTGCTGGGAGGACAGGTGGAGCTTTCAGCCTGTGACAGAAGCCCAGCAGCACGTCTGAAGCAACAGCTGGAGTTAAACTGGTCTGTGCCTCCAACATCTGCCATCATAACTTCTTTTGTTTTCAGAGAACCACAATGGAAATGAGATTATTAAGCACTCGCCATCCATTCATCTTCATCAAACACATCTGCATTTTGAAGTTGAGAGTAAAAAATGTTGCGTGAGTGTTTTCATTCCAGTGTTGAAATTTATTTGAATCAGAATCAGAAGCAACATGTCGGTTTTGTGACAACACAAAGAGACTCAAAGATGTGAAAGGCTGAAGCCAAACTCCCTGTGAGGACCGCCTCAGACAGCGGCACAGACTTTGGTTTTAGGGTCCAGGTAAAGGAGAAAGACGTCAGCACGGGAAGACGAGGACGCAGCTCAGGCTGTCGTCCATGGAGCGGACCCCAACGCTCGCATTTACTCTGGTCATAAATCAGCGTCAGAGTGAACTCGACAGCGGTCTGTTCATCAGGAACAGGCCACAGAAAAATGTTTCTCACTGATGTCGATCAAACTTGAAAAGGAAAAGCTTTGTGTCAGTAATTATATCAGCCTGAGGCTGGACAGTGAGCAGGACTTCCTGTTTATACTTCCTCCTTTATCTTTATTGTTGTCTCCACAAAGGAGGTCATGTGTTACTCAAAAAGTTGTAGAGAAACTTTCTAAAGTCAAAGTGCTTCAGTCGACCCGGATCTGGAAGCAGGACAATGGATCCAGATCTCCACCTGAGCCGGGATCCAGCTCAGAGTCTGGGAATCCACTCCTAACAGGAAGCTGAGTGTGTGTGTGTGTGTGTGTGTGAGAGTGTGTGCGTG
>NW_005187477.1:2373494-2380821 GCF_000239375.1 Pundamilia nyererei | reverse complement strand
GTGTGTGTGTGTGTGTGTGCGTGTGTGTGTGTGTGTGCGTGTGTGTGTGTGTACTTACTTGGGGTAGTTCATGCAGTAGAGAGTGTAGATGTCGAAGGCTTCACTCTGAAACAGAGAACAGCTGATGTCAGAGCAGCTGGCGTTGAACCAGCAGCCATAATCCTGCAGCTTCCCTGCGGGGGGCGCTCACCTTTGCTTTTCCTGCAGTTAAAAATGTCTGCATGAATCTGAGACCCTCCCACTCCCACCCCAGCTGTTTGGCCCAGATGTTTGCAGTTTTATACATTCGGTCTGGCTGCCTGAACTCAGCCACAGGTCCACCTCATAGAGGTCAGAGGTCAGAGGTCTGAGTCCCATCCAGCAGGTATGACCGTAGATGTGCCGCTGAAGTGTGAACCACACTCATCCCTGTAAACTGGGCGAGCTGTCCTTCACGTCCCCTTTCAGTCCACTTCCTGTCAGCCCGTCAGGAGGTTGCAGAGAGAAACCCACACTGTGTCTCCTGCTCGGGTCCTAAAATAACTCTAACGGTTTAATCTAATGTCCAGGGTTAAACAGGAAGTTCAGTTCAGCCCAGTCTGAATGAACAACAAGCCTCCCGAGGACCAGATGCTGTTTCTAAACTCAACTGAAGGTGCTCAAAGGTCCTGCAGAAGAGTTTAACCCTGAATGCAGCACAGCCCCCTGCAGATGAACAAAGAGGACCCAGAGGGAAGGGACAGATTACTGTGGAGACTTCCTGCTCTCCTAATCTAATCTACAATCCTGAACGGACTCTTACTGCTCATCCTCAGCTCTTATTCTGACCCCTGACCTCTCACAGAGCAGCTTTGCATCACTCACACTTCAATATAATCCTTCTTTATCTCAAACTGGGCCTCAGTGCATTCTCTGTCCCGAATAAGCTCCTCCCCCTTTCGAGGCCTGGGTTCATTACTATTATTAACGCTAAAAGAAAAAAGCTTTTACACTCATATTTGGTTCGTGCGCTGAAAGGAATCAAAGAGCTTTGACACCACAGAGGTGAGAGAGCATAAAACAGAACACACACACACACACACACACACACACACACACACACACACACACACACACACACACACACTGTGTACTCACCCTCTCTACGAAGCACTCTGCGATGGCTGCAGCGTGAGGGCTTCTCTCTAAATCCTCCAGCAGATCACTGAGGACACAAACACAGAGGTCAAAGGTCAGGCTAATCTTCCAACAGGGACTTGTTCTGTGTATTAATGATGATGTCGGTGCATCAGCTTCATCCACACTGGGAACCTTTAGTCCCCATAAACCTCTTAAATGACGTCCCAAAACCTGCAGTTTCTCTGACGTCCAGCAGAGGCAGCAGTGAGTCAGTCCCATAGACTCCCATGTTAAAACGTTCCAGCAGAAACAAACATGTCTACAGCCTGATACACAAACTGTTTTACCTGTTTTAATAACCCACCTGTTTAAATTGTACTAAAGCATAAAGTTTGCATTATAAGGGGCGTGGTCTCTTTGATTGACACGTGGATCGTGACACAGGTGGCTGTAGCTAGCTGTCTCCTAGGCTTTATCTCTGCAAACTGGAGTCCCAGTTGTGCTGTGTAGGACTTTATTTGGATGTTACTGAGCAATAATTAGCAGGTATAACCCTGTAGGTTGGGACCAGTACCAGGACTACACTGGTTTGTCTCTCCTCCCAGTCTTGAATAGGAGGATCTCTCACATGTAAAGCAGAGGTGTTAACCACCCCACCACGGAACCACTGAGGTTCCCTAAACGCATCATCCGGGTGATCCTGAGCATGAAGGACCTGCAGCTTGCAAACTGTCCACAGAGCGAGCACAGACGGTCTGATGCTGTTATACTTACCATCATAGTGTAGCCACAGCGAGCGCTGCGACTGAGAGAGATTAGCATGATGCTACACCAACTCAGGGAAACTCTCCCCCTGACCACCCTCGTCCCTCCACCCTCGTCCCTCCACCCGGCCGAGTACAACAACCTTCTTTATCGCTTTGTTTTAATTCGTCCTCTCTTTTCTCCATCCATCTTAACCACACTGTGCACTTCTTAAGCCACAGCGGCGTGATGCCAAACCAATCCAGATTCTGTGGAATAACCTTTGACCTGCTGGCCGTTTGCTGCTGAGCTCAGAGTCTCCGTCTGTGGTTTTAATCAATACTCGTTTAAGGTCATTCGTGCAGGACGAAGCAAAGCTGAAAACAACTGAGTGGCAGCAGAAAGCATCAGCGCGTTACGCTCGCCTCGTCTTTTTGAGGACTCATCATAAAGCTTTGACGGTGGTTATCGTGCCGAGCGAGAGCGTTCGGACGCCCGCTGGGGTCGCGGCGTTGCTTACAAACCTTCTCTTTCTCTCTCGTCGGGTTTAACGTCCCGATGCTCTAACTTGGTCTCTCTCTGAAACAGACTCCGTGTGTTTGAGATCTATGTGCAGCCGTGCACGTTTTCAGGCCCATGGGTGCCTGAAAGCTGCCGGCCTCCAAACCAAAATGAATTATGAGGAAAATTTGGGAAAGAAGGAATTTGTTGCAAAACAGGAAACTTGTTGTTCGCTGTGACGCTGAACAGAGCGAGGCGTTTTAATCTAACACGGCCAACAGCGAAGAAACACAAGAGCATCTGACAGTGAGTCAGGTAGACGTGAATCAAATTGTGAATCATGCAAAGCTACCCTAGAAAAGTGGATTTAGGTTGAAGTCGAAGTCTCCGGCCTGACCGTGCGTTCTGAGGAGCTTTGATGACCTCGGCGCAGCTGAATCTGGTTATTTCCCCACCGCGCAGTTTAAAAATAACACGAGCAGTAAAACAAACTGTTGCATGAGACTGAAAACGTCTCTGAGAAGCTTTGTTTTTATTTGGCAAGACCGATGTTTGTTGCTAGGCAGAAACTCGAGCCAAATGTCTGATGACTATCTGAAAAAGTGCAGCTCTCTGAACAATGCATCAGGAACGAGCGGAGCCTCAGAGAATTTCACTGGAGGGACTTTTACTGCTGGACATATTTCACGTGACGTCGGACGACTGAGGCGGCGTGAACGAAACACGCCGACAGCTCATATGAGTTTATGATAAACATGGATCCATCTGAGCTGAGATCAGACAGGAGACATCGTCCTCCAGCTGCCTCTCACTGATCTGAACTGCTGTTTCATTCATTTTTACTTTCCTGTAACAAGACATTTAAGTTGATGATGATCTTTTTCTGCCATATTGGAGCAGGCCTCCATCTGGTAACACCAGAGGACCCTTGGTTTGTGCAGGTTTGTCTGACGCTCATCTCTGGATGATTAAAGTGAGTAAATGAGCTTCGTCTGAAGGGAAGGCGAGGAGCTCCGCCACATCGTCTGACGGGGATGCTTCAGATGTGTTCCAGGCACATCCAGCTGGAGAGGAGACCTCTGGAAGTTTTCCCGAAGAAGAGCTGGAGGAGGTCTGAGCAGCAGAACATGGAGGACGAGCTGCATCCACAGGTTGGAGTTTGCGGATCAAACCCCGTGAGAAGCTTCGGTTACTGAGGACCAACCCACGAACGCTCAGAGCCCTGATAATGAAAAGCATCGTCCGTGTTTCACGTACGTTGACGGATTACTGTGAAATACCACTTTCACTGTTTCACAGTGAAACGAGCTGATTTTGATTATTTCTGGGAAAACGAGGAGCGTGGTGGTGTTGCGAGCGAGCGGCCGTGACGAGGAGGAGATAGGAGGAGATTATATGAGGTCACGCTGCAAACTCTTACTGCATTCTCAGCTAACGAGCTCCGATCGAGGCTCTCATTATCACAAACCCACACACACACATATCCGTGCGTATGGACCGACACACACACGCTCCCTCCTCCACCTCCTCTTCCTCGCTGCCTTCGCTCGCTCGGCTCTGGCGTCAGGCCTCGTTTTGTGGCCGGCGGACATCATTAGCCGGGGATTATGGGAAAGGAAGAGGGAATTCTGGGAATGGAGTGACCACAGAAAAGCCGGGATGTCAGAGGCAAAGCGGCAGGCAGACAGAGAGAGAGACGCCACAATAAAAGTGAAGGAAGCACAGAGACGGGACGACGACGCGAGTAAACAGAGAGACGGAGCTGATAATTAAAGACAGAAGGAAAAATGTCTTTAATGTGGGACGACAAGCATGTCGGGGAAAAACAGAGATATCGGCAAAGGAAATGGAAACAATCACAACGCTGATCCACGCACGTTTGTTTATGTGCACGAAGCAGCATTTAAGGCAGGTCTGTCAGGTCAGTCCGAGAGCAAACCGGCAGCACGCCGAGCTGTCAGCGCTCGTCACGGCGACGGCGTCCACACACGCACACGTCCTGTCCATGCTCAGCGAAGCCTTTCAACAACGGTCCGGTTTACTGAGTTTTAAAGCTAAACTTTCTGCTCGTCTTCATTTCCTGCTTTACAAACACGCAGCCCACAGCCTGACGCAGACTTGGGCGGGCCACGGGTTTCCACCAATCCCGACGAGGCGTGCACCTGAGGAGCAGACGAGCTGCTTCCGCTCGCCGTCAGCAGGAAGAGCACGAGGTCAGCGACATGGAGACGCAGCTTCATTGTCTTTTAATTTAGACAATTTATTAATTAAAATCTATTAAAATAAAGCAGAATATCCTTTTGCTGTGTTTAATGTTTTGGCAGTGATAATGGGAGCGTCCTGATGCCTGAGTTAAATAAGTCCAGTGATCACACACGGCGCTCGTCTATGGGAAGTCCTCTGATTGGCTGCTGCTCCGGTCCATCCTCTGCAGATGACGTTTTCCCGCCTGTTTCTCCTGGATGTTCACACCTCAGCTCATCAACACATTTTATCTCCTCCCTTCTTTTCCCAGGAATTTAACCCACTAAATAAGCAAACCTAACCTTGACCCCGGGGGACCCCGTGACCCCCAAAACACCGAGCTGGGCCTTCCCCTCCTCCACCTCTTCCTCCTTCTCCCCTGCGGGTTGGGGCCAAGAAAACACAGGTCTGGTTTTCATCCTCCCTCGGAGCGCCGGCTCTTTAACGCAGTGATAAACAGCAGCTGACTGAGCGGCGTCTCAGAAACGTGCTGAGACGAGGACGAAGACTAAAGAGTTGAATGCAGTGAAATGTGTTTTTATCAAAACTCTGATGGCGGTGTGTCGGCGGGTTGACTGCAGAGCAGGAGGCGGGTCCACAGTCACACGGCTCAGACGCATCACAGAGCCGTTCGTTTCCACCTTATTGTGGATTACAGCAGCTTTGCATGACTCGCAGTTCAAAATAATCCTTCTTTAGCTTACACTGGGCTTCAGTTCATCTGTCATTCTTCTGATTGGCTGCTCCTCAAAAATTAGGGTTTAAGCAGCAGGTGGGTGGGGCTTCTGATGACCAAATAAGGATGAGGAATAGAAATTTTACAGTAACACCCTCCGAGTTCACAGCAGGGGCTGAATTTGGGACTGTTGAATGATGAAGGGGAACACTACATTTGATACCAGGATCATCTTCTTGACTTGATTAACGGTTATATTTTAAGGTTACGCTGCTTTATCTGCAAGCCACTTTGCAACCCAGCTCCAGTCCAGTTCATCCTTTCATGCTGAAGCGACAGAAGCTCCTGCAGGTGGAAGATGTTTCCCATTGAACTTTCGCACCCTGACCGACACATCACAGAGCACCTCGGGGTTCGGTATCTTGCCCAAGGACGCTTTGGCATGGAGACTGGAGCAGCCAGGAATCAAACTACCAACCTTCCAGTTAGCAGATTAGTTACTCTGCCTCCTTAGTCACAGCCACCGTGTAACTGAGCCCAGATCAGCCCACAGAAACACTCAGGACGTCTCTTTACTTTCACTGAACCTGTCCGAGCCTGTAATCACTCACTCACAGTCATAACCTGATACTAGCTTCTGCTATCAGTCGAGGTGAAAAGACTGTGACATGTATGCACTAAAGCACATTGTTTCCACATTTCTCTTATTTCATGAACAAAGTCTTGTTCAGCATTAACACATGTGCTCAAGAAGCAGAAGAAGTGTCTTTTGTCTTTTACTCCACGTTTCCCTCAAACACGTCAGCGAGACATCACCCGGCACGCCTCTAACACAGGCCTCAGGTAAAGTAAATGACACCTGACTCCAGATTCAAGCCTTCAGACTGTGCAACAACGTTTCCTTCTTACACTGTACTTTCCCCTGGACCACCCTGCAGACGCACATAGTTAAATCACTCAACATTTACCTGCTGCCTGTAATATGCAGGCAGGGACTCTATAACACACCTGAGAGCAACGATGGCCACTCTGTGATCATGTAACTGTGAGTTACTTCAGCTGAGCCAGAGCCCAGAATCACGGACATGTAACCAACAGCAACAGTTTACCTGCAGCAATAAAACCATGTTTCACTCAGCACAAGATGATTACTGTTCCGCTCTGCCTAAGTTATATTTAACAGCTCATACGATTAAAAACGAGCTGAGTTGGAGTGGGTTGCAAAGTGTCTTGCATATACACAGAAAATGTAGGCTGGCTAAAGGAAAAAGTTCATTCAAGGCAAAGTAATGAGCAAGCAGCAGTTACAGGGTCTCAGCTGATCTGCAGGGATGGCTGTGCTCGACTTCACGCCCTGACTCATCACTCTGAAGCCATTTTCATACCTGCGCTGCATCCTGACCTCTTCTAGACCTCATCTGATGACACACATGGTCACATTAAACAAACCGTCCAGAAACGTGGCTTTTTTCTCTGAGCATCGAGTCGGCAAAACCAAAGACGTTATATTACAGGTGTGATCACACAGCACAGGTATGGTCAGGTCACCTCATCAGCGGCTTCCTCACGTAAACCAAAGCGAGCAAGTATTTCCATCCAAAAATATCTGACGACGTTCTGAAGTAATGCTCCAGAAATTCCAGACTTCAAGTGAGAAAGGGAGGAAGGAAGGAAGGAAGGAAGGAAGGAAAGAAGGAAGGAAGGAAGAAGATACATTCAGAGCCAGTAAATAAACTCTGATCAATGTATTTGTGTAACTTCACTGATGGAGGTCATCAATCATCAGTCTGACTCAGCTGCTGGTTTTGGCCCAGTGCACCATGGGAAACTGGTGCTGATGATGTTGTGGTTGACGTCCCAGGAGACGGTAAGTCTGTCTGACTTTGCTGAGTGTGTGTGTGTGTGTGTGTGTGTGTGAGTGTGTGAGTGAGTGCGGCATCCCAGTTATCTGGGTGTTTCTTCTTCACTCACTATGTATTAACAGACCTCTCTGCATTGAATCATATCTGTTATTAGCCTCTGTCTCTCTTCCACAGCATGTCTTTATCCTGTCTTCCTTCTCTC
>NW_005187477.1:2358656-2368691 GCF_000239375.1 Pundamilia nyererei | reverse complement strand
GTGTGTGTGTGAGTGTGTGCGTGTGTGTGTGTGTGTGTGTGAGACATATTTTAACAGCTTCATTCTCAGCCACTTAAAGCTCCCTTTCACTCTGAAGTCATTTCAAACCTGCATCGCTGGTTCTGGGAGCGCTTGATTTCTCCCGACGGTGGGCAGAGCCGTGGACTTTACACGGGTCCTAAATTCATTCATTTTCAGAGACTTTTAAAACTTCATTCAACGCTTAAAGCTTGAAGGAGGGGCTTTCACACCTTCATGCACACCCAGGCGTGCGGACGTGTCACAGCTTCCACTGCCACCATGTCCAAGTGTCCCGGCCTGGACTTTGGTCCGGAATGAGGAGTTTGGGGCAGAGCGTGCGGTGCCACGGTGAAACACTGAAATTTGCTGCATCACAGTTTAATATCAGAAAAGTCTCGATGTCAGCCTGAAGCAGAAAAACTACCAAAGGTTGCGTCAGGACTTTGATTCACGCTGGCAGCGATGCGTCTGGGCGTGGCCAAGGATGTCTCTCTGTCAGAGATTTGATTTGTTGGAACTTTGCAAGAGTCTTTAGTTCAGTTTTTACTTTTGCACTGAGAGGTGATGTGAAACGATGTGACCGACTGCACTGTTTGTGGAGTTTGTGGTTACCACGAGCATGCAGCGTTCATGTGAAGTTTAAATTCTGTGTTGTAAAGTTTTTATGCAAGTTTAAGCATGAACGAGCCGTCCGGCAGTGCTAGCCCTAGTAATACGATCCTGTGTGTGGCAGAAACGCTGGTCCACTGCGTGGATCTCACGCTTTGCTGTGGCACTCGGTTGCTCAGCCTGCTAGCACATGCTATCTCATTCACAAGACATTCAGAAAACCTGACCTCTGACCCTAACCTGAACCTGGCTATGAGCTCGGGGTAGTGAGGTCACAGATGTAAGCAGTGCAAACGAATTTCCTTGGAAGGGCGGCTGGCCTCCCCATTAGAGATACGGCGAGGAGCTGCTGCTCCTCTACATCGAAAGGAGTCAGCAGATGTGTTTCGGACATTGGACGTCTCCTGGGGAGGTTGGAGAGATTACTTCTCTCAGCTAGTTTGGGAACAACTATGTGTTCCCCTGGATGAGCTGTGAGTTCGAGGGAGCTGTAACTGCAGGCTGCATGCGCACGCTGAGGCATCAACTCCCATGGTGCATCTGTGAACGCAGCTGGCCATTTTCAGATTGCTTCACCAGCTACTAATCACCCATCATCATCTGCGAAGAACCACCCTGTCTCCCTGAGGCTGGTGGAGTCATTGTGATACTTTGGGGGGTCTTTGTTCCACATTTCTTTGTGGCTCACTTTCCAACCAGACTTTGGCCCCAGTAAGGCCCCAGTAAGGCCCCTGGGCCTGCGCTCTTCCTGATCAGTAGCCCCAAAGCAGCAGGTGATGCTCAGCCTCCGTCTGCACTGAGCGTGCAGCAGTGAAATGACTTCACACGTCTGAGTGTTTGAAGCCGCTCGCTCTGTGAGCTGACGTGACGGCACAGAGCCGAGCTGTGAGCATTTCATAGTGAAGCATCCTGGTGGGAATCAAACCTGCAGCCCTGGCGGTGTTAGTGCCTTGCTCAGCTCATGAGAACTTTAGATGTGGGCTTTCTGCTCCTCACACTTCATCCTGCTCAGCAAAGTGTTTTGCTTCTGGCCAAACCTTCGACACGGATCAGATCCGGCTACGAGCTGTTAGCAGGTCACGGGCTTTGGCTCAGTCCTCCTGTCTGCAGGTCTTTAGGACACTCAGAGCCAAAACGTGTTGCCAAGGAGGTGTTTTTAAGACTGCAACACACTGAAAGTCCCACACGGGGTTTCCTGTTACCAGTGGAGCAGATTTTTCAAATAAAAAACAAACAAACAGCGTCGTGTCCACTTTTAATTACTTTTAATTTCCCTCCAACACACAGTTATGACAGGAGTTTACTGGCTTTGGCCTCACAGGGTTAACGGTATATAAAAGGATGCAGCTTTAAGGCAAATATGTTCTAAAAATCTCGGGGACCACAGTCAGAATCACCCCAACCGCTCACAGTCAGCCGGAGGTTTCTTCTGGTTAAAGGAAGTTCTTGCTCTCTGCTGTCACCGTGCTCGCTCATAGGCGGCTGTATTATTGTACGGTCTTTACTTCACAATTTAAAGTGTTGTGATTTGCTGCTACCTTTGGAATATTTGACTGTGAAGTGCAGACCCGTCTACATACCTCGCGAGTTTACTGTTGTCATGGTAACGGCCGTGTATGTACCACCCGATGCTAATGCTAACTCGGCCATGGAGGAGCTGCACAAGACAATTAGCTGGGGACTTCAACCATGCTGATTTAAGGTCAGTATTCCCCAGATTTGAACAGCATATTAAATGTGCAACGAGGGGGGAAAACACATTGGACAAAGCCTACAGCAACATCCAAAAAGGCTACAGAGCAACCCCTCTACCACATCTAGGTTTGTCAGACCACATGTCCATGCTGCAGTCACAAAAGCTGTGAAAACCTGGCCAGAAGGCGCATCACATCAGCTGCAGGACTGTTTTGAAAGCACGGACATCAGGACCTTGAGGAGCACACAGCATCAGTGCTCTCATATATTAACTTCTGTGTCAACAGTGTCACTGTGGACAAACGTCTCCAACCAGAAACCCTGGATGACTAAAGAGGTCCAGGTCCTGCTGAAGCAACGTGACGCTGCTTTCAGATCCGGTGATGGTATGCAGTACAGTGCAGCCAGATCTGAGCTGAAAAGAGGCAACAGAGAGGCCAAGGCAGCGTACAAGAGGAGGATCGAAGACCACTTCAGCAACAACAACTCAGGACAGGTATGGCAGGGAGTTCAGCACTTAACTACAAACCTGGCAATACCACATTGACTGAGGGTAACGCGGAGATTGCCGAGGAGCTGAACCATTTCTTCGCACGCTTTGAGGTGAAGGGACCAGAGGCAGCAGCATCCCAAGCCTCATAGTGCAGGAATATGAGGTGAGGTGCACACTGAGGGCAGTGAACCCCAGGAAGGCCGCCGGTCAAATTGGGGTGAGCAGAAGGGTCCTAAAAGAATGTCTAACTGGCTGGGGTCTTCACTAAGATCTTCAACACTTCACTGTCCCAGTCTTGCATCCCGCCGTGCCCCAAAGTCGGCCACAATTGTCCCACTGCCAAAGCGTACTAACATTAGCAGCCTCAACGACTACCGACCAGTCGCTCTAACACCTGTTATAATGAAGTGTTTCGAGAAACTGGTCCGACGTCACATCATGTCCTGCCTGCCACCCACACTCGACCCGCTCCAGTTTGCATACAGAGCTAACAGATCAACTGAAGATGCCATCGCTACAACGCTCCACACCACCATCTCTCACCTGGAACAACAGGGGCGTTGCACCAGGCTGCTCTTTGTTGACTTTAGCTCTGCTTTCAATACGATACTCCCGGACAGACTAATAGTTAAACTGCTGGAAACTGGACTTCCTTCCACCACCTGCCGCTGGATCAGAGACTTCCTCTCAGACCGTGTACAGAGAGTTAGAGTGGGGCCTCATCTTTCCTCAGCCCTCAGCCTCAACACCGGCTCTCCACAAGGCTGTGTACTGAGTCCCCTACTGTACACTCTGTACACACATAACTGTGTTAGTTCCCACCCAGACAACACAGTCATCAAGTTTGCAGATGATACCACTGTGGTGGGGCTCATCTCAGGGGGAGATGAGACTGCATACAGAGCTGAAGTTCAGAGGCTGTCAGATTGGTGTGCAGATAACAACCTGGACCTCAATACCACCAAAACAAAAGAACTGGTAGTTGACTTCAGAAGGAGGAAGTCCGAGCTGCAGCCTGTCAGCATTAATGGGGAGTGCATGGAAAGGGTCTCCAGTTTCAAGTTTCTTAGTGTGCACATAGACACAGACCTCCAATGGAGCTCTAACACCACAGCGGGTTTAAAGAAGGCCCAACAGCGTCTCCACTTTCTGAGAATCCTCAGAAAAATGGACCTGAAGGAGCTGCTGACCGTCTTCTACCGCTGGTGCATTGAAAGTGTGCTGACGTACTGCACCTGTGTGTGGTTCTCCAGCTGCACCACACCACACAGAAAGGCACTCCAGAGGGTCATCAATATGGCCCAAAAATCATTGGACATCCTCTTCCCTCCCTGAAGGACCTGTACAGCACTCGCTGTCTCAGGAGGGCACGCAGCATCCTCCGGGACTGCACACACCCAGGACACCGGGTGTTTAAGCTGCTGCCGTCTGGCAGGAGGTTCAGGCTGCTGAGGTCCCGAACAAACAGACTCAAGGACAGCTGTTACAACAGGGCAACAGCCCTGATCAATGCTAACAGCTGACCTGACTGGATACCTCCCTGGACTTTTTTTGGGGGGGGAGGTAACAATGTTTAAAACAATAATAATATTTATATTTATAACAAGGTGCAATAATAACAGTGTGCAATACACATACACTTATTCATTTTTATTACTAAGTTAATATACTGTGTTGTATCGTGCCGTGTTACATGTAGTGCCGACGTAGGACAGTTTTCCAACTTCATTGTACTGCTGTACTCTGTATGACTGTGCAATGACAACAAAGAGTTATATATCTTATCTCTTATCTTATGAATAAAGCTGAGTCGTTGCTGAACAACATCAAAACTATGAGAAGAACTTCTTTCCAGGAAATTTAGAAACTTTTTGTCAGAAACAGCAGAAAAAATCAGCGACTTTCCCAAATGACCAAACTCTTCGACTCTTACTCGACCGACAGCACCAACAGTTAACCAGAGACAACAAAACGCACAAACAGACTGCTGCACAGCAGCACAGAGGAGCAGGTGAGTTACCTGTTGAACTCGTAGATGTCCTCGATGTTGCAGAACAGCGTGCTGACCTGCTCGGGTTTCAGCGGCAGGGCGCCGCAGTCGATGATGCAGCCCAGGTAGTCCTGCAGACACACACAGAGGGTTAGAGTCAGCGTTTCCACCTCCTGCTCTGCACACACTCTGATTCACTCCTTCGTTGGTGGTTTGTTTAGTTTGGCAGCACTCTTTACCCCGACGCTGTCGTGAAAATTAAAGCAGCTTTCAGCTCTGACGCGAGCCTCCAGCAGCAGGTGTTTGATGTCTGACTAATTAGGAATGTCAGCAGAGCGGGCAAAAGTCGGAAAAACACGGGGCATTCCAGCTCGGGAATATTCACGGCGCTGGCGTCCGAGCACATGAAGCGCTGCAGCAGTTTCCTATCAAACGTCACAGACAGGTAGAAGACAGCGCTTCATAATTAATGTCAGCCAAATCTGTGAAAACACGGCGGCGTGGAAGTCTTAAAATCAGCTGACACACTTTTGTCCCAGTTTGTGTTTGGCTCTGGTTCTGATGTTTGAGCACTGTTGGATTCATGTTGTAATATTTGAGTTCTGCTTCCTGTTTAACGTTGGCTTTACTGTCCTGCGTGTGTCGTTTCCGGTCTGCTTATACAACACGTAACATACGACACACGTGACAATCCGTCGGTATGTTACGCGTTGGGACGAGAATGCTCTGGGTTATAGCTCTGTGTTTAATATTGAGTCTCTTGGGTTTTACTTTCATGTTGTTTAGATTCTGTTTCAGGTTTTATTCGCTGTCTGTCTGATTGTCTTGATCGTTGTCACCTGAGTCTTGTTTCTAGTCCTCGGTGCATGAATAGTCCTGCCTCTGCTGACTTTTATGTTGTGTACCTTTGTTACGGTCCTGGGTCAGTGACCCAGTGTTTTGAGTTTTGCCTTCTTATTGAACTTTGTTTTCGTCAGTTTTCATCAATTTAGTATTCTGTTTTTTCCTGATGGATTAATAAAGTTTTATTTAATCTAATCTAATAACTTTGATCTCAGCCAAACCGATTTTCTCTGGAACAAATAAAACAAACATTTACATTTTAGTTATCTGAGTGACTTATATATCATGTTTAACCTGAGCAGCGAAAGACAGCAGGCGTCTGAAAACGATGAAGCCGCTGCTCTCGCCAGCTCGAGTGACCATTGAACCCCCCGGCTTGCTATCGAGCAGGTGGGTGGCAATAAAGCAGTGT
The DNA here is from genome assembly GCF_000239375.1 of Pundamilia nyererei. NCBI lineage: Eukaryota > Metazoa > Chordata > Actinopteri > Cichliformes > Cichlidae > Pundamilia > Pundamilia nyererei. Next base: position 2,362,628 of record NW_005187477.1, on the reverse strand, counting down.
CTTTGAGTTTCCTCCGACTGAGTGTCCTGCATTTTGGGTCCTACATCATGCCAGCCACAGCCTTTGGATTAATACAATATTACTAATTATTTTATTTAATGCCCCTTAAGGGTTTTAAATAACTTCACAGGGTAAATCACATGACCTTAGGTCAGTTTACCTTCAACTTTAATTCAAGTTCAAGCATTTCTTATCACAGCAACACTAAATGAAACATTTCAAGTGAAATTTTCCCGCCAGTGTACGAGTGCAGAGTAACAAATAAAAGGCGTGATGTGCTGGACAGGACGTACAAACAGCTCAGCATGCAAACCAGGAACCAGTCATTTAAATCATGATGATTTGTGTGCACGCTGCAATGCACAGGCTCTCATAAAGCTTGCGTGGTGGTATCGGCCGTGCAACGCCAACGTTTACAGGAACAAAATCATGTGACGTGGAAACTGCCCGCGCTCCTCATCAGGCAGTTTCACATCGATGAACAGGAGGTGACGGCTTCTCGAGTGCAACACCCGAGCAGAGGTGCCAAAGCAAACCTGTGCACATCGACACTTCCTGCGCGAGCAGGAAACCACCTCACCGTCAGAGACGCCGAGCTCAGGGTGCCCGCAGGCAGGAGGGTAAACAGGAAGCAACCAACTCGTGAAAGAGCAGGAAGTAAAGGAGGAACATAGAAGCTGATTATCAGACTGCACAGACGTCGAGGACAGTCGGTCACGATGCTGCAGATGACAGCATGACTGCAGATTCATCGTGTTAGGATTTATTTACAGCAGCTCTGCAAATGCAATTTCCTCATAATGACCTTAAACGCTGTCACGTAGGAGAGAATTAGCTGATGTAAGGGTCCGACTGATGCTCTTCCACTGCTCCGGCTCTGCTGGTTATCACTACAGCCGCATGCAGTTTGTCTAGCTTCACCTCGTTCCTAATTCACAGGTTTACCAATCATTCAGACTCAGAAGTGATCAGACAGTTGAGTGAAAGCAGCTGATACATTTGCCTTCATTAGTCTGCACTCAGTAACTTTTTATATGGACACGTGTGACGTGGTGCAACCTTATCCAAACATCTTGCAGGTAAACACTCGACCACCGTCGAGAGAAGATGCACATCAGACAGAAACAGTGTGAGAAGCACGAGAGGCCGAGGTCTGCTCACCAGGTCAACACTTAAACAATCGAATCAGTGCTCCTCTTCCCGGGTCTGCTGCCTGAATCCACAACAGAGATTAAACTGCTGCAGTTGTCATCACACATGCCCCGAGGTGTTCCCGGAAAGAACCGTGCTCATCATTCGCTGTCAGATTTAACAGAAGGGTTTTAAATATCCCGTGAACGTCTCGGGTACTTCCCGTCTGTCTGCTTCTCCTGCTTTTGGGTCTTTTGACATTTAGGTGACTCAGTTTAACACAAAGCTGGACGCTGTCCTCCAAGATTCAGGTTTCCTGCACGACCCCGTCAGAGGATGAGCTCCAGCTTGGCTCTTTGAAGGTGAACGGCGTCAGTTTTTCATCAAATTTCACGTAATATTTGTGTGAAATTTCCCACACAGCCATCGAGCTGTTTGGGCCTGTAAACAGGCAACACGAGCCTCCTAAAAATACCTCAGAGAAGGAGATTAAATTACACTTTTTCCTTTTTTTCTGGTTCCACATCGGGATGCACTTTGAGTATGAACGAGGCCGTTGTGTTGTGCTGCTTGGAGGTTTTATGTGAACCAAATTATACGTGATACGGTGCAGCGTGCGTTTCCAACGCTCGCTGCAGCGAACTCGACGTGTCGGCCTCTCGTTGGGACTCTCAGGGAAACTCGTATTTCTAGGAGACGGCTGCAAACATAAATCATTTCCATTCTTCCTCCATCGCTCGCTTTCTGTTTTTTCCTAAATCGTGTCCAAAACAAGCACTCGCTCAGAGTATAATGAGGCATATAATGAGAGGCCTTGGCCACATTCAGCACCTTTTAAAGGCAAGAGGAAAAACCCAGATGCACACTGGAAGGCACGGAGAGGCAGAGATGAGTGAAAAATGACAGAGCTCAACGGGAAGATGAAGAGAGGAAGACGAGAGGAATGAGGAAGAGCCGCAAGGGAAACGTTTCTTAAAACAATCAGAGAGCGATCGCAGGGAGAGGAAGAACCAGGAGAGGAGCGCATCTGTGAGGACGGAGCGTGGGAAGCGTGAGAGATGAGAAAACGTGACGGCGGTTTAAACTCGGATGCAGAAACCACAGAATGTGCTGTTTGTCTGCAGGACGGCGTCAACGATGCTGTCACATCCTCGACCGTTCTGTTCTTTCCACTCGGCTGTTTACACGCCGCGTGACTCGATACGCTCCGGTGTTTACAGCCGCCGACGCTCCTGATCCCACGTTCGGGTCAACAGATCATAGCTGCCGCCCAAAAGGCCGTGCTGGGAGGAAGCCGCTCAGGAACGGGACGTTGCCCCAGGAGAGTCCCTGCTAGGCCCCACGGTTTGGGTTCAGTCAAGTTAGCCATGCATTTGAAAATAATTAGTAAATAATGTGGACTGAGGTCACTCTGGCGCGCTGCGGTTGTGATTTGATGGAATTGAACTTTGAGTTGAGTCTCAAATGTTGAGGCGGATTTTTTATCTATGAGGCAGATAAAGAACTCCGGGTGTCACAGACCTGATCTGGAAGCTCACGTCTTCCAGTTCAGTTTGTGGCTAAAGCTCGGTAACCTGCTGCATCCTGAGAGGTGACGAAGCTGCACGTGTCTTCCTCACGCGCAGCGCTGAGCGGCTCATGATGGCGGCGCTGTAACCTTTGTCTTTTGCACTGATTGCATTTTGTTTCTGCTCACAGAGTCTGTGCCTCCCATCCGGTCACCTCTTCCTGCCCTCATCCTCCGCCTGCTCCACCAACCCATCGACCTCATAACAGTTTACACGAGCGATGGCGAGCTCTGATGTGGTTGGTGGGCTGAATGTAAACGCTGCCTCTGCTCTGCAGCCTCTTTGTTTCAGCCTCGCTTTGCTCTCTTCGCTCCTGCGTTTTTGTCTTTCCCTTCATGTCAAGTCCAAATTTTTTCTCTCCTAATCTTTGTATCCTTATCCTCTTGCTGCTACTCCTAAACCTTTCCCTTCTCCGTCACCTCCTCCATCTCTGTCTTCTTCTCTTAACCCCTCTTCATCTATCTCTCCTCCCCCTCAGCTTCCTGTCCCCCAACAGCTCCATCCCCTCTTGTTCGCTTCGTTTTCTCCGTCCACCCCAATGACGCTTGTTTCAGCAGTTTTTTGACAAATCTCTGGACTTCAGGCATCAGGGGGGAAGGAGGTAAAAGAGACGAGTCGAAGCAGGTGGAGCGCCGTCAGTCTGCTGACAGCTGGCGTTATGAGACAAAGAAGGAACGACGGAGACGAGCTGCTCTCAGACGCTCAGTCTTCCTCTTTCCAAGAGTTTCTGCACTGCATTGTTCTCAAACACACACACACACACAGTGAGTGTGACATCATGTAGCCTCAATCAAAAACAGATTTCAGCAAAACCTGAAATACAGAGAAGAGCAGGACTGAAGACTTACATTACAGGACAACACACAGACACACACAGGACAGAGGTGTGAGGTATGCTGCAGACGTGCTGCACAGAGCTCAGGTTTCAGGCTCTCTGTGACGCTCCGGGTGGACGTTAGATTTAATCACCTGGTGGTCCCTCCCAGTGGTGAATCACCTGATATCCGCCTGATTCTTACTCAGAAAAGTGGATGAACCGGCGTGACCGTGAGTGAGCTTGAGCCCAAAGAATTCAGCGATAATAACGATCCAATAACAGTCCAGAGGAGTCATGTGACTGTCAGAGTGACCTGTGAGTGTGGACGAAAGCAGGAGTCAGGAGGGATTAACCAGGAGCTGCAGGTTTGTCCTCTGCAAAAGGTCGGAGAGACGAAACTGACAGACAGCTGATAAACCTGATGACAGAGTGTGTGTGTGTGTGTGTGTGTGTGTG
>NW_005187477.1:2351100-2358318 GCF_000239375.1 Pundamilia nyererei | reverse complement strand
CACACACGCACGCGCGCGCGCACACACAAACAACAAAGTCAGCAAATTCTGTCAGGACGAGTTTTTCTATTCAAAAGTTCCTTTGAAGAGAACTAATTTTTCACTCAGCGGGACACATTCCTCGCTTAGGAGAAATGTGGAATGATTTCCCACAATGCAACAGGAATAATAGCAATAAGGCTGGTATGTCTGACATGCAGACGTCTATCTGAGCTCAGCTTGTGTTTAGGAGTGATGCCAACGAGAATAACAAACTTTAAAGTGTTCTTGGAGGCTACATTCAATCTTCTCCTCTTTAAGCACCTCTGGTTGCCTTGCTCATGGGCACCACAGTGCTGTTGGTCAGAGAGGCTTTCCTATCCTGACTTTATCCTTCTGCACTGGTCCGTTGGCCTTCAGAGCGGAAGCTCCGAACATGCATCAGGGTAATTTTACTTCAAAAAGCCATTTAACACATACAAACTGTGTTGTGCTTTTTTACAAACTGAAACTGAACCTCAGGCCAGCAAGAGAAACAGCTGGCCTCAAAATGTGTGTGGACAAAGATAAGAAAAGCTGCAGTTCCTCGGACGTCCACCGGGGGCTCCAGCAGCGAGTCGGTCCCCACAGGCTGCCACGTTAAAACGTTACAGCAGAAATAAAGATGTTTACAGCCTGATGCTGTTTGGTCATTCGTGTTCTTAGGGTAACACGAGTATTCTAAGACAGACACTAGAGAAGAAGCCGTGCTATCAAATGCATTTACATGCACTAGCGTGGCTTCCTCTCTGATCATAATTCTGTTGGCTGCATGTTCTCACACGAGCAGCTGCAAACAGCTGGAGGAAATAAACGCACAGTTTCTAAAAGTCATGAGTCATTTTGGGCCCGTCCTGCCTCCTCCGGGTCGGAAACGCTGCAGTGACGTGAATACTTTGGATGGTTGGATGAAAGCTCTTACCTCCACGATGCTCTTCAGATCTCTGACGTAGGCTTGCTCCGTCTCCACGATCTCCAGGACCACTCGGTCCAGCCGTGAAAGCTGTCTGGGCGTGGCCACCGCCGCCGCCACTGCCACCCCCACCGGACTAGCAGCATTACTGGGGTGGCCGCCTCCTCCTGTCACCTTGGCCACACACGCCACTCCTCCTCCAGATGCTCCTCCTCCGCCTCCATGAGGTGTGAGGGGAGTGAGGTCCAGACTGATGTCTGAGCCATTTCTTTTTGGCGTGGAGGACGACGATGAGGCGTTGTATGTCGGCACTGCGCCGTAAGGAAGTGAAGAGGATGAAGAGGATGAGGAGGAGTGGGAGGAATCCTGCAGGGAGACTGACGAGGCAGAGGAGGAGAGGGAGAGGGAGGCGGGACGCTCTCCGTCCGAGCAGACGGTGTTGACGGAGGTGCAGGAGGACGACGCTCCTCGCTCTCCGGATGACATCATCCTACCCACAATCCCACTCAGAGATGAGACTGAGGAGGGACGTTTGGCAGCTGGAAAGAAAAGAAGAGAGAAAAATGCACAAATTAGTCCACGAGCTCGTTTTAAACACAGAGTTTCAAAAAGAAGCCAACACGGAAGTTGAACAAGCTGCAGTTCCTCTAACGTCCACCAGAGGCTCCAACAGTCACGGTGTTTTTATAAGTTATGGCTTAAAGTTTGCACTTTCAGGGGCGTGGCCTATTTGACTTACAGGCGGGTGTAGCTGCTAGCTGTCTGCTAACCAAGTTTAGCTTATAACACTCCAGTTCTCCCTTCTGGCTCCAAAAACCTGATACTGTGGCCATAAAACGAGACATCTTTTATTTACAGGCTGTATTTTTAGCTAAAACACCCAAACAGAAACCAGTCGAACACGCACGTTTCCTCATGCGTGTGATGAGGCGGGCTCGGCAGCAGAACATATGACAGTGACGCTTTGTCTGTGCAGAAGTGGGTCAGTGAACTCACCACACACTAGAACAGCTGACTGTGAGCGCACAACATCCAAAGTCAAACATAAGGCCTGGGGCCCAGAACTGGCCGGTTACAGCCTGTGTGACAGCTTTTGATATAGACCCCGCCCATTCACAAAGCAAAGTAATGAAATAATAGATCAACAGTTAAATGGCAGAAAAGGTCTTTCACAGTTTACAACAACACCATTTTTTACAGTGTGTCCACAGTAACACGAAGCTTTTCTGTAATTTTACACGTTTCTTTTGTTTCTTTCAGCTCGGAGAGTCGTGCAGCAGCGTTTCTTTATCATGTGGACAAACTGAGACGTACTGTTGGAATTTCACTTCTTCTCATATTAGTACATCTGAGGGATTAAATGTAGGAGAGCTTCATGGTCCACTGAAGACCAAAGTGTGCTGTATGAGGTCGTGACAACGTTTGACAGCTGAAAGGATGATTCAGCAAAGCTGGGCGGGTGTATATGGTTACGCCACGCCCACTTTTACACCTCAGTTATGTTGTGTTTTTTGTGGGTCAGCTGGTAAAGAATCATGAGGTGGTGTCAAGATGTAGCCTCTAGACCTTTGGCCCATGTAAGGTGGACCTGTGGTTTACCCTGCTCAGCCGGGCCACAGCTGGGCTACAGCTGGGCCACAGCTGGGCCACAGCTCGGCCACAGCTGGGCCACAGCTGGGCCACAGCTGGGCCACAGCTGGGCGGTGGCTTGAGCCACAGCCGTCCAGTCGTCTCCGCTGCTAGTTCACAGTTGAGTGATTTATCATCAGAAATCAATCAGGCTGAATCCTCGATGAACACGAGGCTCGTTTCCTTGTTCCGGTTTAGAGGAAGGACCGATGCTGATGAGCTGCCTTCACACTAACATCAGTGGGTGTGTTGTTCTCCACAGTGGAAGATAAAAACCATCTGAACGCCTGCTCGGTTCTTCCATGTCCCAACACCTGCGGCCACACCAGTGTCCATCATAAACTCCTCCCTCCTTCAAAACCCAAAGCAGCGCCTTACCTGCCCGTCCAACAGGTGATCCCTCAGAAACACTTCCAGCGGTTGCCACGGTGACTTCCTGATCAGTGTAAACCTGCCGTGTGACTTTCAGAGTAAACAGGAAGTGTGTGCGCAGCAGAGCGGATCGTCTCTACCGACACACTCTTCCTCTTTTTGTACATTCTTCCTTTTCATGAAAGACTTTCTCACATGTTAAAGGAGCAGCCATCTTTACCGTGACTCCACCAGCAGCACGTCTTCAAGCTTTATTTCCTGTTAAAGTTCAGCCCTGTCACAGAGCGCGAAACCCAGACTGCTGATAAACACCTGGGGCCTCCTCGGTTCCTAAAGTCACAGGAACACCGAGGCTCCACTGAGAGCGCCGCAGGTGACACACCATCATAAGATAAGGATGATGGTGGCATCGCTCCATCTCACTGAAGGATTTCTAAAAAAGTCAACTCTGCACAACAAAGACATGACGCTAAACAGCAGCGATGTGTGGCGGCTTACTGAAGCTGGACTGATTGGCGTGTAAAGATGTGCGAGCTGGTGGCCGGCTGGCTACACGCTGTGGATAAGCTGATAGCACAGCGCAGAGGAGGGAGGAGGCTCAGGGTTAAACTGTTCTCTGGGTTAAAAGGTCACATCGTCGGACCAAACAGAGTCTGAGACGGCCCCGGCCTGGACTGAGTATGTTCTCCAGCTCAATGCTGGACTTCCCTGATGCTCCTCAGTCTCTGGTCCCTACATCACTGAGAGGTCTAACGAGGGGCTGCCCCCCCTCCAAAGTCATCAAACAGCACCAGAGAAAGTTAAGATGTTACTTTAAGGCAAACCCGCCGAACGAGATGTGCCACAAACACACGTGTGAAGTGTGAGAAAAGCCGTCAGAAGCACACGATGTGCTGCAAACTCAAAGTTCACAAAGTTTTTCATTTCTTTTGTTTCCCTGAAACGTTTAGCAAACGCTCCCTGCCAGTTTGTGGTTTCAGAGTTAATTACTGAGTCTGTTCGTTTTCTTCTCTGCATTTCTCTGAAATGCCACCAAACATGGCAACATCTCTGCGACGGCGAGCGCCGCTTTTAAAAACCTCTGATCCTTCGCTTCAGACTGCAAACCTGAACCACACCTGAACCGAGCCCGGCAGCGAGACGCTGAGATGGAGAAGTAATTAAAGTCCATTAGCGTTTAAATTCCAGACGTCCCGGCGGGAGGACTTTCCGTACGCCGTTAGATGAGAACATTTTTCCACTTTCCAGCTGATATTACAGAGTTTCGTAACTGCAGGTTCTTACAGGAACGCCTCTGGCAGCAGCGTCGTAAGCAGCTGACCTCACGTGCATGTGGCTGATGCTCCAAGAATTACACTCACGTTATTATCTGTCGAAACGTAGTGTTATGAGGAAGGAAGCAAAGCTCGCTGAGGATGAGTGTCAGACTCACATTAAACTCTATCAGGCTCAGCTTTGTCCCACCCACCAACAGAAAACTGGGTGGGAGTTGTTATCCTACACCTGACTCTTCCTAAAGCTCATACGGTCTGCCAGCAGGCTGAGGACAGTCGTGAAACAGGTCACAGAGCGTGCACAGCGTTGTCGTGATTGCCTCGGTTGCTAGCAGGTTGCTCATGGTTTGCATGGAAGACGCTGACTAGTCTGCAAACTGCGAGCAACAAGTCGCCAAGCAGCAGCAGCAAAGACTTTAACAAGCGTTCAGTGAACGATCACAGGCCTAATACCAGCTGTCAGCAACCTCTCGCCAACTGGATGGAGAATGCTCGTTTGCCCAAGTGTCCGACAACATGTGACTGCTGTCCCGTCACACCTTCATCCTCCTACCTGGGACTTTGGTGGTCTCAAAAATGGGACTTTTATCTGCCATTACTGACACGCCTCCAAACCTCGGTACGAGCATATAAGGTGCAGCTGGAACCTGAATAAGCAGCAGATTTAATATGTAGGACAGATCTAAGCTGGTGGAAGGTCTGGTTGACTCGCTGTGGTTTTTGAACACTTCCACTTTGCAACACACCGCTGCGAGTTGATGGTGGAACATCGAGGCGGGACGCCGTGTCGCAGCATCCTGTTACAGCACCGGTCCCAAACTCACTGAGCTCTTTAGAACAAGTAAAGGTAAAGGCCAGCTGCACACACCTGTGACTGGATCAGGCACGAAGAGGCTGCACGTGCACTGTTTTATGCTGATGTGTGGGAAAGATAACCATCGGACCGATTCCCTGCACTCACAGCTTTTACTTCATATTTTCCTGCAGATATTCTCAAATACTTTTAGTATTTAGAGGTAAAAGTACTGAGATGATAAACTGCATTTCCAGCTCATCCTGAGCTACAATGAAGAACATCGCACAGGATCACCTTCGTGCTCCTCACAGCCCGTCATTAAACATCAGAGAAACACAGCTCAGTCAAACAGCAGAACAAAAGCCATCAGAGACGTAGAGCGACTTACTTTGAGTTTGCAGTGTGTGTCTGTGTGTGTGCGTCAGGCAGTCCACATGTTTCTCTGTTCAGATCACTGATTTAATGACACAGCTCACCGTTGAACACCGACTGAACAGAACTGCTTCTCAACACATCTGATTTCCTGATTTCCTGTTATTGGCTGTGTGTGTGTGTGTGTGTGTGTGTGTGTGTGTGTGTGTGTGTGTGTGTGTGTGTGTGTGTGTGAGAGAGAGAGATTAATGAGGGTGATAAAGGAACTGTAGGCCTCCATATTTCCTGAGTGATTAAAGGAGCTGCTCTGATGAGTCAGAAGGAGCCACCGTCCCCACTGTGCAGCATACTCAGCGTTTCCATACATCTGACATCCAGCTGTGTTTTTGTCATTTATTTTGGGGGAGTTTATCTCATTAAAACAGGTCTCAGGAAGAGTCAGCACTGATAACAGAAGGACTCTGTCACACACACACACATGCAAACAAATATATTTGTACATGAGTGATGCAAAGATTGTTCTACAACTCTCCGCTTTAAAACAGAACTCACAAGGCCTCGGTCAAAGTTTAGTTCATGTTAAACAAAAGGCTGCAATGCTCACAAATACACAGGACACAAAGGTTTCAGCAATGTTGCGCACAGTCCTCGGCCTCCTGTGATGTGTGGTGCAGTCTTGCGGTGTAAACACCCGGTGTCCACATGTTTTATGACTGTAGCTGACAGTAACTGTAAACACATGCTGCTGCTTTCTTTTATGGAGTCAGAGACAGGCTGACTGGTAGTGGGAGGAATAAGTACAAGCTTCCACCTTTAGCTTCCGTCCAGCTTCTCATTATGTTCTCAGGTGTCTTCTCTGCATATAAACTCCTCACACTGCACTGATGGCAGGACAAATCGTCTATCTCCAGCTGAGAGCGAAAAGTTCAGCTTCACGGTGCTGCGAAAAAGTATTTGCCCACTTCTCAATGTTCTTTTTTGTTTGTTTGTTTTTTGTTTTGGGGTTTGTTTGTTTTTTTTGGCATATTTGTGACTCTTACATGTAAAAAGGAGCATTAGGTTCACAGTAAGAGAAAAAAGCTGAAATGTGGAGATTGAACGTTTTATTTTAGATCATTAAATCAAAGTTACTATTAGACAAAAATAGCCTGAGTAAATACAAAAGGCAGTGTTTTTGTTAACTCATAAATGAACCCTGAATGACGTTTGTTTGGATCCCTGAGTTCAGTTTCAGTAGCCACACCCAGATAAACGAGACACGCCTGACGAGGCTAAGTAGGTTAGAAGAGCTCATAAAACATCACAGCACAATCGAAAGAAACAACCGAGAAACAAAGTAACTTCTCTCGGCCTGGAAAGGGTCACAAAGCCATTTCCTCGAGGTCATTACTATCATTTCTGCTCCTGACAACAGAAGTCATTTACAAACGTTGTTATTAACAGTTTCATTATTAGTCATTTCCTACAACTGCTGGAGACTGTTACTCAAATATGAAGAATGTTGTATCACAGTTTTGTTTTTCCTTGAAGTATTTTTAGCTGCAGGTCCGTGTATTTCAGTGTGGTTTATTATACTGAATGACTAAAAATAAACTACACTGTGTTTTTCTGATACACATCCAATTAAACAGCTAGCTCATTAATATTTTTTTTATTTTTTCCGGGTACAAGAGATACCTGGTGCGCAGATGTGGGATTTTTGAATTTAGGATTGTTTCACACATTTCCAGAGATAAGAAACATTTTGTCAAACTGGACTGTCAAGCACAAACAATTCCATGCCAGCTACAAACAGACTCTTGGCAAATGCAAATACAGTCAAGGCTTTCGTTTTTGATGCTTTT
>NW_005187477.1:2322104-2351080 GCF_000239375.1 Pundamilia nyererei | reverse complement strand
ACACACACACACACACACACACACACACACACACACACACACACACACACACACACACACATACCTGTAAAAGAGTAAATAGATGTGTGTAACTACCTGATGTAATGTTGTGTCCTTATAAACTGACACAGGAAGTGTCTGTAGTTGTGGTCAGTTTGTCGTCACAGCCAGCTGGTGCTGTGTGAAACATATTTTCATTAAAACTTTACCAGCATAGCTGCCGTTACCCAAAAACCTACTTTTGTCTAATGAGGCCCATCTGACCAACAGGAAGGTGACTGTCAGAGTAAAATGTCGACATTCAGAGAGATTACTTGGTTTAAAGATCCGACCCGGAGCTGCTTTTCTTCGGGCTAATGTTACCTAAAGCTAGCTCGCTAACACAAATAAAGCGCGAGCTGCCTCACAGCAAAACCCCGTCGGCTCATTCATTCAGAGCTAGCTGTTAAATTATATTAAACACCCAACCAGCAACCCACATCCACGCTTTCTTTTTAAAGATACTGTCAGGGTTCGGGTTACTAAATATTTGGTGTGAAGGCGTTGGCCGATGTGACGTCACTGCCCGTCCTGCTTTCTCCCTCTGGGACGTAAGTTAATGTGCTTTTATAAACTTAGCGCTGGATTCAGGAATGAGCTCACTGCAAACACCAGAGGCACCCCCTGCTGGACAAAAAAAATACTTGACTGGACTTGAGAGCGTCAATCATTGAACACGTGCAGCTAGCTGTTACGGAGCTACACCACATTGAATGTAATTGAATTGAAATTGAATTTAATGCATATTGTTAATTTCCTTTGGTCCTCGAACATGTCGCGTTTCTTCAGACGTGCTGTGAAGCTAACTGACACTGAGCATTAAAAACAGCCACATGTCCTGAGCTGACAGTGATTCTGTGTCTAACGGTTCCATAAAACGGTAGAAACAACCTTCATGGCGAATAAGACAGAAATCAGAATTTTACTGTGGACGCAGGAAAAATGGCAGAGAAACCTGGTTACAGGAGACAAAGTGCGTGGACGCGTCAGTCATTGCACTCAAACACAGCTGAGCCTGAAGGCAGAGAGCGTTTCACCATTTTTAAGGTGGAATTTCCCTTTAAACACACGCTGTAAATCTGTGAGGCGGCGTGGATTCCAGGGTGTGATTACAGTAATAAGAGAGCAGCTCCTCGCTGTCATTAAGAGTTCGACTGTGACGCCACAGGTTTCTGCTTCGACCGCAGCATGTGGAGCCGGCGGCGCCGGAGGCGGGAGCGTTCCCGCCGAGCCGTCCTCCCAGGTGTCCTCAACCACTGGGCGGGAGTCGGAATCTCACCGTGAAGCCACCTTCAAATATCAGGTCAAACAGCCTGCGTGAGGGACACGGCGCGCTTTATTTCAGCCAATAATGTTCGAGCAGGGAGAAACAGCGGAGCTTAAATAGTGACGGAGCGAGTTACACCGTCAGAGCATCGAACACGTCCTGGAATCAAACCTAAACAGCCGACGCAGGAATCAGAGCAACGAGAGGCTGAAGCGTCTGCAGTCGTGCCCACATGTTGAACAGGAAGCGTTTCTGGTGGGCGGGTCCTCAGTAAAACTCCTGTGATTGCAGCAATGACCAATGAGAATGCAGGACACCGCTGACTGACATGTGGACGGGCTGTACGGTTTCCTAGGCAACCAAACTTCCTGTGGATGTTTTTCTGACAAACAGTAAAACAATAAATATATTCACTGAGACGTTCAGGCGCTCCAGGATATAATTATCATTATGACAAAGGAATTGCTCTATGCCCTTCAGGGGGTTTGAAATGTATTTATTTATTTTGAAAGAACATTTTGAGTTATTTTTGTATCCAATAACAAAACAAATAATCCCACTGACAATAATAATAATGATAGTACTCAACTTCCTGTCTGCTGTTTTTGATGTGGTCTTCTCAGGCGCTCGTTTCCTCTTTACGTGCTCTGCGCTCAGATGTCGTCAAATGTCCGTCAAACCTTTCTTTGACCCCTCCCCGCCGATGTCGCCTCGTCTCACGTGACTTTTTATCTGCAAAGTTTCTGGCAGGAAGTCTGACCTGAGAGGCCACGCTCAGCTTCCTGTCAGTCCTCAACAACTGTCACTCATGATGTTGGAAACTGAAGCTGGGCCCGCCTTCTCCCGAGCAGCCCCGCCCACTTATTTAACCCCCCACAGCTATTAACTCTGAGGATAAGAAGAAACACGAAGACGGCTGTGACCAAACTCTGAAGGGTTAAATACGAGGAATGTAACGTAAAGCCAGATGTTTGAATAGTTGGAATTTAACTTTGAGCTCAAAGAAAGCACTGGAGCTGGACCCTCAGCGGGGAAACACCCAACGAGGGCCTAAGATCGTTGAAGAGGATCTCAGTTTACGGCTCCAGAGCCGCCGTAACAAACACAAAGTCCTGCTTTGACACAGTGGATGCAAACGCTCTCTACTTTGATATTCGTGCCGAGCGTCCCGCCGCAGAATCGATTTGGAGCAATCAGACTCCACCGCGATAAAAATCGAAGCATTTAAAGTGATTAAAGCTTCGGCGCAGTTATTGTGCAATCGTACGGCCATTACATCGGAGCGCCGCATTCTCCCGGCGCTCTGGCAGCTCAGCGTTAACAACAGCCGATCCTGTGCTGAGATATCTGCGTGTGCTCGGGAGCACGTCTGGAAACCGTCAGCACCGAACGCATCGCCGCAGCCACACATGAAGCACAGCGTCCACCACGCAGAGACAGCCCGAGGAACCAGACTCAGTAAGGTGGACTGAGGCGGCCCCGTGCTCGGCTCCACTCGCCTGACACGCTGAAAACGTGGAGCATCAAGAGAAGGAAGTGAAATCGTATGTGCAGCATGACGAGGAGTTAAAATACATTCAGAGGACTCGCCGTGTTCTTTGTCATGTACATCTGACGCATCATCGAGCAGCGTCGCCGAGGACGCAGAAGGTCTCGCCCCGACACGAGAGAGTGGAGACAACGAGCCTGAACTGTGCGTGTGAAAGTGCTAAACAGACATGTTGACAGAGACAAAGACAGGAAGTGAGGCTTCTCAGATCATGACCTTTGACCCCCTGACGGCACCAAGCCAAATGCTGGAAACACACACACACGTTTCAGTTTCCTCGAGTTTACATTCACGTCTGCAGCCCTCAAACTGCGTGCTGGTTTAAACTCGCCGTGGACTAAAAATCATCTCACGTTCCTCTGATTAAATCTGATGAGCAACAAAAACTCGTCCTGAGCTCGTTGCTGTGAGGGCTGGAGCTTCCCAACGTGGATGACATCACAAAGCGTGTTACAGAGACACAGAAGCAGGAGTGCAGTAAAGGGGTTTTCTGTCCACACCACACTATTTCTACAGGTGCTTTATTCATGTTCCAGGTGTGCGATCAGTCTCCACCCACAGGTGAGGGTGGGAGTGCACCGTGTCTGTGTCACTCGGAGCGGCGCTCCACCTTTTTCAGGAGCTTCACCCTCAGCTGAAAAACATTTTGTGTTTTCAGGTATGAAAGTGACTTTTACGCGGAGCACGCCACAGCGAAACATCGATCATTTATTAAGGAGAAGCTTTCACACAGTGCTTTATGAAGCTCTGACAGATGTTCGCCTCTGCTCTAACATCTGCATGTCTGTGCTCTAACCACTGCCTTTGTTTCCAGCCTGGATTCTTCCCTCTTACTTATTTATTTCACAACGTTTTTATCAGCAGGGAGGCTTCAAAAAGCAGCCAATCGCAGCCAAGAACACAACTTCAGATTTAAAAAAAAAATCCCCTCTCTCTCCCCTCGCTCCCTCATTTCTTCCTTTCCTCCTTCCTGGTGCACGCCTCCCTTTCTCCTCCTCGCCGGCTCCTTGTTCTGCAGCCTTATCTTGGGCGTTCTCGCTATTTTCTGCGAGAACGCCTTTCTGTGGTTACAATCAACAGATCTGTGTGACCCTTTATGAAGTGTGTGTGTGTGTGTGAGCGCAGAAACATTGTTCAGAGTTACAGTTTATCACCACAAACCATACAACTTCCTTCACACAGTGTATTGGTGTGTGTGTGTGTGTGTGTGTGTGTGTGTGTGTGTGTGTGTGTGTGTGTGTGTGTTTGGTAATTGCAGTGTTTTTTAAATGAAGCAGTGCTCTGGTATGTTTCTGTGTGTGTTTGTGCGCGAGCGCTAACTATGGAAGCCAATATACCAGCACAGCAACTAAACAGCATGGTGGCTGTGTGTAATTACACATCATTACTCTGTGTGTGTGTGTGTGTGTGTGTGTGTGTGTGTGTGTAGTCTGTTCTGCTGGGCCTCTCTGGTTTGGTTACAGGAAGTCACAGCTGAGGGAGAAATCTGAGCTGAGGCTCCAAACAGTGAAACGAGGCAGTGAAAGTGACGCTCAGCAGCGTCACAGGAAACTCAAACGCACCAAACAACCGAATATTTAAAATGTGAAATTAGATTAACACAGACTCACATCTGCTCAGTACTCAGACTGTTTAAAAAGCAGCGATGAAAGCTGACTCAGGTGAGAATCAACCCCACACAAGGGCGGTGTGTTACCCACTGTCTAATGTGACTGTGGTCGTGTTTATCAGGTTAAAAGAACCTTCTAGTATTAAGCAAGCATCAACCTCCAGGGTGAAAAGTATGAAGCCAACATAGAAGTCCTAGAAACTGCAGTTCCTCTGACGTCCAGCAGAGGCAGCAGAGAGTCAGTCCCATAGACTAACACTGTACAGCAGAAATGAACATGTTTACAGCCTGATACACAAACTGTTTGTTCTCTGTGGATAGTTTCTTCTTTATAACTCGCCTGTTTAAACTGTATTATAGCATAAAGTTTGCATTATTAGGGGCGTGGCCTCTCTGACTGACGCCCCTGACCAATAACATGGCTGCTATCAGGTTACTGTAACAGCCCATGCAGGAAGGCGGAGCTCCAGTTTTAGTGAAGTTCAAGGGTTTTACTTGGATGTTACTGAGCTCTGATTAGCAGGTCTCTGTCTCAATGCATTGCTAACCAAGCTAGCTAGCTAGCATTAGCCACTGCTTCTGGCACCAGCCAAACCACTAACGCTACATGCCCAAACAATGGGTCACAGGTGTGGGGGTGCTACCCCGGCTATCATCGTGCGAGGTACATCCTGGACGGGTCTCCAGTCTGACACAAGGCGAACACGCGTTACAAACAAATATACAAAAATATTGACTAAACAAATATTGACACTAAAAACTTTCGTTAGTCGCTCAAACAAAGAGACACATGCTGAAGTGAAAGTTACCTTTGAGCATCGACTATGATAGGACTTGAACCAACAATCACTGAAACTCTCCTGAAGGCCTCCCAACCTTTACAGCACCAACACAGCTGTTGTCCCACAGTCCAGAGCTCCTCTCACGAGAAGGGGAACGTCACGCCCACTCTGCAAATAATCACTGCACGAAGTTTCCAAAATCAAACTTTTCAGCTCAGCTGTTCTTTATGATGGTGCGTCTCTGAGGCTTTCTGAGCATGCTCACTTACTCTCACTGTACCAGCTGCACGCCAGGCTCTGTGGCGCAACGGACAGTGCATCGGACGTCTCGTGAAGAAAAAGCAATTCAAAGTTTGTGGGTTTGAGTCCCGTCAGAGTCCGTCTTTATTGTTGGAATTACGCCTGATGCAGTACTGGCCAAAGAGTGTTATTGGGACATATTTGGCCTCAGCATCAGTTTGGATGACTCACCTCAGCCACATCTAAATGAGCCAACTGTTGGGACGCACCACAAATACCACACAACAGTATCTGCTATCTGCTCCTTCACCAAAATGAGATATTTCACGTGTCTGGAGACAGTGTTATTTTCCCTCTTTTAGCTCTGTTTTTGGTTTCCACCGGCTCCTGGAGAAAAACCTCTCTCTACATTTTTCACCGGCTCATCTGAGTGCTGATGAAGGTGTCGTAAAGTAGCTTTGTCAGAGCTGGATAGGCCTTACCTGTGTTACTGGGCGATCTCTGGCTGCCACGCCGTGACCCCTCAGGCATGGTGTGATAGTGTCACAGGAAGCAGAAACCTGGAGAAACACACCAAAAATCCCAGTTAGCCTCCTCGATCAACACAAACCACATCCCAGTGCGACGTGTCTTCATGTCATGACAGCAGCGGCACGAAGAGATACGAGCTTCATACAAGAGAGGAGAAGAAGAAGACGAGGAGGAGGAGGAGGAGGAGGAGGAGGGGTCCAAATGAAAGTTTCACTCTCCCTTTGTGTGAAAACAGTGAGGACATATGTAATGTTTGGCTGAACGACAAGAATGAGGTCTCTTCTCCAAAGCCTGTGTGTGTGTGTGTGTGTGTGTGTGTGTGTGTCCACTGGAGGATAACGGCCTCCTACACAGTCATTGATACAGTAACACAGATTGACCCAATTAAAGCGTTGTACGTAAACAAGTGTTTCTGCAGCTGTCTGCAGGAAAACTGGGAGATGTGGGTCAGAGGGGAGGGGGGACATGGGGGAGACGGGGGTCGGGGTGTCTGTAATGGAAGCCAGATGGCGAGCAGGCCTGCTGCAGGTCTGCTGCAGGTTGCTGGTCGAAACTCTTTCACTTTGTCAGAAACACCTGCAGGTTCTGCTTCATGTCCTAAAATCTAAAGAGGAACTTTCATCGTTCGTCGGACGAAAGCAGAAGAAAGTTTCTCCTCGAGTGGAAACAGTCGCTCAGCCACCGACAGTGAGGACGTGAGCCCGCCTTCCAACCTACAGCTGATCTGAGTTTAAACCGTTTGCTTCAAATTCAGAACTCAGGGGTTTGCAGCTCACTCTGATCAGGTTCATCATCACAGTAAAGACAAACACAATGAAATGGTTCATTAAAAACTGAAATATGATGCGCAGAGGTCAGTGAGGTGTTTGTGCAGTCACTGCGTCTGTGCAGCTCAACACGACGTTTCGTTTGTAAAGCAGGTGAGGATTTTTGGAGCGAACGAAGATCATTTGGAGCCCTGATCTCACCCCGGGCGCCGCGCCCCTCTGAAGCCTCTCGAGTAACTTGAAACCTTCCTCCTACTGAAGCACGTTCATGTGTAAGCTGTGCTGACTGTAGCAACAAATATTCACGAGACCAACTTCAACAAATATTTCATATTTTTCACATTTGATGTTTTTACTCAGGACGTTGTTGAGCATTAATGTGCAGGTTTGTAACTGGAGCTGACAAGAAGCCAGAACTCTTCCACACCAAAGACACAAACCTGACTGCAAATCTTACACAGCCCAGAGCTGCACGTGGCTCTGTGCTGCAGCGGACAGCACGCTGGGCTTCTGCTTCAACACAACTCTTCAAAGGTTGCTGGTTTGAGTCCCTCCAGAGTTTATGAACTGTCTTGAATAAGCCCTTTACCCCTTTTGTGTAATAACTCGCTGTATTGTCTTTGGGTGAAACTGAGAGGTGTGCAGGAAGGAAAGTGAAAGACGTGGGGCGGGTCCCAGTGTGCAGGACCTGAACACCATGATTGGAGAGTCTGAAGCAACAACGCTGCTCACTCAGTGAACCTGAGAGAAGACGCAGGACACGGTGTGATGGAGCAGCTCCAGCACTGTGGTTCTCACACACACGTACGTTTCCATCACTTTAGAGGACATTACATTGGCTGACGTTCGTTTCCCGGGTACGTTTATTCTTGTGGAATCAAAAAGCCATCATGAACAGAGCACACCGCTCACATCGTCATTCTCACCTGTCTGTGCCCACAGGAACGATTTTGTGCCATCAGCAGTTTCTGGGACTGAAAATAAATAAAACCTAACCCTGCAGTTCCTCTAACGTCCACCGGGGGCTCCATCAGGGAGTCAGTCCCCATAGACGTTTACCGTCTGCTACACAAACTGCTTTGGTTATGGTTAGGGGCGTGGCCTCTTTGATTGACAGGTGGATGGTGCTTCACCTGAGCTGGAGCTGTGGGCCGTGTTTGTGCTGGTGGAGCCTTTTAATGCAATTCTAATAACAGACAGACAAAGGTGGAGCTCGCACAGCACGACAAACACGCACACGTCTGTCAGTGCCTGCAGCACTCAGCACACACTGTTGTGTGTGTGTGTGCACGCCAGCCTCATCAACACCTACCCAGGTATTTCCAGGTGCATCCGCTTTCAGATACACGTCATCACCACACACACACTCACACTTACAGCACGTGTGTGTGTGTCCACAAACATCAGCTCCATTAAATTAAACAGGCGTCAAACAGGATCCGGTTCCTCTGTCCGGCCGTCTCACTCCCACTGAGCGCTGGAAACGGCTTCAGCTCCCACAGCGCATTGCAGCGTTACAGACAGCGGGGTCAAAGGTCAGCGCATGTGGCTTCTTGCCAGTTCATCAGCTCTGAATCCCGTTCCTGTTGCTTGGAGTTTGTTGTAGAAGCTTAATCAAAACACACACAGACAGCAGTGATGAATTAAACCCAGCCGCCTGCCAGTGGACCCGAGTGTCCTCCATGGTTGGATACGAGAGTGAAATCGTCACTAGTCTGTGATCCAGCCGACGTGTTTGTGGGTTCGACCACATAATATTTGAAAAGACGTTTCTCAGGATCTCCAGATGAAACCAGTGACATATAAAATCGTGTCGTCTGCACGTTCACAGTCTCGTCGTTTCGTTCTTCACGCTGTGACAGCGGCTTCATCAGATCATGTTACACGTCCACAGGTGTGGACTCACAGCAGGAGACAGACGTTACCTGAAACAGGCTGACTCACTGCCAGAGCGCCCGCGTGGCTCTGTGGAGCACAAGGCAGCAAAGCACGCAGGAAGCCAGGCAGAGGTTGTGGGTTCAACTCCCATATATGTTGCATGTATGCATCAACAGGAAGTTGTTCAAAGGTTGCGGGTTGAACTGGTGCATCTGTTATAAACAGCACACTGCTCTGTAATGAGTCTGCAGGCCTCAGAAGGAGAACGCTCCATATTACTGAGCGTCTACATTTTTCTGTGGACACGCCTCCTGCTCAGTGTCGCTATTCACACTGACAGAAGTGATAAACCTCTCAGTCTGAAGCTTTCCTCAAACACACGCTACGTTTCGGACTCACTGCTGCCACCGCTCGCCACGCTGATGTGTGATGCGTTCACTGCTGCTGGGACGCCACAGAAAAATTTCCATCCATCAGAACGGGAACGACTCACTCCCAACGGGATGAGTTAAGCCAATGTGTGGAGGAAGTGATTCAAAGGCTGCAGGTTTGAATCCCACCAGAGTCACAGTTTCCTGTACTACATGTTTCTTGTTACTAAAGAATAGAGCTGTTACAGTGAGTCCCAGGTGAGGGGCGGAGCTGGACGACCACAATGTGATCCAAAATAACTGTGAGAATGTGCAGGCCTGCTGTGAGGCAGAGATAAGGAGAAGCACAACGAGAAAGATTCAGACCAAAGAAACTCATCCAGGAGATGCAAAAGCAGCAAACTCAGGAAAACTGGTGAGTAGGGGTGAGTGGAGGCTCCGCCCCCTCTGTGGACCCCAAACTGGTTATGAAGAAACAGAAGGACGCTTCCACGAGATCCAAGAAGAACCAACGGTGCAAAACTACAAAGATGGACGAAAACCAGCCTCAGAGACACACAACCAACGGCTGCTGCCCTGTTTCTGACCCACACACACACACACACACACACACACACACACACACACACCAATTGTGTTTAAGGAGGTGGTGGAAGAAAAGCCATGCAGGCAGAACACGCACATGGAGTCGTGACCATTCATTACCACTGTCAGAGCAGCGGGTACACTTCACACACAACCATGAAACACACACACACACACACACACACACACTGTGGTCCAAGCTAAACAATCACACTGACAGTGCATATAAACTTCCGGTAGTGCTGTGAGAAGCAGAGACACACAGGCGCCTTCTCTGTGTGTGTGCGTGTGTGTGTGTGTGTGTGCGCGTGTGTGTGTGTGTGTGTGTGTGCGTGTGTGCGTGTGTGTGTGTGCGTTGTCCTTCGCCACAGTGGAGCGTTGTTGTCGTGGTGATGAGACTGAGACTGGCAGCAGTGATTTGGGGGTTGAACTGTTTTCGTTCAAGCTCAGCAGGAACCAATCAGGCGTGTTTTTGATCTATTGGTTTGATTGGTCACAGATCTGTGAGGCAGGCGGGTGCAAGTCACAGCTGCCTGATCAATAAGTATCATAGATAAACATTTCATTGGTCACTTATTCACTACGGTGAGTCTAATGCGGATGATAATGTGTGGAAAACACTTGAAACTTGGAGGGTGTTTGATAAAACGTTCAGACTGTCCTCGTTTAACATTAGCATCACGCAGAGGTGGGGGGGGGGAGATGGGTGGGGCTCAGACGGCTCCGTGCGGAGGCAACGATGCAGTTAATGCGCTGGATCGCACAAAAGGAAACTCTGGAGGAACGAACACATTTATCGATCGGCTGACCGCTGAAGCTGCATTCTTTGTGGTGCCCAGCAGGGGGCGACTCTTCTGTTTGCATGTGCCTGCTGCTCACCTGATCTCTGAGCTCAGGAATCACTTCCCCGATGGCTTTGTGGTCTCAGTCACTAGTCACATGATGACGGTCAGAAAGCGTGATGAAGCAGGGGTGGGAGGGGCTACCCTATGACTGATGGATCATATTACAGTGAAATTTATGCACTAATTTTTGCATAAATGTGTCAAATCTATAGAAATGAAACAGTTTCTGTTTGCAGTCTGAGCGTTACTGACCAATCAGGTCTGAGCAGGTAGTCTGCATGCAGGTGTGCAGGCCACGTGGAAGCCTCACATGACTACCAGCTCCAGTCTGACGTGGATTCATGTGGTTTTTAGCTGTGAGCAGCTGAACCTGGGTATCTGCTGCCCACACCTGAAGGAGATTTGCCTCCAGACGCTAAATCGGCCGACAGCGCGGTGGTCTGACATCACACTGCAGCAGTCAGCACAGAGCGTTTGAGTGTTTTTAACAGTGATGGTTAACGGTGACATCACAGGTACGGGAAGACGTCTGGCACAGAGTGCACGAACAAGCACAAGGAGACAACGTTGGTTTTATTAGCTTCTGACAGTCCTGTTATCCACTAGCTGCAACTTCCTTCTGGAGACCAAGTCAGCAGCCAGGCTTCTCCCAGATTGCACAACATCCTGTCAGCCAATCAGAGGCGCAGCAATGAGTGAACGCTCTCAGCTGCTGCCCGGGTTTCTTCCCCGTTTGACCCCGTCTCTGTGGTTTCGCTCATAAAGCTCGAGCTGCTTTGCCTTTGGCCTAAAAGTTTCTTCAAGCGTACGAAGAGACGATAGTTTGGCTTTGCAAACATGGCCGCTTCTGTCTCTAAATAAACCGAGATGGTGACAAACCCAAGGCTTCAAACAGTAGTCCACACACTGTGTCTGTGTTTTATTCACGGCCTCTGCTGCGTGTGCATGTGGGGAGGCCTCCTCATCCTCTAAACACGACACGCCGCAGTCTGACACCGCTTCCCTCTGTGGTCACCAGCCAAGGTTACTCCTGCCCAGATTCACAAACACAGTCACATCATCGCACAGTGCAGGACGACACTCCGTGTGTGGCCTCGCTGCGACTCACATCGAGCACACAATAACACTGTTGTCCTGCTGTTTCCTTTGTGCTCATAGCATCAACCAGCTCCACAGAAACACACACTGACACACAGAGGCGTGACTGACAGTTGTTTGGCGCAGGCAGTACAGATGTTTGCCGTGGTGCGTTTAAGGACACGGACAGGCAGCTTCACTCGACGCCGCACCGTCAGTGCCGTCTCCCACACAGCTCTGTGACTCGTACGTGCTGATGTTTGCTGATAGTTTATTTAAAATGAGAGAAAATCAAAAAGAGGCCGAGAGGAAAAGCATCCAACCTTTCATCAAAGCACACGATTTTAACGTTTACTGCAAACAGACAAAGAAGATTTGCTGATGCAGCAGAATGAAGACCTGCAACATGCGAGCGCTGCGTATGCCATCCAAATTAGTGCACGCCTGGGCCGCCATCAGAGGATTCACAGGTGTGAATGGCACGATGTTGTTCTGCTAATACGGTTAGCACTGTAGCCTCGCAGCACGAAGGTCGTGAGTTTGACTCCACCATCAGGCCGGGGTCTGTGTGGAGTTTGCATCTTCTCTAGCTTAGCTGGAAACTCTAAATTGCCCATAGGTGCCTGTCTGTATCTCGCCCTCCTTCACATTTTCCACGCAGTGGACTGACTCTGGCCCCCAGGCCTTATGTTTGACACCCCTGTTCTAACCTGTCCTGCAAAGGTGCAGAAGAGAAGATGAATGAGGTCTCACAGTTGATACCAGCTTGGAGTCAGTTTTCGGTTTGTGCAGCAGCGATGTGTAAAGCCGTCCCGGCTCACCTGCACCACACGTCTGCAGTTCATGGTCAGGGCTCAGTGAGGTCCAGGTTTTGGTCTTCAGCCTCTCTCCACACATGAACCAGAGAGGTGGTGCCGACTCCGTGCAGCTCTAGGGCACGCAGGTTGTGGGTTTGAGTCCCACTGGAGTCGGTATTTAGCAGGTTTTTTCTTTTTTTTACCAAACAGTAGAAACCTACAAAGGAGGCTTTGTGCTCCAAACACCTTCGGATCGTCTGCGTTCAGCGTGTGGAACGTTTCTCGTGCTGGTAAAATGCAGCCTCAGTAAATCAGCCTGACCTGCCATCGCGCTGGCACAGGATGAAACCGCCCGGGATAGCGCTGCCTGTCAGGACAATAGATGTGAGCTGGCTGATGTAAGAGAAGAAGAATGGAGCAGAAATTCCTTCAGTGAAATTTCTCCAGAGGGGGACGTAAAGTCTGACTCAGAGCAGGGAGAGAAAGTGTGACCTCTGACCTCAGTCTGTTTGCACACTGCTAAATCTGGACGTTAGTGTTTGACTTGAGTTTGTTCCAGGTCTGTCCCGGCCTGTTTAAGGGATGGAAACATCTTTTTCAAGGGCTCATTTCTGGAATTTGACCTGACCTGAGAAAACCAGCAGTAAATAACCGACCTAACAGAGTTGGTCCTGAAACACGCTGGAAACAAAGTTCAGTCAAAATCGTAAAATACAGATCCGTCGGTCACAGGTGATGTCACAGCGCCATGCAAAAGGACAGCAGACTAACATCTGTCTGACCGCTGACTGTCACTGCAGCTGCGTTGGTGTACCAAACAAACGCTGGCTCGTTGGCTGAGAAAGGTTTCTGAAGTTTCAGTCGGATCAATTCGTCCAAACAAGTCGAGAAAAACGAGCACGGTCGCGACCTGATGCGTGACTTTCCATCTTGAACTGATAGAGCAGCTTTCACACGGCAGCTTGGCTTAAAGATGACGCAGGACGTGCTGCTTTCACCTTAATTAAGTCAGTCACACATTTCTAAACATGGCCTGGAGGAGCTGCATGCCCGACGCCGTCTGATGGGACATTAAACAGCCTCCGACCTGCCAGCTCCCAGCGCTAACTGCCTGTGAGAATAGCACACATATTTGCCTGCTTAGGTCACCTGTGCCTCCTGAGTGCTCTCCGGACAGCGCTCTCTCCTTCAGTACTGAGGAGGTGTCTGAAGCACACCTTTCCTGTTGAAACTATCCTGACCGGATTCTCCCAGCATGCATGAAAACAGCCAGCTTTCCCCAGTAGGTGATAAAGATCTGCAGCTGTTGCTCTGCGCTGGGAAGCAGAGCTTGCTGGTCCCGTGGTTAGCTATGAGAATATTTAAACAGATTTCAGGGAACACCACACATAAATGTACCGTTATTACTGTACAGCTTTTCAGCAGATTCCCAGAGGAAGGACTGCACTGAGAGCTCATCTGCAGCACCAGTATGGCTCTGTGGTGCAACGGGCATGGCGTTGGACTTCTACACGTTCATAGGAGAGGGCATTCAAGGTTGTGGGTTCGAGTCCCACCTGAGTTCAGGGTTGGCTTATGTGTTTTGGTGCTAAAACAAATATGATGTTTGTGGCTCTTCTGTAAAGCTTGTTGATCTGATCCCAAAGACAGAAACACTTACAGCTGACTCCGAGCACCAAACCCAGAAAGGCTCCACATCAAAAACAACAGGTTTCCAACCCGAGTTCATGTGTGAGGACATCGTCACTGAGCTTCACGTGCTTCACTGATGATCCAGGGAAGGCGCTCAAACACTGGCAAGCATCCCAGCTCTGCACACAGACAGACATTACAGGCGAGCAGGCTGCCCCCTGCGTCTGTTTAGAGACCGTACCATTGTGCGGTTGGTGCTGGTGACTACCTAGCCCCGGCACATGTATGGATAGCGTAGAGCCGTGGAGACCTTGCTTCTATGGCCTCTGAGTTGTGCGGTTAACCTCCGCTGGACCTGCCAGACGCACAAACGCACATTTGAAACTTCACAGACGCACAAACCAGTCAGCTGGAAGACTTCTGAGGGAAGTTTCAGAGTTTCATGTGCATGCACACATAAATGTAACATGACGTGAATAACTTCAGTCCAGCTTTAAATACTGAAAACACACCACACATGGCTGCGCTGTGGACACAGAGTGTGACTGTCAGTGGACGCCTGAAGCATCCAGGAGAGACTCTGTGTGTGAGTGGAAACCCCCCACATGTGTTTGTGCATGTTTGTGTGACTAATATCAGACGTGAGCCTGTGTGTGTGTGTGTGTGTGTGTGTGTGTGTGTGTGTGTGTGTGTGTTGGCATGAAACAGAATGACAGAGACAGTGTGTTTTACAGCACTGCTGGTGATTCACGCGCCTCCAGCACACCTGGTTTACACAATGAACACATTAGAGCTTTGTTTCTATTCGGCAGTGAAGTCAGCAAATACAAAATGACTTTAAAGACTCTTAAAATGCGAGTTTGTGCTTAAAGTGGATATGAAGCAAAGAACAGACTGGAAGCGTCTCAGTGCAGCCGGCTCAGAAAGGCTGACCGTTCTGGCTGCACGGCTGGTTGATCGGTGCGAGAGTTTCATGACTGGATCTACTGGCTTCGTAAATGTAAATTACTGTAACTGTAACTAACAGCATCTATGTCTTTATGATCCAAACTTGTCTGAGTGTGAAATATTCTGACTTCCCATCTGTTTTCCATGGACACTGGCTCTGCTGTGCTGAGATCAGCAGCGTTCGTCTTTTCAGTGAATAATTGAAAACTGCAAGATCGTCCTTTGGGCCAAATCTGGACACACACATGTTCACCAGCTTATTAGTCTGTGACGATAACACAACAAGGTTGTGCGTTATACCTTTTTGTGTAATGGACACACTAACGCTCGAGTCGTCCGATTTCTCATCCGTGTGCTTGCATGTACATGTATGTGTGCTTTGTATTTTGTTTATGTTGTTTACTGTGTTGTTCTGAGGCTGGAAACACTGCGGTATACATCTGCCGCCGGAGCCTCACACACACACACACTGCTGTATGTCACAGTAGAGCCTCTGTCTAACCTCAGACGATGCTAAATCGTCGGACTAATTATTATAAACGACAAACACCGGTCACCAGGGAAACCATCCAACCACATCCCATAATTACACTGCACGGGCTCAATATTAAAACTGCTTCCAAATAGCTGAGATGGTTGGGGTGCGTTTGATTTCTGCTCGCCTGTGAAGTCAATGGTTCTTTGTGTTTTTCGGTGCCGCCCTCTGTTGCTGCTGCCTTTCTTTCACCTGTATAACCAGCTCAGGGTTGTATGGGTTAAAGTTCACTGTGGCTGATGCAGGAAACCTTCAACTTGAATCTGAGTGCTCAGGATACTCAAGACTGCAGTTTTGAAAACGATGGAAAAGCAGAGACAATTCACACCTCCTTAAAAAATCAACCAGGAGTAATTTAGAGCGACTTGATCCCGATGTTGGAAACGTGAACATGCAGGCTGCAGATTTTAGGTTACAAACATCAGCAAGTTTGGTTAAATTAGAAGGACCGTGTGCTTTTTGTTAAGTGACAGCAGCGTCACAAAGAGTAAAGAACCTCGGCTATCTGGTTTCTAACTTCTGACTTAATGTAGAGCGCAGACATGCGTGAAAAAGGGACACTGGAGGGGTTGATGGATCTTTAAATACTGACTCTGGTGGGATTCAGACCCACAACCTTCGAATTTGTTTAGTAGCAAGTCTCTAGAAGTTCAATGCACTGTCCATTGTGCCACAGATCCTCGCACAACTGATGGGCAGACATAAAAGAACGACCCAGAGACAATGAACCATGTTGCTTGATGCAAAGCAGCCTGATTTTGGTTTTTCAGAGCCTTAAACTGATGCTACCAACAGACGCCGGCGTCCAGTTAGCCAAACGTGCATGGACAGTGGGAGGAAGCTGGAGAGCGCAGACAGAACCCACGCAGACATGTGGAGAACATGTGCTCCACACAGCCGACAGCATGTAAACATCCATCCATCCATTCGCTTCCGCTTATCCTTTTCAGGGTCGCGGGGGCACTGGAGCCTATCCCAGCTGTCATGGGGCGAGAGGCAGGGTACACCCTGGACAGGTCGCCAGTCTGTCGCAGGGCCAACACACAGGGACAGACAACCATTCACACTCACACCTAGTGGCAATTTGGATTAAACAATTAACCTATCCCCACAAGCTGCATGTCTTTGGACGGTGGGAGGAAGCCAGAGTACCCGGAGAGAACCCACGCAGACACGGGGAGAACATGCAAACTCCACACAGAAAGACCCCGGCCTGATGTTGGAATTGAACTCAGGACCTTCTTGCTGTGCGGCAACAGTGCTAACCACCGTGCCACCGTGCTGCCCAGCATGTAAACATTAAACACCATATATGAGTGATAATAACACAGCGCTGCATTCTGCTGTAGCTTCTGTCAGCTGCGTCCTGTGAAAGCACCACTGTAGGTAACCAACTAACCCCCAGTAGCTGGCTCTCTGAGCCGGTTTCAGCTGCTGCTCCAGAGAGAGACAGCGTCCAGCTCCAGCATTTTGGACTGCGGTGTGACAGGAGATCCTCTGTGGACCGCAGGGATCCTGCAGCAGGTGGAGAACTGGTTCATGTGCTGCTGGACCAAGAAGAAAGACCAGCAGCTGCAGACCAAGATCCACATCTATGACGACAGACTCACCGGAGAAGCAGCTGCTTACATCGCTCACGTTTTGATAACAACTGTCATGAAATAATTAATAATATCGTTAATGAGTCAGTTGAAGGTGTTTGTGGCTCCTTCACAGATCCAGGCTTCTTCTGTAGGACACACTGCAGGCCCATGATGTGACTCCAGACATGTCTTCACCTCCAAGACCACGTAACACCTCGACACGATGTCATCAGCATTCAAATATCGTCGGTGAAGGAGGCGGAGCCAGAACAAAAACAAGCACACAGACCAATCAAATGTATTCATGAAGAAAAGTTGAGTCTCATTGACTTTGCAGTTTGTCCACGGTCACCTCAGATGACCTCAAGTCAACCTGTCAACCACACACACACACACACTTACTTCTTTTAATGTCTTAGTGAGGACATCTGCTTGGCATAATGCTTTCCCAAGCTGCTAACTTTAACCATCAATGAATGCTAACCATAACCTAACTGTGACCCTGAAACTAAGACCACATTTTGAGTCTCAAACATGTCTTCAAACTCGTGGGGACGGGCACTTTGTCCCCATATGTGACTGTTGGTCCCCACAAGTATAGTAGCATGACAATTTTTGGTCCCCACAAAGATATGTAGACATGGTATACACACACACACACACAAATATAAATAAACCAATGAGAGGTCTGTGAGGCCGGTTCAGAAAGCGTGTGTGTGTTTGTTTCTTGACAAAGAGGCCTATTAGTAAGATCGATGCTCAGGAGCTGTCATCTGCCTGCCAACACACACACTAACACACACACTAACACACACACTAACACACACACTAACACACACACTAACACACACACTAACACACACACTAACACACACACACTAACACACAATTATAATTCCATTAGGGTTTTTCTAAGGCAGTAATCGAAGGGCCTTGTTGGCTGATATTCAGAGATGTAATCCCCACAGATTCAGCTTACACACACACACACACACACACACACACGGCTGGGTAACTGATGGTGAGAGCAGATTTCACTGATTGTGTGCGATGTGATGAAGAGTCAGAGAACCTGACATTAAATTCATTTATATAAAAGTGTGCGTCTCGCACTCTTCAGACAAAAAACAGCGAGCTTGAGTCTGATTTCAGGGGTCACATGACCACTAACCACTTCTGCTGACAGTAATGGAGCATTATAATCAGCTGACTCTACAGTGTGGCCCTCTTTCCTGTACTTTCAAAATAAGAGCAAGGAGCTTGCCAGTAACTAAACAACACTATAGTGAACTCACTAATATGCCAAACATGGAGGTGTTTCAAATCTGTGGGTCTATTTTCTGCAGTGCAGTGATTCAGATGTGAAGCTTTACATCATAATAAACTACAGCTCGCTGTGTGTTGACTCAGTAACAGGTAAAATGCTTATCAGCCTGAACAGGACTGATGACAACCTGCAGCTCAGACCTCAGCGAGCTTCACGTATCAGAGACAAACCATGAAGTTTGTTCTTCATATGAGCGTTTGAGAGACGAGACGGCAGATCAGATTGAAACATTTGTTCCTTCGACATGCAGAGTAACACAAGCTCAGACGCGGCCTGTGAACAGATGCAGCGGCAGCAGAAAGTTTAAAGCGTTAAACTGCGCACTGAGAGCCAAGAGTCCTCCTGCTGCCCTCTACAGGCCGCCGCGCAAATTACAAGCATTAACACTGAAGCGCTGGCCGGTGCAGCTGTTTGTTTGTTTGTCTCTTTAAAGCAGAGGTCAGAGGTCACCTCATCTAAAGGTTCATCCTCCGGGAGCAGCAGTGGGATCATTTCATATTCACGTCATCAGATCTAGATTTTCTTTGGTTTTTTGGTCCAGATGAAATGTTGTAAAGTTGATTAGCATAATTAATCATCAACCAGCTGTTTAATGATTATCGATTGCTAATTACATTTAAACAAATGAGTATGAAATGATAGGGATATTAATTAAAGTAATTACTGGTATTTTTATCATCATAATAAACAGGGTCATAGTTTAATATGGTGCGTGTAACACAGCAGTACTTCACCGTGAATCGGGCACGCGCACAGACTTTACGAGAGTCTGGCACTGGACCTGGGCACGCGCTGGAATGACTGGCGCTTTTATTGTGTTAAATTACGAACAGGCGTCTTTTATTTTGTAAAATAACCTCTGCTTGCTGCAAAGCAAAGAAACAGCGTGAGGGTACCTCGGAGGCATGAAGGTCCAGCAGCCGGTGAGACCCCGCTGAGCTCCGCTCGTCCCTCCCTCCCTCGGTCGGTCTTTCTCCGGTGTTCCTGCTGCTTACACGGCCGCTCCGGACGCATTGGATCTGCCAGCCTCCAGCAGCTTCCTCCACCTCCTCCTTCAAGCACAGTCAAAGCGAGTTTCCCAACACGGTTTAACAGCAATGCTGGCGGCGCTCCGGAGCCTCACTGACCTACTTGGCCAAGTTTTACACACCAAAAAGCGAAAAAAATCAAAGACACAATCCAGCATATGTCCGGCCGGGACCGATCCCCGCGTCCACTTCACAGGTCACAGCGCAGGCCACGGGAGGTGAGAGGTGCGATCCGCTGGTTTGGAGATGAGCTCCGGGCGGCGCGCAGTCAGCTCGACCCCAACTGCTGCTGGACCGAGGAGGAGGAGAGAGAGGGGGAGGCAGGGAGGGAGAGAGGGAGGTCCGAAAACCATGGGAGAGAGAGAGAGAGAGAGAGAGAGAGAGAGCGTGTCCAGCTGTTTACAGCAGAACAAAACTCTTTCTAAGAAGCAGCTTCAGTCTGGAATGTGCCTCTAATCCCAGAGATTTCCCCGTTTGGACCAGAAATTCTTTGATGGTGACATTTGGAAAGAAAGCGAGCTTCCAGTTACCCCTGAGCTGCTTCACAGCAGAGTAAAGAGGTTATTCTGCCGAAGGTGTGCAAAAGTATGACTGATAGCACGATTTATGACAGATGTCCTACAGAAAGACCACGAAGGGACAAAAAATGACAATAAACAGCAGAAAAAGCTCCCAAATGAAACAAAAGAAGGTGCAAAACCATAAAAATGAGCAAAGGAGACAAGAAATGGTCCCAAAGGAGCGTGAAACATGCAAAGTGACTGAAAATGACTACAGAACGACACAAAACTATCCACATGAGACACACATTACTACACACACACAAAACAAGTATTTAAAGTGAGACGTAAAAGTACCACAGAGGCATAAAAGGACAGCAGAGACACAAAAAGATCCATAAAATGCTCCGAACACGACACGAAAGCACAGAAAGACTCAGTTCCTTCTTTGGTGAGGAAACACTGAGAGTCACGCAGCGTCCACACACAGACGTGACAAATGCAACAACACATTCAGCTGAACATTTACACACGACCTGTGTGTGCGTGTGCTCGGAAACAAAAGACTTTCACATAATCATGAGAAAAATCACAAGTTTACCACAGACGAGTGGGTAAAAGAGCAGCTCAGGTCATTTCTGGATTTTCCATAGTTCATAACTCCTGCTGACTGCAGTCTACACCAACAAAGACATGAACAACACACATGGAAACACTGGAAATCCCTTTTGCCACAACATCGTGAACGATCCAGATGTGCAGATGTTGATGACACAAGCTTCACCTGAGCCCAGCTCACGCGTGGAAAACATGAACTGTTTTGTAATTGTGTTTGTGTCTGTCAGTCAGACAGTCTACAGGCGGTCACCATGGTAACCATAGGTGTAAATCGCCTCATCTTCAGGCACGGCGATGAGAGCAGCGAGGCCGGCCCTGTTCCCCCCTGCAGGGCAGCTTGTCAGGGGCAGGATGTGACTGAGGAGCAGCTCATTGGACGCTGGAGGTGGTGGAAAGGAGCCTCCAGGTGTTTTCCCTGTAAAACTGCACAGAGAGTGAATCAGCTCTCAGATGTGCGTTACACACACACTCATGTGACACATGCAGGCCTCATATGGAAGCACTTTGTGTCATTTTTCAGACGTCTGAGCGGCGATTCATAACGATTACAGCTGCGGGAATAAACATCCTCGGGTGACTCTGGGATTCATTCCTGAGGACTTAGTTTAGTGAGAGATTTTATACTAATCGCTGAATGCAAGTCATTAAAATCAACGAAAATCAATATGTAAATATTTTTGTGCTTGTGCATGTTTTTCTGTTGAAAGCCGCACACAGAGCAGCGCTTGAGTTTTAAAGGGCTGAGTCAAACCATCAGCATCATTCTGCCCTGCAGCCACTACAAGCACCAAAGGCTGCAGTTCCTCTGACGTCCAGCAGGGGCAGCGGTGAGTCCGTCTCTGCAGACTCACATGTTAATACTTTTCAACACAAATAAACAAGTTCACACAAACTTTTTAATTTTTACTATAACTCACCTGTTTGAAACCTAAGGTTTGCATTATTGTTCAGGAGTGGGGGGGTCGACAGTCGGATGGTGCTGCCGATGCAGACGCTGTACCGGTCTGTCGTGGTGAAGATCTTGATTTAAAGGTCTTTCTCCATCCCTACCCCACCAATGGTCACGAGCTCTGGGTAGTGACCAAGAGCTTCTTTTGAAGGGGGGCTGGCCTCTCCCTTAGAAATAAGCGATGAGGAGTTTGACCATCCGGGGCTCAGAGTAGAGCCGCTGCTCCTCCACATCAAAAGGAGCCCATTGAGCTGGTTCAGGCATCTGACAAGGAGTGAGGTGTTCTGGGCATGCCCCACTGGGAGGAGGCCCAGGGCAGACTCGGG
Organism: Pundamilia nyererei; assembly: GCF_000239375.1. Lineage (NCBI taxonomy): Eukaryota > Metazoa > Chordata > Actinopteri > Cichliformes > Cichlidae > Pundamilia > Pundamilia nyererei. Next base: position 2,329,297 of record NW_005187477.1, on the reverse strand, counting down.
ACACGCTGGAGAGATTATATCTCGTGTCTATAGCTCGTGTTTTAAAAGTCATCCAGCAGACCGGACTGGTGTCACGGTGGGACGGATTCTGGCCCCTGGGCCTCATCTTTAATACGCCTGCTCTAAAGCATGCAGAACTAAAACATAATCTATAAACATCGTGTCATATACAGTGACTGGTTTGGCACTGCCGATGGGGACCACATACTCATCAGTAAAGTGTTTACAGAGGTCATAGGTCAGGTAAACCATGGGCTAATTCAGGGGTGGGCAATCTCAGTCCACGAGGGCCGGTGTCCCTGCAGGTTTTAGATCTCACCCTGGGTCAACACACCTGAATCACATGATTAGTTCATTACCAGGCCTCTGGAGGACTTCAGGACATGTTGACGAGCTAATTCAGCCATTTAAATCAGCTGTGATGGTTCGAGGACACTAAAACCTGCAGGCACACTGGCCCTCGTGGACTGAGATTGCCCACCCGTGGGCTAATTACTTCATTGACTTCCAAACAACCAGAGGAGTCGCCCCCTGCTGGACAGAAGAAAGACTGCAGGTGTTGATCTGAAATACTTTGAAATGTGCAACAGAAGCTAATATTAGCTTAGTCTTCATGAAGTGTTCCTGAATATCGTGTGACTAGGTTATGATGACAGATGCAGTAAATATGTGGTGGGTTTATATTTAATTTAATTCCACGGCTGCTGGAAAGTTTGTGAATTTCCCTAAAAATGTACTCGTTGTTGTTAAATTATTGGTGATGTAGAAGAAACAGAGACGTTTGTAACCACATCTGTTCCCTCTGAAGGACCAGGCAGAGATTTATACTGGACAAACACAACCCGAGGAAACACACACACACACTGGAATGCTGTCTGAAAAACAGAAGCAGATGTAAGAAAGTGTGAACACTAAAAATATATAGACACACACACACAGTGGGGGTAAACAGAGCTGGTCGGCTGGCACCGTCCTGTCACTGTTATTCCAAACTCAGACATTCCACAACTCACTTTCCTCCCAACAATTACCCTCCAGACTGTGTGTGTGTGTGTGTGTGTGTGTGTGTGTGTGTGTGTGTGTGTGCACGCAAGCAGCAGAGGTCAGGAGGTCATCGGCAAACAAAAGGAAAAGGACGACGGCTCTAAACTCTGACACTCGGGGTCCTTTCAGCAGCCCTGACGGTTCGAACACAAACAGGAAGTGAAAACGTGTTTTATGATTCAGTTTCACACAGTAAGGCGGGCTGACTGCACACACCTGGATGTCTTATTTTACACCTGGATGTTGCCGGTTTGGTGCTCAGTCTGAAGAAAGTTACAGCTGAGCACGGTGAATCGATCGATGTCTCCAGTTTTAAAATCTGTGCTCTCGACACAGGCCGAATAAAAGCGACCCTGTAGCATTTAGCACTGTCTCCACTGCTGCACAAACTTCTGCCTATGAAATATTAGCATGAAGAATGTGAGCCCAAAACCTACAACAGCCAGCAGTGACTCTGTCCCCACAGACTCAGACATGTTAACACGTTGCAGAAATAATCATATTTGTGATTCAAAGTCTTAAAACTTATTTTCTTTATTCTTGCTGTAAATTTTCAACAAAGTCCAAATCCAGAAAAATCTGTCGTTTATTAACAGTCATCTGTGTCCCTGGTCACTCCTGGTTTTAGTTGCACTGTTGTTTCTGGAGCCAGAAGTGATAGAATTTAGAAACGTGCTAGCAGCTAATACAAGCTAACGCATAGCTAGGCGCATGCTAATCAGCAACACCCAAATACAATCAGAGAATTTCACAGAGACTGGAGCTCACACGTCACGGTTAAATTGTTACTAAATTAACCTCACAGTCGTCAAATTATTGATCAGATGATGTCATTAAAAAGGCTCCAACAGCACAAACACAGCCCGGACGTCGCTGAGGTGAAGCCTAGCAGACAGCTAGCAGCTACAGCTAATGTGGATTTTATGAAGTGGGAATTATTTTTGTATCAGGCTGTAAACATGTTTATTTCTGCTGTAAAGTTGGACTCTGTAACATGCCAGTCTGACTCACCGCTGGAGCCTCAACTGCCCATTAGAGGAAGTTCAGTTTTAGTACTTCCTTGTTGGTTGCAAAGTCACACGTTTTCCTGGATTTACTCCTTACACACACAAACACACAGACACACACTTAATTTCCCATTTGCTGGACAAAACTTTCATCACCACACCTGTAATTATTTATAGAAGCGACTGCAGGGACTTGTCTGCAGAAAGCTACGCGTGCACCCGAGGCAGCAGACTTCAAAGATACACATCAACAAATCAGCTGTTTCCAGCTGTCAGTGCCCACAACTTATCATCAATCAATCAGAGTATAATCAATTAATAAAAGCTCATAATTTATGAGGACGTTTTTCTCGTAGGTGGTCTTTAAAGAGAATGCAGAATTATGGCTCTTCCACACCTGGAAGCTACATCCTGTGCATCCCGCTCTTCCTCATCATCTGTGTCTTTTTCTAAGAGCTGCACTGACAGACGGGGAGTTCATCCACGTCCTGGAGGATGTTCCACGCCATCACACCGGTGTCAGCAGGTACTGAGCACTGCTAACAAGCACAGCAGCTGTCTGATGTTAGCCTAATGCCTCCCAGACCGCAAACCGTGCTCTGCTGGCTGATCAAGTCTCTGTGCGAGCTCGGCGGCGTTTCCACAGTTATGCGGCAGTGAAATCTGAGCAGACTACTTTTTTCCTCCCAGCTCCACCAAGCTGTGGACAGAGACCGGAGAGGATGGCGTTCAGAAAACCTCTGCAGCTGGATTTGAAGCAGAGAGCTCGCTGTGGTTAGGCGGTGATGTCCGCCTCACCACAGAAGCTGTCGGGCTTTACCTGCAGCCTCACTGGATCATCTGGAGGCTCTGCGTGAGCGACGCCTGCACTCCTGTCAGAGTCTCTGAGCTTTTTCAGATCCTGGTGAGGTCACAGAGAACCGTCGTGTCCTGGTTTCACGTCTTGGCTGTTTCCTGCATGCCGGATCAGCTAACAGCCTCGTATGAAGTCACCGGAGCGCACACCGATATTCCATCTCTAATAACCGACCACATTTCCACTGCTAATGACACGGCAGCAGCCATCTTGGCTCCGCGCGCTGTCTCATTACAGACTGCGAAACCGATGGCGGCGTAGCGGCACGACCGACCTGCATGTGTGTGTTTGAGAGTGTGTGTGCTGAGGACGGAGGTTTGAAAGCAGGGAGAGTGTTAAAGGCTGCAGGTGTTTTTATAAGAAAGGCAGATTTACGCTGCCGTGCATTGTCTCCGTCGCCTCCGAACTCTTCTGATGATTCGAGCGTCATCGTTTCTTCTGTAACTGTCAACGCCGCTCGAGCAGGAAAGAGGAAAGAAAACTGGAAAAAAACCCAACCCCAGTCCCCAGACATGACGGGATTTAGTCATGTGCAAACAGGAACTGCACAGACTCTGTGAGAGCCTCATGATTCAGCAGCAATAATATGAGGAGACTGTTTCACTGTGGAGGAGGTTTGGTCCACTCCTCTTCACAGCGTTGCTTCAGTGCATTGATGTGTGCAGCATTTATCCATGCACAGCTCTTTGAGCTCTTAGATCTGCTGCTGTACTTGATCTTTGTCCTGCTGATGACACAGTTTGGTCCAAGCTTCAGCTATGGGACAGACGTCCTCATACTGGTGCACAGAGGAGTCCACTCAGTGACTGTGAGGGGCTTAAATCCTCACTCTGCGCAGACGCTTGGTGTGAGGTGTCTGTGCAGATATGCTTGGATTTGTGTTTCATGGGCAAACATCTCCGGCCTGGTCTGTAAAAAGGGACGTAGAAGCTTTGCAAACCTCAGCTGTGCTGCCATGAACTTTGACCTGCTACCTGAGCCCTGGACAGTCTGGATGGAGCTCTTAGGTTTTTTGCACGGTCTGACCACAAACTCACAAAAGCTTTGCTTTTATAAAGTTTTGCTGATGATTAATTAATCAGGCGCATCAGCAGCACCTGGCTGCCTGCAGGAGGGAGACTTCAGCTCTCTGTATCTTAACGTTGAGGCGAGCAGGTCTGTTGTCACTGCTCTACAGTATACTCAGGTTGATAGGGCGTTACTCCTGACATCAATAGCAGCATTTTTGCACAGATGAAGTTCATAACTTGAGTTTTACATTGAGAAAATCACCTGGAGCTCCTGGGCGTGCGTCTGGCGCAGTAATCCTCCGTGTCTGCCTCCCATTACGGCTCACCTGTTGCTCACCGCAGATGTTGGATTGCTAACAACATCGTGTTTTCTCCCAGCAGTGACTGATGAGCTCCAGTTGATGTTTTTGGAGCGTTTTCCTCATATTTGTTGGTGAAACAGCAGATTTTCTTCATTATATCTGAATTCTGCTCAGATCGGTTTATGGCCTTTAATTAGCAGAGGAGTGGAGAGGCTTTCTAACCCTGCTGCTTATTACAGACTCACACTGAACGCGTATGTGTGTGAGTGCGGGTTTGGCCTAATCTTTCGGCATCTTTGCCAATAAGCACTTACAGCTGTGGTATGTAGAGTCTGCGTCCTTGTGAGGACCGCGGTGACTTCCAGACTTCCAGAGGGCTGCTGGAGAGCGAAGGGTGGCTTCAGGTTAGGGTTTGTAATCAGCTTGGATACCTGGGAACACACGTGTGTCAGTGTGGGTCCTCACAAAGACAGAAATACAAACATATATGTGTGTGTGCTTGTGACCTAAATGTTGGTTGCGTTGCGGTCTCTGGACCTCTTCAAGGGTGCGCGAGCCTCGACACCACAAGCACACAAGCAGCGCCTCAGCCAAGAGAGAGGGAGGCAGGACGGGAGAGGATGGTCGCCAAAAGGAACGAAGCTTTTCAGAGAGTCTTTGTGTCGACAGAGAAAACAGCAGAAGATACGTGGGGGAAACCTCCTTCTTTCTTTTCTCTCATAAGACAAAAGTTAAAGACGATGTGGAGAAGATGGAAAAAACAAAAAATTAACATGAGAGGAAAATGAAAAAGAAGAAGTTACAGGAGAGAAAAGACAGAAAACCAAAGTGAAGAAAATCAGACAAAGAGAGGAACAAATAAAAAACACAACAGATGTTTTTAATTTCATCCTTTCTGCTGAGCTTTTAGTATTTTCTTCCTTTTCTCTTGTTTAAACGAGCCTTCAGGAGCATCTGCTGGCTCAAACCCTTCAAAGCTTTCCTGCTGTGAGACATGTTAATACGGCAAACAGGAGGCGCACCGAGAAGGTGACTCTGGGGGGACTCGAACCCACAACCCTCAACCTGACGTCATCATTTTCTTTTCTGTCCCACGTTCACAGATTTGGCTCCAGCCATTCTCCTCCATCTCTCTCCTCCTTCTTGTCCCAGCACAGCAGGCGTCCACCCTTCACTTCTGACCCTCTTTAACGTGTCAATGACCAGGAAGACGAAAGGAAGTGACCTCAGCCCGCAATGTGTGTTCAACAGCCTTGAAGGGTCAGCTGTGGTGAGAAAAGTGGTTTGTTTTTATATGTGGTTCGAGAAAACGTCTCTGCCTGCGCACGCTGCAGTGCTCTTCAGATAAAAACATGTGCCGTGCTTCATTAGTCTACGGGAATTCTCTAAAAAGGAAATCTTCAAAATATTTAAACATCACATGTGTATTTAAGTGGAAATTCAATCATTTTCAGGTATGAGCTCCAGCAGATTGAAATTCAAGGATTCTTGGAGGCAGCTGAGGTGGTCTGGGTCTCTGACCACGATGAGGTATCCTGGGCATGTCCTACCAGGAGGAGGCCCGGGGCAGAACCAGTACAGGCGGGAGTCATTACACCTCTCAGCAGGCCTGGGAACGCCTCAGTGTTCCCCCAGGTGAGCTGCAGATGGTGACGGGGAGAGGGAGGCCAAGTCTTCTCTGGTCAGGCGGCGTCCCGTGCAACCCGGCCCAGGTAAGCAGCAGAAAATGGGCGTAAAGAGAGTTTGAACGTGTGATCTAATATGTAATATCTACCCAACAAAGATGGCGGCTGCAGCAGAAGAAAAAAAGATAGACTAAAATATTTAGTGTTTATTGCCTCAAATCAAAAATCTGAGAGCTGCAGACTGAAACTTTGAGAAGTGCTGCTGAGCTCCAAACGCTGCAGACAGACCGTGAGGAGCTTCGAAGTCGGGACTGAAAACTGCTGTAAAAGAGTTTGTGAGCTGAAGAACGAGCCTGTGCACGAGCAGCAGCAGTGTATGCAGAAACTCCTGCGCTGGTTATTAATGCGATCACTGACCGCTGATCTGAGATAATCACAACCTCTGATTCCGAGCAATGCTCCTATAACACAGGCACGCCAACTGTGTGTGTGTGTGTGTGTGTGTGTGTGTGTGTGTGTGTGTGTGTGTGTGTGTGTGTGTGTGTGTGAGAAAGCAATTCGGCGGTTTTAGTTGTGTTGTTATGTGTAATGTCTTCATACTCCAGAGTGACATCATTGTTAGGTATGTCTGTGTGTGTGTGTCTGTGTGTGTGAGCAGTCATGTTGTGGGAACATAAATCTGGTTACACACTCTCGTATTTGAGGAAAAAAAGTCGCCAAATGCAAATCATTTAGTTTCCAGTGTTTTTAAGGTGAGGGTCACAGCTCTGAGTGGAAACACGACTGTGTAGTCGTGTTTAGTCATGTCTGCAGTTTCAGCAGTGGGGGAACACACACCAAGGTTATTATCGTTAACGAAAACTAGAAGTGAAAAGACATTTTCGTTAACGGAAATAAAAATAAAAACAAAAAAAGGAAAACTAACTAAAATTAACAGAATTTATAGCAAAATGTGTTTAGTTTCATTGATGTGTGCGTGTCCTACAATAGTCGAGGGTGAAAATGAAGTTTCGTTTCCAGATTTTTCTTGCTGTGTCTCATTGTGCCAGCAGGTGGCAGCACGTTAGTCGAGTCGTCTGTGTCGCTGCTCCGTCCACGCGCAGAATCATGTCAGGAAAAGTCGGGAGAAAGCGCCAGAGTCCAATTTGGGATTACTTTGAATATGACTGTTTTGGATAAAGCAAGTGTCTTGTAGTGGGAAGAGACAAATTATGAGGGACATTGCTAAAGGGAAAAAATCCCACAAACCTTAAAGTGCACCTAAAAAGCTCACACAAGAAGGCTAACCTAGCTTACCTTGAGAAGGGAGCATACTCAACCCTCATCCCCAGAAACAGAAGCTAACCCCA
>NW_005187477.1:2311837-2320807 GCF_000239375.1 Pundamilia nyererei | reverse complement strand
TCACAGCATGTGTGTGTGTGTGTGTGTGTGTGTGTGTGTGTGTGTGTGTGTGTGTAGCATAAATCATTACAGTTTATGGTCTCATATTTAAAGTGAAGGTAAGGCTCGGAGTTATGAGTCTCCAGGAAATGAGTGGAAACACGACTGTTTATGATCATCCTGTGTTTATTCATGTCTGCTGTTTCAGGCCGGGGGGCGCGTTGACACACACACACACACACACACACACACACACACACACACACACACTGACAGGAGGACGATGTCATTAAAACCTCTTTCTCACTCAGTCAATATGAAAACATGAAAACATGCAGAGACGGTAATGACAGGTGAGCTGCGAGGCGATTGGCTGGAAGGATCAGACTGGTTTCTAATCACACGTGTGCAGATTACAGAGCAGCTGCTAACGTGTGACGCTGACTTTATAATAGACGAAGATCACAAAGCTCGCTCAGCACAATCGGCTGTGTCATCATCACACGCCGAGGATGATGTAACCCGACTGCGCCGGTGGCTTTTATTGTGAAACAGACGCATTAGATTTCACCAAGACTAAACAGTTCTGGAAACTACCCACCGGGGAAGACCCCTGGAAACACCCCACCCCACAAAGCCCACTTAAAACATGTTGAAATGAGATGTAAACGGCACGGAGATCAGTTTGGCTGAAAAGGCCAAATCGTGAACTTCCCCTAAGAGCCGGCTTGCTGAGCCCGAGTCCTTCAGCCTTTCAGCGATACTGCACCACCCACACACGCAGGAACAATATGTAATATGAGCCTGTAGAAACTCACCATGCAGCACACTGTGAGACATCTCCACTCCTCCAATCACAGAGCTGATGATGCTTGATTTATATATCGTATAAACCAATGACATCGCATAACGTCTGGTGAAAATCTCACAGATGGACTTTTAGGCAGGCGGTATGAACACGGACGTCCAGCTGAACAAATCGCTTCACCACTGAGGTTCAAAACAATAAAGTTACAGTGGTGACACGAAGCCCTGCTTGAACTTTGACCTTCACAAAGCTGTCACCCCCTCCATAAACCACGTGCTGGGTGTAACATTTTCAATAACACAGCACTGTACTACATTCACTTACATTTGTGTCGATATTTGAGTTACGAAGGTTCTTCAGCTGTGTGCACGACGGGCAGATCGAAAACCTCAAACAAATAATTCAGATACCGCCTGTCTTCTCCGCCCGCCTTTTCTCACCCCAGCCGGTCGCAGCAGATGGCCCCGCCCCTCCCTGAGCCTGGTTCTGTCGGAGGTTACTTCCTGTTAAAAGGGAGTTTTTCCTTCCCGCTGTCACCAAAGTGCTGCTCACAGCGGGTCATATGATTGTTGGGTTTTTCTCAGTATGTGTTATTGTAGGGATGGATGGTGTCTCCTTTCCGTTTTATGGAGGACGCTCAAATGCATCCTCTTGTGAAAGGAGGTAATAAAGGAAGCATTGAAAGACCTTTCCTTGGTATTTAGACAATCTGCTCTTATGGCTGTGATAGAGATACTCATGGGTCACTTCAGAAGAATCAAAGCTCTTCACATGCTGAGAAAGTGTCATCAACAGCATGAAAGATGGACGTACCCGATGTGACATCGCCCACTGGTTTGCGTCCCGTTCCAAAGCCTGGAGACGACCGTTTTCACCGTTACCATGTCCTGTAACCAGACCTCATTCCTCACAAATGACCAAATTTACATGATGGACTTCATGTTTCAGTATAAACTAAAATAAAGAAATGAAGTCATCAGGAAAGTGTTTGCAGAGGTCAGTGCTGAGGCCTGTTTTCCCACAGTCTTCTATAGGACAGAAAGTCTGTTTGCAGCCACACCTACCACCCCCTGCAGGCCGTCAGAGAGAATGCAGGTTTAGGGCACTTCTGCTCTGGTTTCACTATGTCCACCTTTATAGTCTCTGAAAAGTATCTGCTTTATAGTTGGAGGTAACAGTGTCAGCACTGCAGGAACCACAATGGTCCTCAGCTCCTGCAGTGCTGGCACAGAAGACAGGAAGAACTCCAGCAGTTATGAGAACCATGGAAAGATCCTGCTGCCTCGAGGTACGAGACTCATTTCAATCCCAACAAGCAGATTAGCTTTTTAAATGTGTGAGCGGGGCCACATGTTCGTCTCAGCACGGTGACTAACGGCAGCAGCTATCTGTCTGTGGTGACTCAGACGGTTGGTGGACGAGGTCAGACGGTTGGGTCCTCAAGACAAACACACACACTGAAGTATTTTCCATTTCATGGGTTTAATATTTCTCAGGCTTTTTATAGAAAACTGCTGATTCTCCCTCTTATCTCGTTGTCCTCCCCGTCAGCCTCAGCCTCCTCCTTCCTCCATCTCTGTGACCATTTTAAGCTCCTCTGTGAATTATTTCTGTCACAGCGGAGAGCTTGTTCTATGAAACATCTCTTCAAACCCACCTGCCCAGTAAATGTGAATCTACAGTCAGCAACCACACAGTTTCCCTGCAGAGCTAACAGAATCTACCAGCTCCTCCAGAGATCGTTAGCAGACGAGTGTCTTTGATGAACAAATGGACCAGAAACAGCAGCTCAGGGGATCAAAGTGACTGCCTGCATGTCCTCTTCAGAAGAACCACAAAGAGAGACTAAAAAGCAAAAAAGGGAGATCTTCAAACACCTGCAAAAGCACCGCAATGACAGATAAAGTGAGAAAGGGAGGATTTATGAGTCCAAAACTACCACAAAGACATCAAGATAACACAAAATAAGCAAAACACGTCCCAAAAAAGCTGCAAAAAGCAAGAACGAGGCAGCAAAGTGACACAAGAGAACATTATGAAAAGAAACAACCAAAACAGCACAAATATGTAAGTAAATGACAGCAAGGAGAGTGCAATAACCATAGACAGCTGCAAGACAGAGCAGCCATACAAAGGAACAAATACACACTCAGAGATCATGTTCTCCCGGTGCTGCAGACCAAGCTGGTGACTCTAACCTGGCCGTACAGTCGGTTGGGGTCCGTGGCAGCGCTGGGCTGGCGCTCTCAATGACATCAAACAGATGGCAGAGCAGAAAAAGCTGTGAGAGACTGAGTGTTCAGAGCAGGCTCACAGGGATTACTGCGCATACACTGAGCTCATTACTAGAAACTGTGGCCATGTTTAATATGAACATCCACCAGAGGAGCAGGAGATTTATACGACAGGAAAGAAACGAAAGCAGAAAAGGTCCGCTTTAATGAGGAGGTGCTGGCAGGAGAGGGTGGGTTTACCATTGATCAATGTCATGATCATATCTGGCAAACGGAGTTCCTTAGAGATGGAATCTCCTCATCAAACATGACCCAGATCTCCGTTTCCACAGTTTACTGATTACTTATACAATAAACATGATAGTCGCTGACGTCCTTCATAAATACAAAGTCTGGAGTCATCAACCAGTTCCTGAAAGCAATCAAACTGTCCAAATGATTTCAGCTGTAAGCGATCGCTGTGGCTGTTCTCACACGTGATGCAGGAAAGATGGAGGACGGGGTTAAGCTGCTCTCATGTCGAGGGTCCCGCAGAGACAAACGGCGCATACTGCAGGAAGAAGACGCTGAAAACAGAGCACGAGTGCAGTCATTAACGCTGCTGCGTGCTTTGGTTTACTCGCTGATCCTCAGCTTCACATCTGCACTGAGTCAGCCTGAGAGGGATTCTTCTCTGAACCCTTCAAATATCTGTGAAACTGTGAATTCTGCCGCACAGGAACAGAGCCCATGAACCCGGAGAGGCCGAGAACGACCGCTGAGCGCTAGCAGAACATCTGCGCGTCGGTGCTGACCATGCAGCCCATGTGGTGCAGTGTGCCTCGTTCACATCTCTGCCACTGCAAGTATTTATAGCTGTGATTTCCCAACTTGATACTGTGATTATCTCAGGAGATAAAAATGCTGCACAATCTGATCGAATGTTTCCTCAAGATAACATAGCTGAAGTCTGAAATCATCACGCTGGGCCCGGCTTCAGGATCCTGAGCACCGACTGACATCCAGGCATGAAGCACACAAAGATGCAGTTTCACAAACAGAGGAGGAGGAGGGGGCACAAAGGATGAGGGGGGGAGGACTGAAACGCGACTGACCTCCAGTGAAAAATTGAAACCAGTTGTGTTTCTGTGTGTTTGTGATGTGATGTGAGAGGAGGCCTGTATTTTTTTAAAGCCGTTCCCACGACACCAAACGACCTCGGGCTCTCTCGCCCTCTCTCTCTCTATAAATGGCTCGTCTGGTGGCGTTTTGGTGACCAGTCAGACTTAAAAAGGACAGAGAGAGCGAGAGGGGAAACTATTCAGAGAATGAGACAGACGGGCGAAAGCGGCCGTTCGGCTGGGTTTAAAGGAAGTTAGGACATGAACTGTTTCTTTCCAGAGGCTTGGGAAGGATTTCAGTCCCCGTCTGTGTGTGCAGGTCTGCAGGCACGAGGTGGGGGGGGCTCAGCTTCCTTAGCACAAAGACAGCTGGCCTGCTTCTGTCCGACACCTGCACAGCTTCCTGAACACGCTGGAGCCGCCGTGCTGGATGAGCCAGGTCTTTGTTCAGCTCTGAAAACAAAAGGTTACGGCCCGCACGTCGCAGCCTCTCATCAACCACGAACAGAACCACAAAAAAACTGCTTATAGCAAAAAGTGACAGCTTGTTTTCCTCAGTGGGAACAAATGACCTGTAAGGGTTTCAAGCTGCCACTTGGGTCCCCGTGTATTTATGTATTTATGTATTTATGCTCCGGCAGAGTGAAAAACTGCAAACGCTGGCCGGACATGCGATGGTTAAACATGTGATTACAATTAAGCAGGAACCAAAATGTCCCAGTATAGGAGTGTACATGGAAACCACTCATTCACATCAAGAGGAACAAAGGCCACGGATCTACTCTGAAACAGAAATATTCTCCTCCAAACTCATCAACACTGTGCAACAGAACCAGAATTTTACCCTCTAACATTTCTGAGTATGAACACGTATGTTACTAATAATCCACACGTCTGTGTTTGTCCAACATCAGCAGAGCAGCAACCAAAGCTGGCACGAACATTTATCTGATACCTTATAACCACATATAACAACAACTAAAACTGAACGATGGTGTAGTACGCACCTTGTGTACACCTTTCATTTTGCCTCATATGCTGCTAAGGCTAACGGTCAGGTGTCTGAGCAAACACCCAACACGCATAGCAGAAACTGGCAACTGACCATTTTCTAACATCAGGATAAAAACACTGCAGATCAGATTTATTATGTTGAGAAAATGTTTAGGATGAGCGACACGAGCACCGATCCAGCTGCAGCTCACAGTCGTGACCATGAAAAGCTCTCTGACTGCTTCGTGTCTTTGTAGCATGACTGTGACTTTTCAGTGATTTAAACTATTCCGTACATGTACCCTGTACGTCCTACATCTTATGTCTCATTACTGAAGAAGGGGAAAAAGCCAAACCATTAAAGTCAAGTTGGCTTTGGTCCATGAAACATTTGTGCCCAGGGTCTGTAACTTGATGAGCCAGACATGGCTAACTGCATGGAACAAAGATTTGGAAACTGAAATCTGACCACAGACCAAACGTTGCTGGATGAAGCAAACAGCTTCGAACTTTCCATCAGAAAAAGTCTGAAGAGCAAACTGTTTACTTCTTAGACTTAGCATAAGATTCTGATTGTACAGCAGGTCGATCTGAGCAGTTGTTTAAAGGTACAGTGTGCAAAATCTCATCGCTAGATGTCAGCAGATTACAGATGGTAATCAAGTGAGTTCTGTTTTCTTAACTCTCCTAATTCATTTTAGCTACAGTGGACAATGTAGGACAAATAATCTGTAGTGAGTATAGTCTGTCAGTCCGCTGTTTACCTCAGCTGTTAATGGGGCCACGTCCATTTCCTCTGAAAGAAGCTGTAAAACTTTGTGAAATGAGTCTGATACGAGTCGATGAATCACTACAGCTCATTTCTCTCCAATGACAGCGATGCTGAGGAGATCCATCCATCCATTCGCTTCCGCTTATCCTTTTCAGGGTCGCGGGGGCGCTGAAGCCTATCCCAGCTGTCATAGGGAGAGAGGCGGGGTACACCCTGAGATCATTTGAGGATATCCTGAACTTAGCTGTTAGCATATCTTATGTGCTTTTCACTTTTTAAACAGCTGTTAGCTACTCTTAGCCTCTCATAGCTGCTGTTAGCCCTTAATAGCCACTGTTAGCCTTTTTAACAGTTGTTAGCTACTGTTAACCTCTGCTAGCTGCTGTTAGCCTCTGTTAGCTACAGTTGGCTGGAACTCTCCCACAGTCTGTCTTTGTCCTGTCTTCATACACTGACGTCTAATCAGTCGGCAGATGGCCACGCCTCCCTGAGCCTGGTTCTGCTAGAGGTTCCTTCCTGTTAAAAGGGAGTTTTCCTTCCCTCTTTTGCCAAAGCACTTGCTCATAGTGAAAAACTGAATTGAACTGAATTATTGAAACTCTTTTAAATGGTTCAAACATTGTTGGACTCTTACTGAATAAACTGTCACACGATGTGAGGATATTATCAAACTGTTTATCAGAGGAAAAAGTGTGTTTTTTGACTTATTTAGGAGATGAGGCTGATCTTTAAATCAAAATAAACTAATAATGTATACCGTGTATGTGGTTGGTCTCTAACCACATAAACAAAATCTAGTTGGACAAAAGAGCTAGCGCTAATGTTCCCCCTCGTCAGATTCCAGAAACAACCAGATATTCGTCATGGTTACTCAGTCCATCTTTCACATACATACTACTGTATCTTAATAACTGTACTGTTCCCACAGTGCACCGACACCTCTGTCCTCCTCCCTGTTGCTCAGGTGATGTCAGTGATGGGGGATGACTGGTCTCCCTGTTTCAGAACAAAAACCCAGCTGACTCACTGCACAACCTTCACCGTGTGTGTGTGTTTAGCTCCATATCTGGGAAGTGAGCTAATATCAGTCTTCAGGGTCTAATTTTAGAGTAGTGTGTTTTATTGCAACACCAAGGACGCAGTGAGCCCATACAGTCTCCCTCTCACACTCAGTCCTGATGTTTCCTATTCGGTGGGTCCACAGAGACCCAAGCCAGGCCGCACTCAGCCAGCTGGACCCAGAAATCACCAGGAATCATCCACGGCTGATGAATTCATCATGGAAAAAAATCAGTCTGACAACAACAGACGCCTCAAAGCACTTTCTATTGTAAGGTAAAGACCGTAAAATATTACAGAGAAACCACAACAATTAGACAACCTTCATTAGTGAATACTTGGTGACAGTGGGAAGGAAAAACTACCTTTTAACAGAAAGAAACCTCCAGCAGAGACTGGTCGAGGGTGAAGGGAGGAAGACAGAACAAAGACACGCTGTGGAACAGAGACAGAGATAATAATAAGTAATGATTAAATGCAGAGATGTGTATAAACACATAGTGAGTAAAGAAGAAACACCCAGTGCATCATGGGAATCCCCGGCAGCCTACGTCTATTGCAGCATAACTAAGGGAGGATTCAGGGTCACCTGGTCCAGCCCTAACTATATGCTTTAGCAAAAAGGAAAGTTTGAAGCCTAATCTTGAAAGTAGAGATAGTGTCTGTCTCCTGAATCCAAACTGGAAGCTGGTTCCACACAAGAGGGGCCTGAAAACTGAAGGCTCTGCCTCCCATTCTACTTTTAAATACTCTAGGAACAACAAGTAGGCCTGCAGAGCGAGAGCGAAGTGCTCTAATAGGGTGATATGGTACTACAAGGTCATTAAGATAAGATGGGGCCTGATTATTTAAGACCTTGTATGTGAGGAGCAGGATTTTGAATTCTGGATTTAACAGGAAGCCAAAACAGGAGAAATCTGCTCTCTTTCTAGTCCCTGTGAGTGTATGAATGTAGACAGACTTGTAACTGATCTCAGGTCAGCAGGTGGCTTGTTCCCGTTAGCGAGCTGGTTATCAGTGCCATCATCGCTGCTGCTGAGTCTCCACCCACTGAATGAAGCATGTTTGGTGCTCCTTCCTTCACAACCAGCGCATCTCTGCAGCCGTCCTTACTGTGGAGAGTTTGTCGGCCATTGTTGCCTTTAATATTTTTTATTTTGTTCTGACCTGATTAAAGCCCGTGTCCATGTTGAAGCCTCCATTTAACACAAAAGAATAAACTATTATTATTTTATCAGATCAGAGTTTGTTTTTTTTCTTTGAGGCCTTTATTTCATTTAACGACCGTCCCAACTGCAGCAGCTGCAGCTCCAAGTGCAAACAGCAGGACGCTGTCGCCAGGCAGATCCTCGGCTCGTACCCTGTTACCAAGCCCCACTGCAACTGTTGGCCCCGGCCTCTGCCCACTGTCTCCACAGTGCATATTTGAAATGGTGAGGCAGGGAGGAGCATGGCAGAACACATGGCTGTGCACTCTCTGTTATCAGCTCACATGTCCTCATAAAGCACAGTTTTAACTCAGAGCCTCCTGATTTGGGTGAACTGCCTTCAGAAAACTTTGACTCGACTCCAGGATCAAATATTTAAGCTCAGAGGCTGAAAAACGGAGCAAAGCACCAAACCTGCAGTTCTTCTAATGTCCACCGGAGGCTCCAGCAGTGAGTCCGTCAGTGTTTACTGGGCCTGTGTCCTGTCTGTTCGCTGTCAGCATCATGTGACAAGCAGCTCATATCTGCTGAGGTGTCCACAGCTGTCTGGGCATCTCCGACTTTGTTAGCGACATTTCTGCGATTCCGGAGAACGAGAGGGAATTTCAGAGGTGACAGCAGCTCATAGTTTGTTCTACAGAGACACGGACGCGCATCTGCTGGATGTGAAAGGCCTTCAGCGTGTGCGACAATCTGCTGACAGATGTCAGCTGTGCCTCTCTGTGTCTGTTATCACTGCTGTGGCTGTCCACATCAATCAATCAATCAATCTTTATTTATAAAGCACTTTTCATACAGAAAAAATGTAGCACAAAGT
>NW_005187477.1:2302935-2309846 GCF_000239375.1 Pundamilia nyererei | reverse complement strand
TCAGATGTGTTTACAATCATATCGCGATTAGATAAAATATCAGATCTGATGGCGCTGATCTTTCCCCTGAAGTGGTCTGCAAACTGCTCACAGAGCGAGTCTGTGGGGGTTCTTTTGGAGCTTTTAAAATCAGGGTTAAATAAATGATCTATGGTGGAAAAGAGGACCTTGGGATTGTTTTTGTTAATACTGATTATTTTGGCATGAGCCAAACCCCCAAAACTCCAACAGCCACCAACAAGATCGCTGCCTGTGATTGGTGTTCCATGGGTGACACAGACTTTTGAATCACTTTATTCAGGAAATTCACAACCGTGGGATAAATAAAGTCCATCCTTCATCATTGTCCTCACCTGTGTATCCGTTTCATGGCACAGGTTGGAGCCTATCCCAGCCTTCAGTGGGTGAGAGGTGAAGTTCACTGTGGACAAGTGTTCAGTCCGTGACAGGATGGACAGATGAAGTGTGTAGGAAAAGAACATTTTCCACAATCTTAAAATAAGCATTTTATAGTTTAAAAAGCTGAAATAGTTACAAATGTATCCAAATATTAAAGCTACAAATGAGGATACATCTGCAGTACTGTAGAAGTGTTCTTACTGGAGGCAGATGACGTCATAACCTACAAATAGCTGTTCTCAGCTTTAATCCGTATATTACATGTTTGTTTATAATATCAGCGTTAGCCATGTATTATCAGTGAGACGCCATCTTTAATGACGTCTCCTGTAGGCAGCTCGGTCCTCGTGTCTTCACGCACGTCTCCTGAATGTTTTAGTCTAAATGACGCGTTTCGATTACGTTTCGTACGCTAACAGAAATGCAGAGAGACTTTTAGAGACAAGCTTTATTTTCACTCTTTAATGTTAAGACTGTAATCTGTATTGGCCACCGTGAGGCTTGTTTAACCATTATTATAAGCTGCTGTAGATAATTTCATACGTGCAGTCAGAAGGTCAGGCCCTGGATCCACTCCATCAGGTCAGGAATGTGAACGGCTGCAGGAGCTCCATCCTCCTGCTTACAGTATCGTAGGGAGATTGTTTTTAATCTTAAACTACCAAAAAACTTTCATTTGTTCACAGAAAATGATAAAAATGATGTCAGCACTCAGGACCAAATCCTGCAGTTCCTCTGATGTCCACCAGAGACTTCAAAAGGACAAACATGTTTATGATGTTTGGTCTCTAATGTTAACTTCACCTTTAAAACTCAACTTAAATTGTATTAAAGCCTAACGTTTGCGTTATTAGAGGTGTGGCCTCTGACAGGTGGATGGGGACACAGGTAGCTGTAGCTGCTAGCTGTAGCTGCTAGCTGTGTGCTAGGCGTCACCTCAGCTAACTGGAGTCCCTGAACTGGACCTGTGGACCGTGTTTGTGCTGTTGGAGCCTTTTTAATGACATCATCTGATCAAAAATATGGCTGCTGTGAGGTTACTGTAGCAACAGACCATTTATGGTTGGCTGGTACTAGCAGGAGCTTGCTAGCCAGGCTGAGTAGCATTAGCTAATAGCATATGCGCTTAAATCAGTTACCGTCACTGTGTCGGTGATTTGGGAACAGTCTGTGGTAACAACTACAAACACTGACTTTATATATATATATATATACTGACTATATAAATACAGGCCATTTACCATTTACTGACTAAGCTACAGAAACCAGAGGTAAGTTTATTCATACTTAAAAGCCTTATTTGCCTGTTATACTGTTTCTTTTAGTCCTGGTTCCAAGGCTCCTCCTTTTCAGGGTCCATTTTCCTTTGGAGATATTCAGTTGTCCTTCTGCTTCAAGGTAAAGTTGGGCAAATCGATATTATCGGCACTGGTATTGGTATCGGTTAACGTGAACATCATTTCCTGAAGCAAGATTAATATGAGTAAGTATGAGTGAAATAAGAAAAAGCACATGCCATTCACTTTAATCACTAACTCGTTTGGTCCATTGTCATCATCTTCTTCCTGAGACAGCAGCACTCTGACCTGACATCTGTGTGAGGTCAGTCACTCATCGCGGTGCTGATGCACGCTCAATTATCCAGGTAAGTAAATCTCAAAAGGTTGATTCTGTTCATCTGGACGTTTTCAGTGGGAGAAACATTTTGTCATCATCAGGTGACGTCTTCAGTCTCAGCGGACTGCAGGTTTCCAACATTATAAACAGGACATTTGCACAATGACTGAAACCAGCAGCACTGAAGGAACGTGAGGGAAAGACCATCTCTGAATGGAGGAGGGGGCCTAAGGGTACATCTGTCACCATCCTACAATGCTGTGATTGCAGCTTTTCCCCAACTCTCTGTGAATGGTACTCATGGTTACTGATCAGTGGGCTTTGATCAGTGGTCATGAGAATTTGTATATTAATGATCATGAACTGACCTCCCAGCCCGTTGTTCATCAGTGCTGCTGGTTTCAGTCATTGTTCAAATGTCCTGTTTATAAGGTTGAAACCTGCAGTCAGTTGAGACTGAAGACGTCAGCTGATGATGATGAAACATTTCTCCCACTGAAACCTCCAGATGAACAGACTCAACCTTTTGGGATCATCGTGGTGTTCGATTTCAGGATATGGCTATTGGCAAAAGACTTCTTCAATAAATGTTCCCAAGACACACTTTAAGTACATCGTCATCACAGTGTTTAGATTCTGCTTTCTGACCTGTTGTCATGACATTAAAAATGTTTTTTGTTGTGGTATTTAGCTTTAATAATTGTGTCCTCTGTTGAAAAAGACAAGCGGGATATCATAAGGTTCTATAAGGTGTTTCAGTTGAGGAGCACTGTGGTGAACCCTGGTTACTGCTGCCCTCTGCTGGTGACAGACGCTCACAGCACTTAAAAGGACCAATCGGGTTTGTTCTCTTTGTTTCATCTTTATGAATCAATAATAATATAAAGTTACAGTCCATGTAACAGCATCACAGAGTTTAATCATTTCACCTGTTAGTCTTCATTTTATTAACACCAGTCACACTGATAAAAACTGAACAGTGAGTAATAATCTATAAGTTTAATAAGTCAAGTTGAATCCTGTTGCACATGGAGGAGCATCTGTAAGTCTGTAGTCCATGTTTGTAGTCTTTCAAGAGAGCATTTAAGCTAACAGTTTCCAGTCATTGTGCTAAGCTAAGTACCATCCTGGAGGAGACGGTGTGGTTAGCATGCAGCCTCTTGCTGTGCAGAGGTCGCCGGCTGCATCATTTCCTCTGCCGCCTCCTCCTTTGCGTCTCTGATGGCGTGGTTTCCGAGGCAGGGAAACAGCTTTCTGATGGTGTGTCTGAACGGGGCGTTAAGGTAGAAGAAGATGAGCGGGTCGAAGCAGAGGTGGAGCACGCTCAGCAGCAGAGTGGACTCCTTCCCCAGAAACAGCCGCTTCTTGGTTTCACAGTCTGTGATGAGTTTGGTCTGGGCCAGCGTGTACGGCGTGCGGACCACGTGGTAGGGGACGAAGCTGAATACATAGGCCAACGCCACAGCCGCCACGCTTGCCGCCACCCTCCTGGCGTTCGCCCAGAGTTTGGGGTCGCTGCGGCTGCGCAGGAGCTTTTTGACAGCCAGGGTGCTGGAGATGAGCGTGGCGGCGGAGGCGTTGAGGAAGAGCGCCGTGCAAAGGAAGACCGTGAGAGCGTGCCAGTGAAGGCTGATGTCCTTCTTCAGAGAAGAGCAGCTGAGGTAGGTCTGCTCCTGCAGGAGCAACAGAAACACACCAGTCTGAGGCACAGTGTCACCTCCTTCTGCTCAGAGGACAAAACGTCTCCAATAGCCGCCGCCGGCCTGCATGGTGCACTTTAGACATGTGAATCGTGCACCTCCAACGATCACAGAGGCTTTATTGTCAGGACTGTTGCCTTACCTTGACCTGTTTTATTGGCAGGGCCATGTTGGGCACCATGATGAGCAGCAGCAGCAGCCAGACGACCAGCGACAGCAGCCGGGCGAAGCCGACCTCCTGCAGTCGCAGAGAGCGCACAGTGTGGCATTCCTGCAGGAGGACACTCACATTTTTGTTTCTGATGTCTGAAAACGATTTCAATCTAAAAACATAAGAAAGACCGCACGGTGCATGGTGCCCACTAACCAGAGCGCTGCTTTTGAACATTTTTGGAGAGTACCTGCAGGTAGCGGTCCGTGATGATGAAGGCGAGGAAGGCGATGGATGCGTAGAGGCTGATGTAGATGGTGACGGCGCTGGCCTGGCAGTGGAACACCATGAGGTTCCACGGCGCCACCCCGAGGTCCTTCATGATCTTAAAGGGCAGCGCGAGCAGGAGCAGCAGGTCGGCCACCAGCAGGTTAATCAGGTAGATGCTGGCGCTCTTCTGCTGAGGGACACAAAAACATCTAAACATGGACACGGACTCAGATCATCAGCTCTGCTACTACAGCCACCTGTGCTGCAGCTGCCTTAATACTATCTAACCAGGTGAGTGTTTAAAATAAACTTCATGCATTTGTTGTGAAGCAGTTCTGTTGGACCTTTGAACATGCAAGACTGTGGGGACTGACTCACTGTCGGAGCCTCCAGTGGACATTAGAGGAACTGCAGTTCAGGGGGAAATTAATAAATTCTAACAAATGAAATTTAAAATGACCAAAAGCTCTTTGAATTTGTCCAGAACCTGTAGTTTGGGTAAGGTAGGAGTACTTACCCCACACTGGGGTAAATGTGTGTTCATGGGTGTTTTTAAGGCTGTGCTGAAGCGTCTTATGCCCCATTTTCATTAGTACCTAATCGGATCGACTTGGCAACCGTTCGCCACGGTTTCCAGGGTTTTCCATTAGGTCATAGTCCCTGCTCACCCAGGCAGGTACTAAAATGTGACATCATCAGACTGCGTGCCACATATTGGCCGGTCAGAAGCGCCACTCGATGAGTCATGAGAGCGTCTCACTCGCAAAAATTAAAACTGTCATTTTTTAAAACTCGGCAACGAAGGAAAGCAGCAGGTTTATTCTTGCCTCGACGTCCTTTCTTGTAGCGTTTGTATCGCATGATTATGTCGCTGGCCACACAGATGCGTTGCTATGACGACAAGCACGCACACTGGGTTGTAATGGAAAACCGGTTGATCTGAGTAGGTACTGATGCAAAAGGGCTTTAAATCTGCCTTCTTTTTGTCCACATCTCCATCTTAGAGCTTTGAGCTCAGAGGAGTCAGAGGCTGATGGACGATTTCATTTTAAAGCTTCATTTTTAAAACCTCGACTATATCTTCTTCTATGTCCGAGGAAAAGAGAAGCTTACAGTGAGTCACGGGGTCAGAGAAATCCTCATTTCAGCTCATTTCACCATAACTGACCACAAATCCTCTCATCACTTCTTCTTCTCTTATCTAATACGTGCTCTTCAAGCACCTTTACACTGTCATGTGACACCTCGCCACAGGACATTCGCCTCACTTTTCACCTCGTGTGTGACCTCGGGTCATCTCGAGTCGTCCTGCCTACCTTGGCTCTGGGGCTGTGGATGAAGGCCCACACTGACACCAGATTTCCAGGCAGACTGATGATGAAGATGAGGATGTAGACAACTGTGAAGGGTCCCATCTGGTCGTTGACGATGCAGGGCTTCTCCTCCGGAGCGCCGCCGGTGCTGAGATTGGTGGCAGGAGTCATCGTGAGGTGGCGCTCGTCGGGAGGTGAAAGCAGAGAGGCTGCAGGGCTGCTCACGGCGGCATTCACTGTCGACCTGAAAACAGGAAGAGGATCCACTCCAAAGATTAAACCACAAAATCTCATTTGTATTACAGCGTCAGATGAATTCATCTCGCTCTGTAGAAACGCAGAGAGATCGATCGAGCACACGTTAAAAATGCACAATCACATGTTTTTATCTGTCTGCACTGAAAGTGTTGCAGTCAGTTTAAACACACTGGTTTCATTTCTTTCCCAGCACCTGCAAAAAATGTTTTTATTTCATAAATTATTTCACATATTTGGCAGTGGATTCATGAGAAGCATGAAAAAGGGGCCAGTTTAGGTACAGGTGCATAGATGTGTAGGCGGGCATGAATGTGTTAAAGGGTCGGTGAGAAGGAAAGCGTGTAGGTTGACAGGGAAAAGTGGAAAGCTCTGCAGTAGGAGGGAAGCAAAGAAGAAGCAGGAAGGTTTGAGGTGGGAAGGAGGTGCTGTAGCTGCTGGCATGAGCCAATGAGAGTTTATCCTTTTAAACTGTGAGAGGTCATCGGCCAAGCAGGGGGCGGGGCTCTGAGAGATCCCGGCGTACACAAGTGGTTCACTCAAACTGTTACATGCAAGTTTGCAAATCTGCAGCAGCTGTGACACACACACACACACACACACACACACACACACACACACACACACACACACACACACACACTTGTTTTCATATCTTAGTGGGGACATGTAACTGACACAATGTTTGCCCTAGCTGCTCACTCTAACCATCAAGAATGAATGCTAACCATAACATAACTGTAACCCTGACACTAAAACCACACTCTGAGTCTCAAACACGCCTTCAAACTTGTGGGTATGGGGATTTTGTCCGCATAAGGGCTGTTGGTCCTCACAAAGATATGTAAACATGGTACACACACACACACACACACAGAGAGAGAGAAACAAACACATTGAAATCAGAGCAGCAGCACAGACACGTTTCTCTGCACAAACATTTACTCAACTTTAGAAGAATTTAAACAGCTGCTGCTGTAAACACGACGTGCTGATCAGCCACACACAGTCTCATCTGATCTTAACTGACATGTGTCCGTGTCTGTGTCCGTGATGTGACTCTGTGTCTGTGATGTGACTCTGTGTCGTGATGTGTCCGTGATGTGACTCTGTGCCTGTGATGTGTCCGTGTTGTGATGTGTCTGTGATGTGTCTGTGATGTGACTCTGTGTCTGTGATGTGTCTGTGATGTGTCTGTGATGTGTC
>NW_005187477.1:2287225-2301383 GCF_000239375.1 Pundamilia nyererei | reverse complement strand
TGTGTCTGTGATGATTCTGTGATGTGACTCTGTGTCTGCGATGTGTCTGTGATGTGTCCGTGATGTGACTCTGTGTCTGTGATGTGACTCTGTGTCTGTGATGTGTCCGTGATGTGTCTGTGATGTGACTCTGTGTCTGTGATGTGACTCTGTGTCCGTGATGTGACTCTGTGATGTGTCTGTGATGTGACTCTGTGTCCGTGATGTGACTCTGTGTCCGTGATGTGTCCGTGATGTGACTCTGTGTCTGTGATGTGACTCTGTGTCCGTGATGTGTCTGTGATGTGTCTGTGATGTGACTCTGTGTCCGTGATGTGACTCTGTGTCCGTGATGTGTCCGTGATGTGACTCTGTGTCTGTGATGTGTCTGTGATGTGACTCTGTGATGTGTCTGTGATGTGTCTGTGATGTGTCTATGTTCAGGGCACTTTCTCCCTTCAGTTAAACAGACTTGAAACAGGAGCTGACACAGAAACAGGTTTACAGCCGACGGCTTCAAACACTCAGCTGCACTAAATTTCCTCTCACGCTCACAGTGGAAATCCAGCACGCCTACAATCTCAAACTCACAGGTTTTTGCCAATAAGTTTTGAAATCAGAGGAATCATCATGAAGTGCCCTGTTTGAAGTTTGTTAGAGCGTCTGGTTTACCTCAGATCTCTCACCATCTAAACCCTGAAAACGAGCAGCAGCTACTGAATCCTCCCGATGTGCCGACACAGCTGCTCCCAGCTGGTTTCAGGTCTTCTTCATCTTCTAACAAGCTCCCCTCAAACTTGTTATTTATGATGTTTGTAGATGTTTTCTTATCGTGAATCATTTCCTGTTATCTACATTATTATAAGCAGCCACAAACCAGATGAACTGCACATCTTATAGAACATTAAACCAAAAGTTCTGGTTTTGAGCCTCCGTACATCAGCAGTTGTTAGCAAAGCATTTATGAATGTAACCGTCACGTAAACATAAAAAGGCTGAGAAGCTGCTTTCTATGTTTACATACGAGCCTCTGACCTCTGAGCATTTCTGCTTTTTCAGAAACAGCAGCGAGCTGTGGCAGAGCCCGAGGTGTGAGACAGGCACACGCTGACGTGCAGGATGTAAAATAAGCTGTGGTCGCAGCAAACCTGTGTGAAGCAGGAAGTCAGAGAAAAGAAAGCTCGCGATCACGGGAGCTCATTTTCATGTCGAAGAAACACAAACCGATGCAGATTCTGTGATGACAGCTGCAAACCATCAGCACGTATCCTGTCCTGGTGATAATCCTCTCAGAGAGGATCAGCAGGTAAGAAACATCCTGTAACGTCGAGTCAGGATCACAGATCTGCTGCATTTAAATGCAAAAACATTTCTTTTTGATCCCATCAAACCACCGAAGCTGAAATGAGCCAACCGCTGCGAGCTGCACACATGAAACAAGTTATTTCCACCTGCTTCTGCAGAAAAAGTCACATTTTAATTTTCACAAATCCGCCTTCCGTAATAAAACATCACTCGTGTCATATTTTGACTTCCAAAGAAGAGGACCGTTGGTCAGCCTGCTCACGTCCTTCAGTTTTCCTCACTCTGAAGGTGATTCTGTCCCAAAAACATTCACTTTCTGCTAACGCTTAGAGCGGGGCGTCCTCCCTCCACGGCGCTCGTTTCTTAACGGTAACTAGACGTTAGAAGTTAAAGTAGGGTGACCAAGCGTCCTCTTTTTTTGCACTTGTTGACTTCTTGACTTTCACCATTCATTAACGGCACAGAAAAAGCATCATTTAAATATGTTAAAATTTTCTTTAAACGAAGTTTATCAAAGTCCTTCATGACTGGGCCAAGTGTCCTTTTTCAAAATATGGTCACCCGAAGTTAAAGCCCGGCTGAAGCGGCTGAGCGTAGTGGTTGAAAGTGATGCTATCAGGAGGCCGCTGCTCCCTTCACGCCCCAAATCAAAATGGAGGATGCCAAAAAGCACCCCGGGGCGCTATGATGCCCCCAACACTCGCAGAAATGTGTTTTACCTTAACAGTTTTTCCCATGAGGGCCTCATTCGTTCTGAAAGAGCTCCCCATAGGTGGAACAGGAAGTCCTCGAAGTTCTCAGCCCAAACCAGGAGAATGTGGCCTCCAACACGATCTGACTTCCTCTCTGTCTGTGGCTTCACCTGAACACTGGCTTTTGTTCAAGCCTCGGAGGAGAGAGCGCTCGTCTTCAGGACTATTTTCAGCGGCGGATGAATCCACATTCTGTGAATATTTGTGGCAGAAGGACGACGCATGTGCACCCAAGTGAAAATAAACTACGTTGCATTTTTCGTCCAAATAAGGAAAATAAAGCAGGAAAATTTAGACGAAGGAAATCGTCTGTACTGAGTCACACAAACTGGGGAAAATCAGCTTTACAGAAAGCGACACCGGGGGTTTAGCTTTCTTTGAAAATGAAGAGTCATCTAAAGGTCATGGCACTCAGACACCAGGGTTTGGGACTAGAATTTCCACCTGCAGCTGCAGTCGTATGATAAACAAGCAGAGGAGGCAGAAATGTCCAAACCCGTGTCGAGACCGCAGAGACGAAGCGGTGAAAGCTGAAGGAGAGAACCACGAGTCTCAAGATGCATTTCAGCATGTGCCCAGGAACCTGCCGCTTTTGGATGCATTCAGTATTTTTATCCCCTGAACCTTAAAAAAGGAACAGCCTGTATATAAAAGAGGGACACCATAGTGTTTACACACTGGTTTTGTATCACAAACGGGGTCCGGAGGTCCAGTTCAGGGACTCCAGCGAGCCGAAGCGAAGGCCAGCAGACAGCTAGCAGCTACCTGCCAGTCAGAGAGGCCACAGCCCCAATTATGCAAACGTTAAGCCTTGAAACAATCAAACAGGTGAGTCACGTACAGTTGTTGTGAGGAAATTAGCTAAACCGTTTCTGTATCAGGCTGTAAACATGTTTTACCTCACTGCTCGAGCCCCTGCTGGATGTTAGAGGAACGCAGCTTTTGGTTCTTCATTTGTAATCCTTTAACACAGCGATATGAAATATTGAGGAGAGGTTAGAAAATAAACCTACACGCTGTGAAAGTTGTGAAAAGATTACCAAACTGTCACAGAGGTGACATGTCCTGTTGTAAATCAGTCAAACAACCCCAAAGACACACAAGCTCAGCACGAGAGGATGTAAAACCACCAGAGTGACACGAAAGCGACCACAGAGACGTGAAGTGATCAGACAGAAAACTACTGAAAGGAGACGACGAGACTCGAGGACGGGAGCAGGAAGAGAAAATGACTCTCAGATCACAGATCTCAACTCTGTTAGTTCATTATTTCACAGTGTGTGTGTGTGTGTGTGTGTGTGTGTGTGTGTGTGTGTGTGTGTGTGAGTGAGTGTGCCGGTCATCCATTTCACATGGTCCCCCTTGAAACAGACATTCCCACACAGTCACGATCGCTTCCCCTTAAAAACAAACCTAAGTGAATCTTCAGCTCCCGCCTCGTCCCCTCCCGGGCTCTCGGACCGCGTGTTGGATCCCTAAGGGACTGAGCGGGCCCTCCGGCTTCTCTTCGGGTCCTCTGTGTGCGTTTGATTCGGTGTGTCAGTGCAGATCATGTGCTCAGAGCTGCGGAAGCTGCAGACAGATGGAAGGTGTTTTCCTGCCTGTTAGCAATACGCTGCTGCTGTCGTCAGTGTGACCACAAGCCCCGCCTCCCTGACACACACACACATATATATGCATATTGAAGGCGTTTCCAGCAAATGAGTTGTGAGTAATGATTCTTTACAGATAAATTTAGAGACTTCTGGTTTATCTGGCGAGGCTGATCGGCACTTATCAGCTTTTAGCAGAAGTGGGGGAAAAAGTTAAAGTCCACAGAAGAGAGGAAGGGGACGATGACGTCTCTTTAACAGTGAAAATGTCAGCTTTAGTGAAAGTAAAGAGTAACAAATGTGCTCTAAATAAACGGTTCGACGTCACAGCGCTGAGAGCAGAAATCCCCGGGCAGGCGCAGAGCGAGCGACGTCCACAGGTGAGGTCACACCTGTGGTTCCTCTGACCCGCTGCAGCTCATCAAGCTGTCTGTTTCTTTACCACAAGCACACACTCGGAGCTCAGCCCAGCAGAGCCGCCGTGTGATGATGTCAACACGGAGCAACGTCTCGCTCCTCGTTGGATGAGCCGCGATGAAAGAAAAGGGAAAAACAGGCGCCCGGCCCAGCACGTCTGCGGCTATGAACAGAGACGTCCTCAGATGCAGTTAAAGACACCGGGTCCTGTGGACAGGTGGGCAGCGCGCACGTCTGTGTCAACGTGATAACTCAGTGAACTCAACTTAAAGGTCGGAGGTCAAGTTTTCTGAAAATCGAGGTGGAGAAAATGTAGGGTTTTCATACCGTAGCTGCGGGGAGGCCGAGGGTGAGGCACGAACTCCCCCCTGAGCTTTACAGCCTGAGCTGCACACAGTTTGCACAGAGACTGTGATGATTAATGCTTAACCTCAGGAAGATACGCACAACTACAGCAGGTGTCTTAACACAGCAGCGCAAAGCTACACCGCTTGTGTTTGTTTTCATTAAGGAGGGAAAATGCACATAAACGAATTCATCATAGGAGCGTGTGGATGTGATGGATTCATGTGCGGTGCCTGCATGTAGATGCATGCAGATGACACTTAAAGGCAGTGGAAACATGTCAGCGCAGCCAAGAGCAGGAAGCACGATGAATGATAAGATGAGAGTCATAAACCAGTGTGAGGTCTGTGATGAAGAGAAAAGCGTAGAGACAGTCAGGGCTGTTTGTGCTGCGTCCCTGCAGGAAGTGTCTGTCTGATGTGTAGGAGGGCAGGACGCGCTGTGATAAGTATCTGCAAACTGAATCACGGTTTCCCACGTTGTAAAAAAACACGCGGCAGTGCGCTGTGTGAATGAACGTGAAGGAGCGGAGAAACTCTGCAGACTTCCAGCTGCTTCACGCACAGATGAGAAAGCGCAGTTACACAAATGTCACGCACTCGCTGCGCCATCATTTCAGACGATTCTCAAATTGAATTCGTGTCCAGAAAAATGAGGCAGGCAGACTACGCTAACAGGATGTGATGTCACAACATGTGCATGACGTACTTCTTTGTTATGGAAAACAAATTAAAATCACCTAAATAAACAGGAGTGCTGATTTCTACAACTAGGCTGGAAGTGCACAATAACATTTCTTTTAACTTAAACGTTTCTGTGCAAGACTCAGAAGAGAAACAGCGAAAGTTGTGTGTTGTGCGTGAAACAGGAATGAAGCCTCCGTGAGTGCACACACAGCAGCTGTGAGGCGAAAGCGCTGAAATCAGATAAAACGTACGAAAGAAAACGAAGACCGTCTCCTGACCTGTCCCGTGAACACCGGCGTCGTGACGTTTATTTGTTTGCGGTCGCTTCGTGTATGAGAATATTTTATTGGTCAAAAAGGCTGCGGTGTGTGTTTGAAAGGACCTCACAAATGTCACAGATCAGATGTTCAGTGTTTATTTGCTGGTTTGTCGGAAGCGGCTCCAAGTCTGCCGCTGTCTGTTAGTCTGGGACCCCGGCACACAGCTTTCAACCCCCGCTGGGTTCAGCTCTCGGTGGAGGTGAAACACCGGACCGGTCTGTCTGTAGGGTCACGCTTACGTCACTGTTTAATTTGGCTCAGATTAAAGTTTCATAACTTTAGTTTAATGTCTCACTGAGCACGTGTTCGACTGAACCATTCGCGCCAACTTTGAATTTAAACTAACATTAAAAATATTTTTTACAAGGAAAGAAGAGAAGACGCTGTCCAGAAATGATCATCTGTTATTAATATGTGTTCAACTATATTCTCAGCACCAGCTGTCTGTTAGGATGACTGAAATAAAGCAAAAATAAGTAACATCTGATTTGTGTTTGTTTGATGTTGCGTTTAACTGTGTTAGAAACTGAAACACGCGACAGAAGAAAACGCTGCTCACGAACGAGACGGAAGGAAAGTTTCCTTCAGAGCTAAACATGTTAATAGCAACTCCACATTTAGTTTATAACACGGCACGTGTGCTTCAGCAATAGCCTGTTTATTTCAGTGCAGTGGGGAACCGTTCTTACCAGTTTGTCTTGGAGAGTCCACACCAGTCCAGATTTCCGAGGACACAGCTCACGTGGGTGTTATCTGCGATACTCCTAACTATAAGTTAACCAGGTCAGACAGTTCGTTCGTAATGAAAACGTAAACACGGAGTTGCCGCAGTGCCAGCTGTTCAATTCACCGCAGTAACCCACGGACGCTGGGTGGATGTACCCCTCGTGTCTGCAACACATGGCTAAAAACTATTTTCCATTGTTTGTCCCACCAAACATCCAACCATTTAAAATCAAGGCGCTGCTGCGCTCTGCTGAGAAACAAAAGGTAAAAGTTGCGTTTAAGGTTTATTTATCCAACAAACAAAAGATCAGTGTTCGTTGTTTCCTGCTGCTTCTCCTGCTCTGGTACAAAACCACAGGCCCACCCGGTGCATGCTGGTCCTATACTCGTCCTGAGTGACTTTCAAAGAAAAACAGCAAAACTAAAGTTAAGCAATTATTAACCTACAAATAAAACTTGTAAACAACCCCAAAATATAAGTAAACTGAGAACAAAATTTAACACTTTTCAAAGTAATAAAATGAGAATTATTTTTGTCTTTAGATTAATTAAATAATTAGTTAAATATGAACTTAATTATTGTTTTGCTTTGCCAGCGCACCTCTCAATGAAGTCGCTAGATGGCGCCGTGCGCTCGGGATAACCGAGCAGGGCTGCTGTGCAGGTGTTTAGCGCATGCAGGTGAGTGTCAAAGCAGCATGTAGCTCTGATGAGAGAGCGCTGACTCAGTGGGGAAGGTTTAATGCGCAGCACTGAATGAAAGTGGATCACATGATTCGCTGTGACACAGCCGGAGGAGCCAACGCTGCAGGGAGGTTAAATGGGAAGTGTAGAGATGCTGATTAGAGACGGCAGGTTTGCTTTGTGCGCCGTCTGCAGTGCTGATAGTGATCATCGGTGAACTCTCAGTAGCTGTGCTCACGCAGGCCTGAACCTGAGGTTTGACTGAGAACCAGAATATGTGATTTACTCTCATATTCACAGAGTCTGTTCAGCAACAACAAGGCGGCCCCAAACCTGAGAGAGCAGCAGAACACAGCAGCTGAGCAACGTCTTCAGTATGTTAGAAAAACCTCTTACAGAGTCTGTTTCACCGGCATGAACATCACAACCCAAAGCAGAGGATGAGGCTGGCTGCACATGCAAACAGGGGGCTGTAGTTCCCAGCAGAATCAGTCACGGACTCAGCTTTGTGAAATCCGGTCTGCCATCAGGATCGGAGCGCTTGTGCCGGTCAGCGTCGACGCCTGCAGCCTGTTCTGAGTCGCCGTGAGGGTCACAGATACGTGGACCACGTGAACGTTTTCAAAGGGCTGATCTGGCCCACGAGCCACGAGTTGGTGAGAGACGGAGAGGAGTTCAGAAATAAAACAGCTGCACAGCTGCACGTGAGCATGGAAGGTTTTCTGGCACTTGAAAAGTTTATCAGCAGAGTTTTCAGTGTGTAAACACAGCGTGTGTTTACCCTGAATTAACTCCCTATGTGATGACTCCAAAAAGCCAGCATCAATAAATCACTGATATTATGATTCACCGTGGCAACCAGCCAGAAAGATCCCCAGCTTACCTCAGCCTGCACGAGCTGGGTGTTCTGCTGCATGCCTGAGGCGTGTACGTATGGATCTCGCTCTGGGATCAATTCAATCACTAAAGTCAGAAGTGGCCGAAGGCCGGTGTGCCCGTGCTGCACATTAACGCTCTGAGACTTCCTGTTTGTTACTGGTTGCTGATGCCTGGTGGAAAGTACAGCTCAGGGAACCTGACACAGTTTTAACAGAGCGATGAAGCTCAGCTCGATCGTTGCACATCAGTCCTTATTTAGTCCTCATCGGTCAGAGCGTACTGCTGGCTGCACAACAGCAGGAAACCCACTGTGTGACTATAATACTCAGACACATGCTGTTTGCTGACTTCCTGTTTGCACCTGCTTCAGCGTGCTCAACACAGAGACAGACCAGATCAAAAACCTGCAGCGTCCTAAATCCCCGGGATGATGTCACGTCAGTGCGGCGTCTGTCACACTCTGACTTTAGATCTAAGAAAGGCTCCTGGAATCACACCCATGTGTGTCCTCCCAGCTGGTCTGACTGAATCCTGGAAAACTGGTGCTGACGACGACGAGCCAGTAAAGGTCACGACTACATCGCCTCCTGCAGTGACGCTGAGTTTGTTCTACAGGAGCTAAACTTAATGCTGCGTCCACATCACGCACACAAAAGAAGACGACATGAGCAAAAAGCAAAAACAAAAAACAACACATCGAAGAGTCTGCAGTGAAATTAAAAAACTGAATCCTGGGATAATAAAAAGCATCAGGCAGCTGTTTGTACAGCTGTTTTCCTGCTTGTCTCCTAAATGTCACCAATACCATTTTTGGAGCTTCAGATGATTGATCAGCAGCAGATATCGGAAACTTCAGGCCAGCAAGTCACAAAGTATTCTGAGTTGAACTGAAGCGTGATTATGTAGACCGTCAGCCGTTTTTACCCCCCATCACTGACACGCTGACAGAGGCTTCGTTCCCTTTGCTGGGCACCGCTGTCGTAAATGTCAGCTGTAATATTCTGCCTGCCGTGTCTCACCAGGCGGTTCTGTGCCCGTTAGCGCATAGTTGGTAAGGTTGTTGGCGTTCACCTCCATGCACGAGGGGGTGAACAGAGGCAGAAGGTGGAGTGACGCTCTGCTCACTGTGAAAGGTCTGACAGGTGACTCTTCCCCGCACGACCAAAGTGATGATGATGATCCTGAATGTGTCCAAAAAGCAGAGAAAGGTTTCAGAGATGAAGCAAAGTAAAAGCTGCAAGCTCATTGTTTTAAACTTCTTTTTTCTTTACTGCTGTGAAAGTGGTCAATAGAAATATCATAGCAAGCATTTGAGATGCCTTTGAGCGCTGTCTGATGTAACTGTGATCCAAACATGGGTGTCGAGGTCGGACAAACTGGAGAAAGTTTGAAGATTTTCACTGTGAAGTTCCTGAACTCTCAGAAGTTACGATGCATCTGTGCTTCCAGCATCTTTGTCCTTTTGAGCTCTGTTCATTTGGGGATTTACAATATAGAAAGAGCCAAACTTCCCCATTATGCTGTCTAATGCTGCAGCTTTCAGTGTCTGTCAGTCGTGTGGTTGAGGTTACCAGAAGAGGAAATGAAACACTGTTACTTCCCTTTAGTGAGAAAAGTCCCACCAAACTCCCCTCACATCATTTCACCTATAAATCCACTTCTTTAACACCTCTGAGATGACAACAACAGTATTCAAATCACTGAGTTCAGGTGTTCCAGTCTCTTCCATGTCCACAGGTGTATAAAACCAGCACCTGCAGACTGCTTCCACAAACATCTGTGCATCGCTCTCAGGAGCTCACTGAACTCCAGCGTGTTACTGTGATAGGAGACTACTACTACTAAATATTCCACAGTCAGAATCAGAATCAGAATCAGAATCAGAAAGGGTTTATTGCCAGATGTTGAGCAGGTTTACAACATTAGGAAATTGCTGCGGTGCTTCAGTGCAACATACTGTCATAAAAATATAAAATAAGAATAAGAATTAAAGTGCTAAGTGGATAGATATATACATGATATATACATGAGTGCAGGTGGTGATCAGTGCCAAGCATGTAATGATGCAGTGACACAGCGTAGGGTCATGTGTTAGTGGCGGGGACAGTCATATGGTTATTGTTCATGTGTCCGACAGCAGAGGGGAAGAAACTGTTCTTATGGCGAGAGGTTCTGGTGCGAATGGACCGGAGCCTCCTGCCTGAGGGGAGCAGGTCAAACAGACTGTGTCCAGGGTGAGAAGGGTCAGCTGAGATCCGAGCTGCACGCCGCAATGTCCTGGAGGTGTACAGGTCCTGCAGAGATGGGAGTCTGCAGCCGATCACCTTCTCAGCAGAGCGCACAACACGCTGCAGTCTCTGTTTGTCCCTGATAGTGGCTCCAGCGTACCACACGGTGATGGAGGAGGTGAGGATGGACTCGATGATTGCAGTGTAGAACTGCATCATCGTCCGTGTTGGCAGGTTGAATTTCTTCAGCTGCCTCAGGAAGTACATCCTCTGCTGGGCTTTTTTAATGACGGAGGTGATGGTGGGCTCCCACTTCAGGTCCTGGGTGATGGTGGTACCCAGGAAGCGGAACGAGTCCACAGAGGTGATGGGGGTGTCAGTCAGGATGATGGGGGGGAGTGGAGCTGTGTGCTTCCTGAAGTCCACAATAATCTCCACTGTCTTCTGGGCATTCAGCACCAGGTTGTTGTGGCTGCACCAGGACACCAGACGTTCAACCTCCCTCCTGTAGGCAGACTCATCCCCGTCCGAGATGAGTCCGATAACGGTGGTGTCATCTGCAAACTTAATTAGCTTGACAGACTGGTGGGTGGAGCTCAGCTGTTAAGATGAGACTTTATTGATCCCACGACGGGAAAATGTTTGTGTTACGTCAGCTCAGGTACAGATATCAGAAGGAAAATACCAAAAATACAAAGAAATGAAAAATAAGTAAGATAATACTGGGAACTCATCTCGTAACCGGAAGGTTGCAGCTCTGTCTGTCTTGGTTGTGTCCTTGAGCAAGACACTTCACCTGCTGCCTACTGGTGATGGCAGGTGAAGTGCCACAACTGTTTTAGATCAAAGATGTTACTGCACCATGAGAAAACTGCAGTTTGGTGAATGAGTTCTTAACCAGCAGGTTAGTTGAATCTCCTCT
Organism: Pundamilia nyererei; assembly: GCF_000239375.1. Classification (NCBI taxonomy): domain Eukaryota; kingdom Metazoa; phylum Chordata; class Actinopteri; order Cichliformes; family Cichlidae; genus Pundamilia; species Pundamilia nyererei. The sequence continues at coordinate 2,290,548 of NW_005187477.1, read as the reverse complement.
CTGCTGTGTCCTCAGACTAGTCTGGCTTTAGTCATGACCTCTAACCTTGTGAAGCACCACAGCTGTCATGTATGTCATTTCAACAGACAAGGTCAGTGTGCGTTATTTCCCGCCCTTTTCGTCTGTTAATCATAATGAGATAATAATAATAGATTGCATTTATAAAGCGCTTTACAATGCCACTATTCACACACTCTCACATTCACACACTGGTGGAGGCAGCTACAGTTGTAGCCACAGCTGCCCTGATATAATTAAAAGCTTTGTCCATCCTCTCCTGCTTATCCTTATCAGGGTCACGGGGGGTGGAGCTACCACAGGTCGCCAATCTACCACAGACAACCGTTCACACTCACATTCATACCTGCGAGCAATCAGTTTTATAAATAAGCCAAACATGATAGGTGAAAACCCGACAGAAGGATGGTGCAGCGGCAGAGTTCGCTGATCTTATCATTCAGGTCATCGCAGTTGTTTTTACTTTCTCCTGTGTATAGAGAGCAGTGCAAGGCAGCTGTTATTGTGCTTTAGTGCTATTGAAACAAATAGACTGAAGCTGAATTAAATCGATTAGAAACAAAACAAAACACCAGGAGCACAAGTCCAGATATACAAAACTAAACTAGATTGGGCCAAACCATGAGTCCACGAAAAAGTTCGGGGGGTCGACCCGAAGGTAGACAGCACGGGGCCAAAAACAGTTCAGGTGGCCGGCCGATAGCAGCCAAAACACATCAGGAGGTCAGCCACGCGGAAGGCAGTGGCGGCGACAGAGCAGGTCACGAGAAAGCTCAGGGGGCCGACCGTGCGGACGGCAACAGCAGCGACGCAGGTAAAGGAGACGACAGTGCTGATTCGGAGGCCGCCTACGACGCCGATGACGTCTGGCAAGAGGCCCAGAAAGTGGCCGGCGACGCTGAGGTGGCAGTTGGGGACCTGAAGACGGCGCGGCTCCCACAGCACCAGGCGAGGCAGAAGCTGAAGCAGAGGCAGGACCGGGCGAGGCAGGACCAGGTGAAGCTGTGGCTGCAGGCGTGGGTGAAGACACGGAAGGCAACAGTGTGGAAGCCGCAGGTGGTGGCGCTGCAGGCGATGGTAATGGCTGGACGGGCTCCTCGGACCCTCCAGCAGGGCCAGTCACAGGCCCAGTGGGCACAGGGGCCCCTGGAACACACAGGGCAGAACCAGCAGGTGCTGGATTGATGCTGGTTGGTTGATGCTGACTGGAGCTGAGTAACACCTAGGTTTGGCTCAGACAGCAACAGTTGGGTGCAGTCCTCAGCTGACTTCTTAGCCTCCAGGGGTCCAGAGTCGACTGCGGGTTGAAACGCAGACTCTGGGGAGGCCCTGGAGAGAGTAACTGTCTCTAATCGGGTCAGCTTTTGAGAAACAAAAACAGTCTTATTGGGTGCATCTTTCTGTTTCACACGAGTGAGAAAAGAGGACTGCTCAGCAGGCGACTGGGTTACAAAAGGCTGAAGTGACGGTTGTGGCGAGAATGAAACTGGTAATGGAGCAGATGATTGAGCTACAGGTAACGGAGTAGCTAACTGGGCAGCTGAATGAGCTGACGGTTGGAGAGTAGTGAACGTGATGCAGGGGGTGGTATAGGCTGAGCCTCTAGGGCTGGGTTTAACTAGCAGAACGAGTTCAGAAGAAACAGTCCTGCTTAGGCTTCTCTGCTCAAAGAGAGCAGGGCAAAAACAGCCCGTTAAGTCTCCCTCTCTATTCTTAGATTGCAAACCTACAGCATTATTAACAGATTCAGCAGTGCACCTCAAAACTGAATTCAAACTGTCCGAGGTTAATTCTGTATCGACTCAACAGTTCTTAGCAGGCTCCAACAGAGGGTGCACAATCAGAGGTTCGTCCATACGTTCTCTCTTTAGCGGAAAAACATCATCATAATCAGTCAGAGAGTCTTTTCTTTCTTCAGGGCCGGGGTGCACGTCCATAGAACGAACCCTCTTCACCTCACTACTCTCAGCCATGAGAGGAAAACAGTCGCCATTACAATTCGCAGGTGAAGCCACAGGGGTGCAGCCCACATCACTCACCATTGCCTGCTGTTCTGACGAGTGACTGTCAGGTGGCGCCACTTCCTCCTGGCGACAGGAGAAACTGGTGACGATGGAGAAAAGAAGTCCTTGTCCTCCGACCACATCGCCGCCAAGCAGGAGGCAGGTGAATCAAGCCCTTTGCTCTCCCCTGTGGCGATTGCTGCTGTGCAGCGGACGATTTCGCGGCGAGCTCCTTATGTTGCGGCCGCCGCTGCTGCAAGCTCCCGAGCTTGTAACACCTCATGAGCTTCATGCAACTGGTCCATCAGGCCCATATATTCTCCAAGCTGACGCAGATGAGAATTCCCCTCCAGGATCGCTTTGATAGCGTTAATCCCAACCGCCATCACCTTAGCGTCTGTTGTGTGGGAAATCTGCTTAACCAAACATTGAATGCGGGAGAGATCACAGTCCTGGGACGAGCCCGCTGGGTCCAGGCTATGGTCGCATCGTTCTGTCATGACTGTGTGCGGGCAGGCAGGGAGATAGGACCCAAAATGCAGGACTCTGAGGCAGACGTGAACTCAGAATACACAGCTTTATTGCTGGAGAAACGGAGCAGAAACTAAACTGAACTGAGGATACAAAAATAAACAGGCAGGCAGATGGACCACACAGCTAACGTGGGGATGCGACACAACACTGACACGAAGAAACACTGGGCTTAAATAAGGAATTAGAGACAGAAGGGGAACACAGCTGGGAGGAATAAGACCTAATGAGACGGGGGAACAAAGCTAGAAACACTGACATGGAAGACAGGAACATGAACCTTCAGAGTAAAACAGGAAACAAGACACACTTTACTAGGATACGGACTCGACAGAGTGAGACAGACAAGACGCTGAACCGGCAATAATAACCAAATACAACCCGAACCTTAATCGTAATGCAGAAACATACCAGCATAACTGAAACACCGACTCATAATAAAAACCAACAAAGCACCAGAGAAACATAAAGAACAATCCATCATTCAAAAATAAACCAAGACATAAGGAACTCAAGACGCTGAGTTGGTCCGACTCAGGACTGTGACGCTCTGAGACAGGATATTTCTAACTTTAGAGATGTTGCACAAATGGAAGAAAGCAGTCTTACATATTTGTTTAATATGTGCATTGAAGGACATGTCCTGGTCAAAAATGACTCCAAGGTTCCTCACAGTGTTACTGGAGGCCAAGGTAATGCCATCCAGAGTACGAATCTGCTTAGATACCATATTTCTAAGCTTTTCAGGGCCGAGTACAATAACCTCAGTTT
>NW_005187477.1:2259062-2286142 GCF_000239375.1 Pundamilia nyererei | reverse complement strand
TTTAATAAATTTGTCCATATTTCTAGAAATGAGAGCTGCTCCATCCAAAGTGGGATGGATGCCGTCTCTCCTAACAAGACCAGGTTTCCTCCGTACACAGAGAGCGTGATACTGTACGGCAGAGAGAGCGAACACCAAGCAAGAAGAGTGAAACAGATCATCTGTCTGCACTTTGAATACACTTAAACTCATAATTAATCTTGTTTTCATTGTTGTACTGATCATTTTCACTTAAGAAAACAGACTTTTTAATTCACACCTTCTAGGAGAATACTAACCTTTCATTTACAGTAGCTCGTATCTCGGTGCACACAGGAGTTATTCACAGTATTTGTAGCACAGAAATATAACAGCTCTGCATAGTACTGTTGGTGTGGTAGGCGTACAGTGACTGTGATGTCCTTTGGCCCAGGTTTATGTCAGAAAGGTGTGATGACACGAAGGGCGTGGGAGGAAGAAGAGTTACAGAAAAAGCCTGTGCGTGTGTTGAAGTGCTATATTTGTTCATTTGCAAGTCAAAATTCAAACCTTTTCCTCCTGATAAAGAGGCCGAGGCTTTCCAAAGATGTTTGTAGAAAAACCCCTCTCGATGCAGTGAGTCATTGTTGCTCTGCCTGCGTCTGTGGTCTTATCACTGAGTTATCTGAAAGCTGGCGCCTGCATGAAACTGACTTTTTGGAGAGACTTGTGAAGTATCTGAATTTCAGGAGCAGGACCACGCCTCCAAACACGCTCCGGTTCTCACATATATAGGTTCCCCCAATTCTGCAAGCTGTTTGTTCTCATTTATGTGCCCCCCCCCCCTTCAATTCTTTAACTTCTATTTAGTGCATTGGGATCTGTCAGGCCCGGGAGCCGCCGCTGGTCCCCTTCACCTTTACCTACTAAAACGCTGTCAAACCTCAAATGAGGGGCCAGCGAGTGAAATGTTTAACGCTTGGGAACAAAACCTTATTTCAGTGTGATAAATGTATTCGATTTATTTATATCCAAAGCAGTTTGCATACAAATTGTGGCTCTGGTTCAGGTGAACAATAACATAATGTAGATATTTACAGTTTTTTAAACACATGGGTTTTTATGCAGTGGTTTTACGGGTCCAGTTCACCTGAGACCAAATCGGACTGCTTCCTGTAAATGAGCTTGAGAAGAGGCTAGTTTGGACGTTTTAAAGGTACATCAGTGCAGGAGGAGGTCATCAAATGTCAAAACCTCTGAGATATGTTGGCTTGCAGTTTAGCTGTCCATCAGGGATCATTTATAGTCATAGAGTTAAAGAAGATAGACGATAAATAGTTGCTTAGTGATGAAATTCCTCATCTATTAAAAAATACTTCAGTGTACTGACATGACTTTTCTTAATATTTAGGCCTTTGATAGCAAACAGGAACGTTTCAGTGCAGGTCTCTGAAAAGCCCGACGTGGTACCACCCGTGTCCTGAAACAGCCGGTCCCAGCAGGCAGCTTTGGCACATAGTTGCAGTTTTTAAAGCTCACATTCATCACAGTCGTTCGTGTGCTAGCTTAAAGCTACAGCACGCTGGTCCTTGTCGTTGGGGTGAGCGATAGCTTCCTTTTGATGGAGCTCTGCGTATCGCTGCTCCTCCTGTCTGCGTTCGCTGCGACCGTTGACACCTCTGTAGTGGCTAGTGCATTCTTGAGGCTCAACCTGGCCCGGAAGGCCTTGCAGAAGATGAAGTAGATGAGCGGGTCCAGGCAAACGTTGAGAACTGACACAAAGACCGCCATTTCCTTCACGTAGAAGAAGACCTGGCTCCACGAACAGTTGCTGGTCTTGGATGTGTAGGCGTAAGGAAGACGAACCAGGTGGTAGGGGACAAAGCAGACGCAGAAGACGCTGACCAGCACCAACATGTTTCTGCGTGATCTGGCGAGCTTCTTGGACCCGATAGACGCAGGCTGCTTCTCCTGTGCCACTGAAAGCTTGCGAGAGGTTTTGTAGTAGAAGAAAACCAGGCAGACGAGGACGGTTACAAAGATGGTGGCCGAGAAGACGTGGATGATTTTGTAAAGCACATTGAGCTCTTTACTGTGCATCTCATCACAGCTCACTTTTGTTAGTGTTTCATATACCGGCTTTTCTGTTATAAGAGAGACCAGGATGTAGGAGCTCGTCACAGTGATGAGGAAGACCCAGGTTAGGATGGATGTTATCTTAGCACCTCGTACTGTCTGCAGCATGTGATTTCCCAAAGGGTGGACGATCTTCAGGTACCTGCAGGGAGGAGAGAGCTATCAGTGTGTGAATCAAACCAACTCTTTCACCTCCTGAAAACCAAAGACTAAGCATGTTCATCCAGTGTGGACTCATGTTCTCCCAGCCTGCACTTTCCACCGTGTCTGCAGCCACTGCCTGTTGGATGATTATGCCCCAAAGAAAAGCTTTAACCTATAAGCTTTACGCACAAAGACTTCCTCTTCAGGAAGGCAGGAGGAGAGGGAGCATTTCAATGAAGACAGGAAACCCTTTATTCACAGGGACATGGCTGATGATTGACATTTCAAAGTAGACTGATAACTAGATTCTAGTCTGTTCCCCCAAACTTTGAAAACTACTTCATGTCCAGAGTTGTTTGGACTCACACTGTTACCAGATCCAGATCTGTGTGATTCAAACTGGAGCCGCCTCTTATTAAACTCACTGTGACAGGGATACAGCGCTGTATGGGTTCACTGAGTCTGACAGGGGTGTGAACACGTGATCTACCGTATTTGTCGGACTATAAGGCGCGCTTAAAATCCTTTAATTTTCTCAAAAATTGGCAGTGTGCCTTATGTATGAATTCTGGTTGTGCTTACTGACCTCGAACAGATTCTATGTGCTACACGGCGCTCAAACATCTGTCAAAGATGTTTCAGTGCGACTTTGCTAAGCTACGAAGCTGCACCGCTGGATTGTTGGAGCATTACGGCTATCGTAGGCAGGAGCCTGGAGGACGTGGAGGAAGCACGAAGAATGAGTTGAGTAAAGTTTGACTTATCTGACTGTTTTGTTTCGCTGAATGCGCCTTATAATCCAGTGCACCTTATGGTCCGAAAAATACGGTCATCTGGCTGTTTCAGCTTTCCTGGGTTTGGGGTTTTCCATTGGTCCGTCTCAGAGTGGGTCTAAAACTTTTCAGGTCCAGCAGTAACAGCCGAGATCGAGTGGAGATGCACCACAGTGGTTTAAGCAAAGTCGATCGTACACAAATGTTAAATGCAAATGCACCGATGGTGGTGTTTCACTACTTAAATGACCCTTTTGATGTGTGCGTGTTTGTGTAATATGTGCAAACGTGCTGAGTCCGTGATGAACTCTGCTGTTGATTTCATTCTGCTGCTTCAGCTCTGACCACGGAGGCAGAAGTAGCATCGAGACCACATCCTTTGCTTTTCAAACACGTATGACAGTATCCTGCTGATACCTTTGTGCAGCTGCAGAGACAACACGCAGCGTCGCACTGACCGCCCTCAGGTGAACTGACAGCTGCTAGGATCAGGCTCATGTCTACATCTGTACCTGTAATTTCCTCCTGTTTAGCTGAGAAGCCAGATGAACTGTGGCCACATGAGTTCATAAAATACATGGTAGCCCTCCTAAGTGATTCACTGCTCACCTGGTGGATGTTAAAAAGTCTTACGATCCACCTGGTGAGCACCGCCCCGCCCAGGATCAGGTTAGGGTTGTATTTTTGGACTCCGGGGTACCTGGAGAGGTAACGCGCAAACGCCACACTGGATTTGAACCCTACTCATGCTGCTGTGACCTAGTTCTCGGGCGATGGCACTAATCGCCGCGGCGCGCCTGCACATTGTGGACCGTTTATGGTTTTTACAAAAAGAATCTGTCATGTATGCAGGTGGCGCTCAGCTCGGTGCCATGACCTGAATAAAAGCCAGACAAACGTAACCACGTTCGATTTCCTTGAAATTTAAGTTGACACAGAGTGATGACAATCATCTACCACAAGGTAAGAACCCACATCCCATCGGCTGTTGGTGCGCTGAAAATGTTTACAGCAGACACAAACGTGTTACAGCCTCGGCGTCGTCATCTCGCTCAGCTTTGTTTTGGATTGTTGGGGTTTTTTTGACTTTTGGCGTCTGTTTTCGTTCCCTCTCTGTTCCCTGTTTTTTGTGGTTTTTTGTAGTTTTCTTTCTGTCCTTTGAGATTGTCTCCACCTGTCCTCTGTTCCCTGCTGGGTCTCATCTGATTATTTAAAGTCCTCTCTTCTCTCTAACGCCTGTTTTTTCCCTGCTTTCGCATGTTTGCCTCAGTTGTGTGCAGTCCTTTGTCGGACCCCTGGAGTGTCCTGATTACGTTCCCACCTGTTAGCAGCGATGAAGCCCATGAACATGATGCTGGCGTACATGTTCAGGTAGAAGGCCGAGGCACCGAAGTTGCAGTAGACCTTGCGGATGATCTCAGACTTAATGTTGGCGTACTTCATAATTCGCAAAGGGAGGCAGAGGCTGATGAGGAAGTCGGCCGCTGCCAGGTTCTTCAGGAAGAGGGTGACGCTGGACACGTGCCGCTGACCCCTGAAGAAGTAAACGTTCAGGGTGAAACCGTTGAGGAACAAACCGACCTGCAGACACGGGAGGGACAGGAAGGAGGTTTGCATCATTTAGTCAAAGTTTAATATTTATTTTCTGCCACATCATGAAGACAGAGAGGACAGCGACTCACCAGAAACACCAGGGTGTAGATCACCATGAAGAAGATGTGGGCTGAAGTGTCCTGGATGTCTTCATAACAGCTGGAGTTACTGTTGTTGTTTCCGGAGGGGTCGAAGGTCGAAGCTGCCATGTTTCCAGGTCTGGAAAGACCAACCCGGGTTAGACGGCGGTTAAAACAGAGACGGTCACCACGGGAACTGCTGAAGGCTAAAAGGGAAGTGGTACAACACATGGTTACCAATCGTGCCTTTTTCAGGAGGCTGCTGCTCTCACGCCACCTGAACAAATGTGATGCTAAATAAGAGGAAGCTTTTAGTAATAACCAAAACAAAAACTTGTGGTGAAAGGCGGCGAAAATCACAGACGGCCAAAGAAACTGGATATTTAAAAACAGCAACAACGCTGATGCAGAGGAAACAGAGGTAACTGGGATTTTTCTAATACAGACCTCCATCCAGACCAGATTCAAACATGTGAACATAGATCACACCGTGAGCAGCAAACGGATACAAAGAGAAACTCAAACTACATACATGCTGAACAGGTGAGGAGAAGCTGACCTGCTGGAATGATATTTCATCATTTAAGCCATATTCACACAGGACAGCTCCTTCCTCCCTGCAGCCGTCAGACTGTACCAACAAACACAGATGTTTACATCTGCGCTGCAACTTGCACTATTTTATCAACCGATTCACACTACAACCAGGGTTTGCCTCTTAACTGTATTTAAGTTTATTTTATTTAATAAGGGTGCAGGACTCTGTTTTTGGTAACCATCGCCCTCGATGTAAATATGTAAAAACTGTGTATGTTTCTGTCCTGTGTCCTGTTTGTTTGTATTTGTGTCTTTCTGGCTGCTGTGACACCCACATTTCCCCCCAATTAAAGGATGATTCTATTCTATTCTATTCTATTCTATTCTATTCTATTCTATTCTAACATTGTTTTAATTCCATATTAACGTGCCCACACATGCTTTTTTCTAACATTTGCAGATACTTATGTTAATATTTGACACCAGGTCTTATTTTTGTGCTCAATAGTGATGACATCACTCGACCGCGCCTGTGATTAGAAAGAATGATGCTATGATGCCGTCTGGGGCGGCGACTCTACGCCACGCACTGTGTGGATGTGGAGAAACGTGCTGTGGTCGTCCCGTAAACTCCTGCGTCACACATCAGCGACGCTCTTTTCACCTCTAAAAGGTCACTGAGGGTTTTTTTTATTTACAACATGATTAATGTGACGTTTCTGTTTGACCTGAATCTGATTTTTTACCTTATCATGTTTATTTATATCAAGCCATTTTTAAATCCTGTGGAGGTGCGGCTCAGATTCTCACCACAGCCCAAAACAGTCACATCATCAGCAAATGAAAGTCACTTTAGAAAACCTTGTAAATATCATTGATGTGTGTCATAACCCGTGTGGTAAACACAGAGTGGACGTGTTTCCAGAACCACAGATTTGTTTCCTTCGGTGTAACTTCTCATCTCTTCTGTGAGATGTGTTGGCGGTTGCGTTGTACACCTGACACACCTGTACAGTGACACAATGGTCTGTCACTGCAGTTTTTCTGCGCTGCAAACACGGCCTCGTAGCTGTGCAGCAAACAGGACAGCTGACAGCTGACAGCAGCAGCTGCGTTACTGCACTCGTCTCTGTCAAAGTCAGCAACATGTGGCGTGATGATGATCATTAAATCACCTGTGCCTCTCACAGAGCAGCGCGTCTCCTCCTGACGATCACAGCGGCTCAGACTTTCCTCCCGGAGGAGGAGGAGGAGGGCTGTCGGTCTGATCTCCTCATCGATGCGACGATATGTGACCTCACAGAACCGATCGCTCTTATCTTTTCATCGGCCCGTCTCTTCACAGGTCAGAGACGCAGGAAGGATCCTGCTAGACTGCGTTGACCTACTTACTATCATGAGCTTATCTGACCTCAGATCAGCACCCGTCTGTGCTTTTATTGCACAGTGTTTGTTTCATGTGTTCCACTTTTTTAATGATGTTGTTGTTACTGAAGCGGAAAGATCACTGCATTCACACGATGACGGGCAGGTGTGGGAAGTTTCGTGAACCTAAACAGAAGCCGGCTCATCTTCATAGCCTGACCCCGATCACTGACAGCATCGTAACCAAGGCCTCCTCCTCCACACGTTCCATCTTCTGTCCTTACAGGTCGTTACGTCTGCAAAGCCCCGGCCCGATAAACCAGGACCAACATATGTCAGGGTAAAGCCCAGGAGCCGCCATGAGGCCAGAGGAAGTCCCGCTCTGCCTGCTTCTACTGGCCTTCACCACGGCTCTGAATCCTAAACCTCACACAGTCACGTTTGCTGTGTGGCAGGCAGGAGAGTGGACCCAAATGCAGGACTCACAGGACACAGAGGAACTGAAGGAGGCAGCTTTCACTGCGCTGTGAAAAACTCAAATACAGGAAACAAGAAACAAAGCATAACAACTAGAAGCTGGTAAACCAAGGCCACAGGAAACGAGGACCACGGAGGAAACACACAGGAGACGTACGACACGACAAAGGAGAACACAGCGCTGAAATACACAAGGGAGCAGGAACCGGAAACAGGAGGGAAGCACAGCTGGGACTAATCACACATAATAAGACGAGGGGAAGCAAAGCTAGGGCTGTATCCCAATTCAGGGTCTGCAGCCTTAAAGGCCGCATTTTAAGGCCGATTACATCACAGTGAAGCGACGAAGGCTGTCCCAATTCAAAGGCTGCTCGAAATGCGGCCCTCAAATGCGTCCTTCATTTCCCTGAATTTTAAGGACGTGGCGGTGTAGACTTCGTGGCCCAACATATCCCAGAATGCATAGCACGGCGGTGGGTGTGGATAATTTTGCCGAAAAAAAACAGCGGATGAGGGGCGGCCGAAGAGTAAACTTTAAGTACTGAATATGATGTCACTTATTGATGTGCAAATGTTTAATAACTAAGAACATTAAAACCTTACTGTTGGCCACATGTCGGCAAAGTCATGTGACATCAGTGACGTTTGTACTAACTTGGTTTTAAAGCCTTTACTTTAAAATTTACGTCGTTCGATAGCTGAGCTTAATCAGAGAATGATCAAAGCTCATGTAGAAACAAACACATGAACAAAAGATTTCTCCTTCATTTCTGTCAAACACAGCTGTATGACACGTTTCCAGCTGTTAGTATCATGGTTGCTAGGCAACCAGGGCAGCGCAACGGAGGCTAGACCGTCCCATTACACAAGCCTCGCACTTCCGGCCTTAGCGGTCTTTGAGTACGTGGCCCTTGAGGATCGTTGAGGCTGCAGACCCTGAATTGGGATACAGCCTAGATACACTGACATGAGACTTTCAAAGTAAAACAGGAAACACAAGACTATCAAAGACAAAGATGAGAGCTGAGACATAGAGACACGACTGTCTAAGGAGACAGAGGGACTCTACGAGGGACACGGGGAAGACAAACAGAAACTGAGACTGTAACACAAGCAGAACCAAAACCATGAAAAAGAATAAAAGAGAAAATAAATTAACCACAAACACTGAGTCAGAACACTCAGGACCACGACACACATGTCTGATATGAACCTGTGAGGGCTGCAGAGCAAACACCACAGCAACAGGCAGCCGCGTATCATCATCATCATTATTCTAGAACAGGGGTGCCCAATCCTGGTCCTCGAGAGCTACCGTCCTGCAGCTTTTAGATGCATCCTTGTTCCCACACACCCGAATCCAATGAATGGCTTGTTATCAGGCCTTTGCCAAACACGATGGCATGCTGAAGAGGTAATCAAACCATTTGATTCAGCTGTGTTGGAGCAGAGATGCATCTAAAAGCTGCAGGATAGTAGCTCTCGAGGACTGGGATTGGGCAGCCCTGTTCTAGAAGAAGGGATGATTGATTTCTCCACAGAGGTCTCCCTCCCTCTCTGAGCAGCTAATATAAAATCAGCTGATGCTGAGGTTTCACTCGTGTGACTGAGAGGACCGGCGGGCCCACACCCCCTCTTAAACTCTGCAGACCTTCACACACTCGAAATCTGAGCTGATGTTTCACGCCTGTTGATGTGGCCGTTCACACCGACTGTGCAATTTTGCAGGAGGAACGTGAAACCAAACTTGAGTCTTCAGAGACGAACAAACACATCTGACCAATCAGGTCACTGCATTTGGCAGCAAATCAAAAGCCCATACTGAGTACAGCAGAAACAGGGAAATAAGCGAGTTTGACCTCAGACAAACGACTGCACGCTGCTTTCAAACTAGTTATCAGTTTCATCGCTCGCTGTCCACAATCGTTTTTTCCACAGTGGGGTTTTTTAGGAAAATGTTCAGCGAGTGTATGTAAGTCGATACGTTTCCATTTGAAGAATTCAGCCTGTAGTCTACGCTCTGACCGAGGCGTTGGCCTCACGGATGTCGATGTGGGCTTTGTGCTGTCGGCCTGTTTATCGCTCTGACTTCACTGCTCTGTTAAACGAGGGCTTTGGGTCCTGTGCGTGGCCCTGAGGGCTGAAACGCTCGTGTCTGTGCGACAGGTCGACGCCGTTTTCTGTTTCTAATCGCACAGGTGACCCTGCAGGACTTTCAAACTAAGGCTGAAACAGCAGACGCCATCATCTGCAGGGTTGGGGCTGTTGTTTTCCTTACAGGTGTTTCCAGTTCAGGTATGTGTGGTCATGTGACGCAGCTGTTGGCAAACATGCAGAACTCGCCCTGTTTGTCCCTTCACGCTAACGTTTGTATTTGAACACACAGTGGCTTTAAAGTAAATGAAACCTCAATCTGTTTGTGATTGTGACTGCAGATATTTCCAGCTCTGACGTTTCTCTCCTGACCAATCAGCTCAGTGCTCTCTCTGCTCTGTTACATCAGCACCGCGAAGCTGCAGCTTGTGGTCACAGCGGCTTAGTTACCACAGTGCGACCCAGTTACAGAGAAACAGCAGCCACCGCTTATCGAAACTTCATGAGAATCTTTTTATTGGCAAAGAAAACATTGTTTAAAAAACTATTTCCAGATGTGACACATCAGCAGCAAAGTTTCACGCGCAGAGAGGGTCTATTTTCTCTGGTGAAACCTCGTTCTGATAGTCGACTAATCAGATCATCATCCATTGGAGGTAAAACGTACAGCTTATTGCACCAGCAGCATCTGCTCTTATATAACTATCATTAGCTTACAGCTTTAAGTGTTTAAGGTGCTAACTAACAATAAAGACAAGATGATAGTTTATTAAATCTGCAGATTGTTTCGGTGAAGTTTAATAAACTCCTTGCTTTCTAAAATATAACAGGACACTGGAGTAAATTCTGGAGCATCTCACACTTCTGATAATCAGCTGTCTGCTTGACGTTTATTCAGCTGTGTAAAAACTATAACTTTAATCTCAGCCAAACCGATTTACTCAGGAACAAATAAAATACTAAAGAAAGCCAAACAATAAAATTTTAAGTTATCTAAGTGACTCATATATCATGTTTAACCTGAGTAGTGAAAGACGGCGGTGGGTTTGAAAATGATTTGCCGGGAGTCCGGTGTTCTCACGGCTCTAGTTAGCCTAGCCCCCGGCTAGCTAACGAGCTAGTGGGTAACAGACGTCTCCGAAAACGTCGGAGCGCTTTTGAATATATGCGGTGTCTTGATAAACTGAGCAGATATTTGAGGTTTACACAGCTACATTCTCCCTGAAAATATGTTAAACGTTTATTTTGTGACCCAGAAAGAATAATAAGAGTAACATTAAAACTAACTAGCTGCCGCCATTGTTGGAGACTGAGCTGGGCTGCGCTATGAATTCTGGGACAGTTTCTTCTTCTTTGTGGTTTAACGGCAGCTGGCATCCTTGCACATGCAGTGCTGCCATCTTCTGTTCCAGTCTGTTATTACACTCTTAAACCCTGCTACTTATTCCTGCGTCTTTTGGGATCTTACAAAGCTTCAAACGACACGTCGACGATTTTGATAGTCGACTAATCGTGGCAGCCCTAGTCACAACGCTGCGTCCCCACCGGTAATGTCTCCCAGAAGACTCACTGACATGTCACTGACAACTAAACCTGTCCTCAAACATCACTGTGGTGTCTGTGTGTGGTCGACAGGGAGGATTTGTGCTTCAGCAGGAATCTACGCCGTACCTGCGTGAATCCGTCTGCACCTCACGAGAGATGCAGGTACACGTTGGGTCGACGCAGCCCGCAGACCATCCACACTCCGCTGCATTTCCAGCTACTTTTTCAACCACAGATTTCAAATGTATCAGTGAGAGGTCAACAATCATGGTCTCAATATTAGAAATACTCATCACAGCATCAGTATAAGGACGTCAGCCCATTCCCAGAGGGAGATCAGACTGTCGGTATGGACGTGAGGGAAAAACAACAAAGTGGAAAATCCTGAGGGACAAATGTTTGACCACGAAAATAACCAAGTACAAGACGTCCCAGCGTTTCATGTTTTTGTTGCACATTAAACACCAGCACGAGTAGAAACAGCAGCCGTGATGTCGGCCACACTCGGCGCCGAAGTGCAGATCAGGCCCGACAAGCGGACGATGGGAGGAGGTCGAGGGTTGCTGTGGTGACCAGTAAAAAGAGCGTTGCGTCAATCTGCCACAAATTCACATCAACTGGCCTCATCATCAAAGAGCTGCGGTGCAGTCCACCATATTAGAAGCTTTCAGTGAGCAAACAGCGTGTAGGGTATAAATCACACCCAGACGGCGTGATGCCTCGTATCCACTTACTCCAGCACACGTGTCTCCAGACCGGGGAGGGGGGCGCCAGAGAGCCCTGATGGGACCCTCACAGCCACGGGGACACCTTCTTACTGTGAGGCGACAGCACACAAACACAGCCAATAACCAATCAGTTACCTCGCAGCTAAAACGCTCACATCCATGGTTCTCATTAATGATGGACAGCAGAGGAAAGCAGATGTTTGGATGTTTGCACCTCTGTGCAGCCTGCAGGCCAGGAACCACTGAACCACATTAAAGATGCCACCTGTGAGACACAAGCTTGTGCGCGCCGCGAGCAGTGAAACCACAGGAAGAGAAGCTCCCGTCGCTACATTCTCATCCCGAAACCAGAAAACATTTTCCTTTTTTCACTGTTTTCACACTTTCAGATCTGTGAGCAGACACACTAATACCAACAGGTTCTGTGTAAATATAGCTGCTAATCACAGCGTTTAAAGGCCAGACATGTGACATGTAAGCATATCGGTGAGGTGGGGTAGAAACAGCAGGCTTACCTGCAGCACTGTCCCGTCTGCGCGTCTTCACGGAGAATCTGTGAGAAACCCTTTATGACTTCCTTCTGCACAGTTTATATGAGCAAGGCCAGGCCACACAGAGAGAGGGAGGGCGGTGGAGGAAGCTGGTGGTTGCTGCTGTGCTGACGTCCTGCATGCAGCACCGTTCCTCATTTGCAAGTCAAAAACACACACCTATTTTTACCAGGAAGTTTTCATTTTTCCAGAGAACTTTATTTGAAAGAGCTTTGCTCTGAGCGGGTCTGTTGTGTGCGACAGTGATCCTCTGAAAACAACAGCTGCTGGAAACAGACTCAGTCAGACACACAACCCAGAACCAGCAGGTAAAAGCGGCTAAAGGTTAACCAGCAAGCTTTAACACAGATCAGAGTCGACTCGTAAATGTCCCGTGACTCACAGTGTTCGTGTTTTCTTATTTTCAATCAGCAAACTTAATTCTGTTTCTATTCGGCTTACACGAGTGTTGAGTGTGAGCTGGGAGTGCCTGTCAGTTATTCAAAGCCGGTTCTGGGTCCAGCACATGTGTCAGAGGAAGCGCGACATGTCGCTGCTTGTTGAAGGTTTCTGGTTTTTAGCAGCAGAGTGAGCGCGTGCTGTGTTTTAAACACACAGCGCTGCGTCATGCGATGCATTCACCTGTTTTAAAGGATTAGGGTTTGGTTTTAGGTCTTGGAGCTTCCTGGAGAACCTGCTGCAGATTCCAGACTGATGGTGTTGCTATGCTGGCCTTCAGCCCAGGAGGATCTGATTAGGAAATGAACTTGATGGCTGAATACCCATAATGCTCCTCCCTGTGAGACATATGAGCTGTGCAAACAGACACTAGTGCAGGACGGTGAAACCACAGAGTGTAGATCAGATTTCTGGTTTTAAATTCTATTAGGAAGTGCTGAAGGCTGGTGTGAGTCCAGAGTTTACATCTGCTTTTGCAGCAGCTTACTGGACTCAGCGTTTTCTCTCTGCATCTAATTACAGACTGGTTCAGATTTCACAGCTGTTTTGGACTCGTATCTGCTTCATCCTGTTTTCAGATTCCCTCAGACTGGTGTGGAACTTTGGGATGGTTTCACATCCTGTTTTGGAGCATCTGCGATGACTTCCCACCGTGGCCACACCGGCCCTCTGTTTGTATTCCCAGGCTGACTCCAGGGCTCTGTGTGTTTTTGTTTTGTTTTGTTTGTTTGTTTTTCGTTGTTTCCAGTTCGTTTGTACTGTTTCCAGTTTAGCCTCACTTTGGCACAGATTTTGGACCAAACTGAAGTGATCGGCAGCAATCTCCCACACCAGCCTATTAACCAACCAAAGACCCAGACAGACTTTTAATTTATTTGAAAGCCTGATGCTTCGCCTCGTCCACCCCAGCTGTGAAACTCAGAAACCAGTCTTACTTGTTATCATCTATCGTCCACCTGGGCCTTACACAGAGTTTCTGTCTGATTTCTCAGACTTTTTATCTGATTTAGTTCTGAGCTCAGATAAAATAATTATTGTGGGTGATTAGACTCAATTGGATTTTCTCAAAATGTAAAATCACACTGGAGATCACAGGTGTCGAACTCCAGGCCTCGAGGGCCAGTGTCCTGCAGGTTTTAGACGTGTCCTTGAACCAACACAGCTGATTTAAATGGATAAATGACCTCCTCAACATGTCCTGAAGTTCTCCAGAGGCCTGATGATGAACTAATCATGTGATTCAGGTGTGCTGACCCAGAGATCTAAAACCTGCAGGACACCGAACCTCGAGGCCTGGAGTTGGGGACCCCTGATCTAGATCTTGTTTTAACATACGGCAAAGAAACTGAACATTTAACAGTGTTTCCTGAAAACCCTCTC
Source organism: Pundamilia nyererei (assembly GCF_000239375.1). Taxonomy (NCBI): domain Eukaryota; kingdom Metazoa; phylum Chordata; class Actinopteri; order Cichliformes; family Cichlidae; genus Pundamilia; species Pundamilia nyererei. The sequence continues at coordinate 2,272,343 of NW_005187477.1, read as the reverse complement.
CTGTCTGATCATTTCCTGATAACATTTACCTCCTCACTACGTACAACTCTGGATACTGTAGCTCCTTTGAAAACTAAGGTCTCTAATCAGAAGTACCTGACTCCGTGGTATAATTCTCAAACACGTAGCCTAAAGCAGATGACTCGTAATCTGGAGAGGAAATGGCGTGTCACAAATTTAGAGGATCATCATTTAGCCTGGAGAAATAGTTTGTTGCTTTATAAGAAAGCCCTCCGCAAAGCCAGAACATCTTACTATTCATCACTGATTGAAGTAAATAAGAACAACTCTATGTTTGCTGTTATGGTCTACAGGCCTTTTAGGGTCACAGCTTTAAACCTTTACTCAAAAAGCATCTCTAGACCCAGCAGTCTTAGCTAATTATAGGCCAATCTCCAACCTTCCTTTATATCAAAATCCTTGAAAGAGTAGTTGTCAAACAGCTAACAGATCATCTGCAGAGGTTTATTTGAAGAGTTTCAGTCAGGTTTCAGAGCTCATCACAGCACAGAAACAGCTTTAGTGAAGGTTACAAATGATCTTCTTATGGCCTCTGACAGTGGACTCATCTCTGTGCTTGTCCTGCTAGACCTCAGTGCAGCGTTCGATACTGTCGACCATAATATCCTATTAGAGCGATTAGAACATGCTGTAGGTATTACAGGTACTGCACTGCAGTGGTTTGTATCATATCTATCTAATAGACTCCAGTTTGTGCATGTAAATGGAGAGTCCTCTTCACACACTGAGGTTAATTATGGAGTTCCACAGGGTTCAGTGCTAGGACCAATTCTGTTTACATTATACATGCTTCCCTTAGGCAGCATCATTAGAAGACATAGCATACATTTACACTGCTATGCAGATGACACCCAGCTCTATCTGTCCATGAAGCCAGATAACACACACCAATGAGTTAAACTGCAGGAATGACTTAAAGACATAAAGACCTGGATGGCCGCTAACTTTCTGCTTCTTAATTCAGATCAAACTGAGGTTATTGTACTCGGCCCTGAAAAGCTTAGAAATATGGTATCTAAGCAGATTCTTACTCTGGATGGCATTACCTTGGCCTCCAGTAACGCTGTGAGGAACCTTGGAGTCATTTTTGACCAGGACATGTCCTTCAATGCACATATTAAACAAATATGTCAGACTGCGTTCTTCCATTTGTGCAACATCTCTAAAGTTAGAAATATCCTGTCTCAGAGTGACGCTGAAAAACTAGTTCATGCATTTATTATGAATCCCCCCTTTAGTTACGCTGCAGTAGATCTAGGCTGCTTGTCCTATAGGAGATTCCCATGATGCACTGAGTGTTTCTTCTTCACTTCGTTTTTCTACACCTCTCTGCATTGTGTTATCATTAGTTATTATTAACCTCTGTCTCTCTTCCACAGCATGTCTTTATCCTGTCTTCCTTCTCTGACCCCAACCAATCGCAGCAGATGGCCCCGCCCCTCCCTGAGCCTGGTTCTGCCGGAGGTTTCTTCCTGTTAAAAGGGAGTTTTTCCTTCCCACTGTTGCCAAAGTGCTGCTCATAGGGGGTCATATGATTGTTGAGGTGTTCTCTGTATTTGTACTAATATGGGGTCTTTAACTTACAATTTAAAGGCATTAATGAAACTGTTGTTGTGATTTGGCGGTGTATAAATAAAACTGAATTGAATAGTGATAGGTTTGATACCATCAAACAGACGAGGGGGAAGACCAGGTTACTGAGAAGTGCTTATGGGTATAATAATCTGGGTATAATAATCTGTTCCCACCATCACCTCCACCTTGCTGCCACAATGAATGCCTGGTTTCAGATTAAAAGATGCTGATTTTTTCTCTTTTCCAAAGAAGAGAGGAAAGAGTTTTAAATAGATCTCGTCTTCCGTTCACAGATGGGAGAGCCTGACTGTTACCCTATCAGCCTAATCTCTGCGCAGCACAGAGGGAAATATTCAAACTGCCTCAGGCTGGTTTGTCTCTGCTCTGGAGGGCAAACTGTCAGGACATGTTTTTGGAATAACGATCATGAAGAAATCTTTCTATGGGGATTCTCCCAGACTGAGTCAGGACTCGGTGGGTGCATGTGGAGGCAGCCTAAGATCGGTTGTAGAGGTGCAGCGGAGAAAAGGCTCGCTTTAAGATAACTCTGATTATTAAAGGTAGATTTTCCATCATCGGCTGGCTGTGATCTCTTCACCTGTGCGGTGACAGCGACAGGTCTGGCCTTGCTCTCAGCGTTCACCTTATCTCCCCATCTCTTCCAAGTAATCGGTGGGTGGAGCTGACCCGGTGATTAAGGATGCAGCTCACCTGAGCAGGTCGGGCAGCCCTGCTGAAAGCTTTCACGGGCTCTTCTCCTCTCTGTCATGCTGGCTGGCTAATGGAGCGTTCGGTTTCTCTTTTGATTTTGCACGCACACAATCGCTCTTTGATTCTCTGACGAAGCTCGGCACTGAGCTGGAATCTGTGGGAGGATTCGGTAACGGCAGACAGGGAGGTAGATGTTTGACTTTCAGATGAAGTCATGACCCCTGCCTGGTCCCGGCTCCCCCTCCCCCTCCCTGTGTCTCTCTGGTGTGAGATGCTCACTGCAAACAGTTCTGATGTGATGATTTTGAAAATGCTGCTGCTCGAGGTTATATGCTGATGGCTGCTGTACAGGAAGGAGGAATTCCTCAAATGATACTAACGAGCATCATGAGCTTAACCTGAAGCTCCAACTCCCGGCACTGCACACTGTCCAAGTTTATCCTGCACGTCTGCTGCTGTCATTGCTTTATCACATCTGTCTCTGTTTATGATCAATGCTTTTCTGCGTGCTCACACACACACACACACACACACACACACACACACACACACACACACACACACACACACACACACACACACACACACACCAAAAGATGACAGAAACAGCTGTAACATCAATCAGTCTCAATTCTTCACTGCTGCCTTTAAAAACTCCCAAAATATGTGTTTTTGATGTCAGAGCTGTGATTCAGACTGGCCACGTGTGATTTAACAATACCTTTACTGGGAATGTCATCAGCGCCCCCTGCTGGTCACAGGGTTCCATTACACTCCATTTTTTCCCCTTTAACTTTGTGTTTTTGAGGAACAGGTACTATCACCTCATTTAATTTACTTTAAAAAGAGGGATTTTAAAATGTCAGCAAAATAGTTATTAATATTTTTTATCCCACTCTGCTGCTCCTCGTGTACCTGCAAACAAACATGTAATGACAGATATGACCACCTGATGGCAGCAGAGAGGCATCAGCTGCAGTGAGCAGAGATTGAAAACATGACTAAATTATAGTTATTTTAGAAGAAAGAAAAGCTTTATTTAAAATACAGACATCATAAAGCAGTTGTAATGACTCTGACAGCAGGAACACTATGACATCACAGTCAGATTGCTGCTCGTCCTGCGATTTGACACGAGTTTCTAAAAAGAGGCGACTCGTGAGCAAATCAGCAGATTCTGCATGAACGGACTTTAATGCTGCAGGTTTGATGCCCACTCATCACAGTTCAGTTTCACTTCCACGTCAACACTTCCTCTTCCTCGCTGACCTTCCCTGTCCTCTCTGTCCTGCTTTTGGTCAGAACAATAAATAAAACCAAGAACTGAAGCTCTGAATACTTCTCTTATGTACACATAAAGGGATAAAAATATACATTCATGTCTCTTTCTATTTTACACATAAAACTCTTGATTTACACACTTTTCTATCAGACCGAGAAACAAACAGAAGAGAGCAATTTTATTACAGCAAATAAAAAAAATACATGATTTCAGCTTCAACATTTAGGTTTTGCGTCTCCTCACGTCTCCTCAGGGGTCTTCTCCTCTCCTTGCCGCTGCCTTATTTGCCTTGTCTCCTCTCCTCGCCTTCTAAATGTTGCTCAGACTCTGCGCCGTGGTCAGGGACCTCCTCCTCCTCCTCTCTCGCCGCGACACTTTTCTCAGCAGCGATTCTCTGAAGGTTCGGCACATGAGGAAGTAGATGACGGGGTCGAGGCAGACATTGAGTGCTGACAGGAAGAGCGTCCCCTCTTTCACCTGCAGCAGCAGGAAGCGGGCATACCGGCTGAAGCTCGACTCTGGCATCTGGCTCAGCGTGTAGGGGATGCGGCAGACGTGGTACGGCACGAAGCAGATGAAGAACACCACCAGGATGCTGAAGATGCTCCGGTTGGACTTGCGGCAGACGTCGCTGTTATCGCAGCGAACCCGGCGGTACGACTGGTAGATGCGGCGGGAGATGGAGGCATAGCAGAAGGCGAGGACCGCCAGAGTCACCCAGAACATTGAGACGCTGAAGATCGAGGACACCCGGTGCCACTCTTTGCCCAGCGCCGTCTTCAGATCCATGCACTTGCGGGCGTTTTCCTCGTTGGCTTCCTTGCTCGTCAGCAAGCTGTTGGGCATGAGGAAAACGGTGAGGAGGGTCCAAGAGAGGACGGCCAACACCCGGGCACACTTGGGGTTCTGCAGGTGGTGCAGGGAAAAGATCCTGGCTACTCTTGTCCTGCAGGAGGTGGTGGTGATGGAGGAGGGGGAGGTTCGGACAATCTTGACGTAGCGCTCGAGGCTAATTAAGCCCATGAAGAGGATCCCCATGTACATGGAGCAGTAGAAGATCACAGCGCTGTAGCGGCAGACGATCACGTGGATGTACCAGCCGCCGAGTTCCAGCTGAGCCACGATCCTGAACGGGTAGGTGCACAGCATGAGGAGGTCGGCCACCACCATGTTCTTCAGGTAGACCACCAGCCCAGAGTCAGCGGGCACTCTGAAGAAGATACAGGCGGCTCCGCCATTCAGAAGCGAACCCACCAGAAAGATCACAAAGTAGAGCAGGGGCAGGATCTTCAGGGTGAAGACGTTGTTGAAGTCTGCCGTCTGGTTGGACAGTAGGCTGGTGGAGTTGTTGTGAGCCATCCCTGCAAACACGAAGAACACAGTACAAGCTTTAGGACGATTACAGGAAACATTTTTCATTGGCATTAATAAAACGGGAGAAATCAGTGACAGAGGTGACGCTCTGTGGCTCCACCTGCAGAACCATTCTCTTTGAAATGAGTGATAAACGTAATCGTCACTTGGAGGAGGTGGACAGACTCTCTGTGGTCAGTGTTTGGTTTCCAATGACAGAGCTGCAGACTGTCTGCATGCACCACCACAGCGGCGTCATGGCGTTATGACAGAGCACAAAGTAACGACCGCTGAAGGCCTGAATCTGCATTTGTGCTTTAACCCATGTTCAGTGTTACGTTGTTTCTGTGCTGCTCGGCTGAAAAAACCTTTTGTGTTCATGCAGTGAGCTGCTCTGTTTACACTGGGCACGTGCACAAACAAGGTTTCACGGACGCTTCCTTTGTCCTGCTCTTCACGCACTTCCCTCCGATCCTGATTCATCCCAGTCCAACACGCAGCGCTCTCGTCCTTCATCTGCGCTGTGAAAACACTTACGGTCGGGTTTGACAGGACAGCACCGGCTGCATCGCGTGTTCCCGTGCTAGTAAAGTTATTTTTAACCTCAGATTTCTGCTAGTGGTCATTCCTGCACTAACCACACAACCTGCTGGCTTTAATTCCACCTGAAACACTATTTGGTTTCTTGTGCACCTACACCAGTCAACAGAAGCTGTTAGTGAATAAGAAATCCTGTGTGGAGATGGACACTTCCACTGTGGATCAGAAGAGCTGATATGAAGAACGATCAGACAGCAGTTTCCATTTCAGGGAAGCAGCTAAACTCCTGATCAGGCAGCGTGTGGCGTGTCCCTGCAGTGTGCTGTTCCTCTTTTCCTACCATCTCCACATTGCTGATTGTCTCATAAAGCCACTGAATGCCCACAGCTTTAGAACGAGGATGTTTACTTCCTGTGCCAGAGCCACCAATAAATGGCCTGTTCCTTTGTTTGCTGCAGCTCAGAGCGAGCCACAGGGGGCGATCATGTCGACTTCGTGTGGATTTACTCTAAATGCACCAACGTGTTATATTATCGACCCTTACGAGGGTCTTTTCAGAGAACAAGAACAAACATAAAGTTTTTTTGACATCACATCAAGCAGGCTCAACAAACTCTGAGTTCAAAAATAAACCCGGGAAAGGAATCCACTATCAACGGAGCGCCGATACCAGGATTCCCCAGACTTTACCCTGATATAACTTCATGTTAAATTAGACTTTAACCATCCATCCACTCTTTTATAATTATAATATTTCTGACTGTCTGAGGCAAAATTTCCCCGATTCAATTAGAATCGAATCGAGGATTGAATCGATTCGGGACCTTGTGAATCGAATCGATTCTAGAAATCAGTAACGATACCCAGCCCTAGTTGCAGGGCTAAGACTTTAACATTGCTTAAAATAATGCCGATTACATCTTGTGAACATCTGCTCTGCCAGCTGCCTGCACTGTTCGTCTGCAACCCCAAGCAAACCTAAGGCGTGCTGGACTCAAGCTTGGTAAACCAGCGGTGCACTTGACTCTCCTCCACATCCATAAAGTGCGCTACAAACACAAACAGCTAACAGGTGGATTTTCCTGTTTCAGTGCAGCTAGCGATGGGTGGAGAACCACTTACTGCTGACGGGTGTGGACAGTTTAGGATCAAACCCACAACTGCTGCCACGGGCAGCGCAACAGTGACCCTTAGACTGCTTTTAGTTTAGTTTCCTTGTTTTCCACTGCATCATTGATTCTATCACTAGTTAGCTAACATAAGCTAATGTAAGTCTGTTAGTGGCAACCAACCAACCACATGACAGCACTGTAGTGGCACAAGATGGCGCTACAAACTCTGAAGACGTCAGCTTCACAGACGGACTTAAATAAGACAGTTTTTTAGAGCAGGAGGCAAATTAGCCTTTAAACATGTGTGTGTCATGTCCACTGTAACACCAGAGCTCAGCTCAGAGACGTTAGCTAAGCCCGGTTCCTGGACCTGCGTCCTGGACTTCGTGGACTCTGCATTCTTTTGGGATACAAGTTCCCAAAGTTTGCATCTGTAGTATCTGATCATACACACTGAGAGGATGCTGACTATGCAATAACAGCTGCAAAGCTTCTGCTTTTACCTTTGACAGGCACAGGACGTGGTGCAGGACCTTCACTGATATTTCATGTTTATGAGACTTAAAGGGAAGTTTGCTTATAACTCCAGCCATTGTGTGAAGGCTGTAAACATTCACAGGAATCATTTGTTAAGTAAATGAGTCTCATCCAGCTCCCCGATGTCATTCCTGAGCATTTGTTTGTTTGCTGTCACTCAGTTATGGAAACAAACTCACTTCTTTGAAACTGAAGCTCTCACGAATCAGACCAGCAGACCCCATTCGTTCTGACTCGATAGTAAAACACTCATACTCAGTAAAACAAGAGCATCCATTTCCTGGATGGTCTGAACCACACAGTGTTTGTCGGGCACAAACAGTGAAGGTTTCAGTGTCAGAGACTTTGATTGGTGCAGACGAGGCCAAGCACATCACTCCGGGCCTCCTGTGACAGGACTACATCAATGCTGTTATTACAAATAGAAATTCACCTCACCCACCCAGGTGAAAAAGGTTTCTGTATCAGGCTGTTTCTTTATCCACTGTGGACTGACTGCTGGACCAAAGCACACAGCATGTTAAACCATGAGGCAGGTGGGCTTCAGCAGCAGAAGACCACACTGAGGCCACCTAAGGTCACCTAATCCAGGTCTAAGGATAAGATTTACCAAAGGGGGAAGTTAAAAACTTAATCTTAAGAGTAGAGATAGTCTCTGTCTCCTGAATCCAAAGCAGCATTTTGGATCAGCTGAAGGCTTTTCAGGGAGTTTTTTGGACTTCCTGATAATAATGAATTACAGTCGTCCAGCCTGGAAGTAATAAATGCATGAACTAGTTTTTCAGCGTCACTCTGAGACAGGATATTTCTAACTTTAGAGATGTTGCACAAATGGAAGAACGCAGTCTTACATATGTGTTTAATATGTGCATTAAAGGACATTAGGTACCAGCTTGCAGAGCAGGACAGACGCAGCCAGGCTGCCTCTGTGTTAGCCCAGTCGACCAAAGGCAGAGACAGCAGCTATGCTGACGGTGGTTATCAGCGGCCTCTGTTTATCCAGGCTCTCCGAGTCAGACTTTCACTCTTTTCCTGCACCAAACCCACCAATTGTGTGACACCTACTCCAGTGAGAGACTTTCACAGAGCAGATCTATGTAGAATATAAAAATATTACAGACTGTGGGTAGTTGTTGCTACTTGCTGGCCACAGCTTTATTTTTAGCACTTTAAACTCGTTAAATCAAACTTAAATGCGTCAGCTGCAACAGATCAAAGTGAAAACCAGAAACAAACTAACAGCAAGCTGAAGGAAGGAGGGGAAACCGGCGACCCAGCACAGAGTAAACCAGAAAAAACTACAAGCACAACAAAACCAGATATTCTGCTAATCTGGGCTCTGATAACTGACCAGGACCAGTATGTAACCAGTATGTAACCAGTATGTAACCAGTATGGATAGATTTGTCGGCACATCCTCACGAGTTTGGGGATGTGAGAAGAAATGAATCCACACGTTAACCCTCTGTGGTTTTTTTGATACCTTTGGCGGTGTGGATGGTTTGTTGCTGTCATTTCTTTGGTCGCTGTTTTTTCCACTTCTCAGCATGCATGTGAACGCACCCACACACACACACACACACACACACACACACACACACACACACACACACACACACAGAAACGCATGTAGGTTAAGATAAAGAACGCTTTGGTTTAGCATGAAAACATGACCACATCACTTCATCTGAATCTTCAGTGCAGCTCGACCACAAACCAGCGGCTCTTCCTCTGCAGCGTCAGTACAAACCCTGTTTTTGACTCTGTGGTCAGAAATAAAAGATCAAACTGACACAAAACACAACTGAAGGATTTCTGAGTAAAACATGAAGTCAGCCTCAATCATGTCACAGAAGTGTTTTTCCTTGCAGCTCTGACTGTTATATTTCTGTAAGCTGCGCGTCCTGCAGCAGAATCTGTCCTCACGCTCGGGCTCCTGCGTTCGTGCGCCGTTACATCCTGACGTGTGTTTGTGCGTGTTTATGAGCTTGTTTGTGTTTGTTTTTGGGCTCGTTTTCTCATACTGTTGACATTACGTGACATGTTTCCACATTCTTGAATCAGTAAACCAAACAGAAACCTGCTGGATGAAACGACATTAATAAAACAGCACATGCCGCCAGCCTGTGCAGGTATAAGCGAGCAACAGCTGGCACACTTATATTAATGTGGAAACCACAACAGAGGTTACAGTTGGCTGCTGAAAATCTTTCTGCAGCCGCTCGTTTAGAGCAAAACTGTTGATTTCATCTGATTCATTTGCACCTTTGAGCTCTTTTGAACATCCTGCTCTCCGTGTGTTTGTTTCATCCATGCATGCTGCAGGAGAGCGCAGCTTCTGCCCTCACACTTCGCTCTTTCTTACAGCAGCTGGGAGCAACGCATCACCACAGCGTGGCGTTTACATCTGCTGTTCACACTCGTGACAAATATCCCATCAGCTGAGGAGATTACTGACAAACGTCCTTATCTGATGGTGATGCGCTTTTTCAGTTTTCTAAAACTTTCTGAGCTCTTCTGATGTTTGATCACTTCTAATCTCCCTTCCTTCCTTCCTTCCTTCCTTCCTTCCTTCCTCTGAGATATTTAAAGAAAAAAAGTTTTGAGTGTTTTCTGTGCGTGTAATAAGTTGGCCCACACCGATGTGAGCTAATGTTATCTAAATGTCAGAGTTGCCTCACTCAGGTTTGCAGCTGAAAGGTCAGATCGTGTGTTAATGTTTCCTTCACTCAACAGAAAAATAACCTTTACAACATCCACAAAGTTTTATAAGTAAGAAGCGCTCTGAACGCAGAACAAAGTCACATGAAGCAGCTGAGCGAGCAGAGAGCAGCGTGGTGGAGCATTCTTCCCCTGTGACGGATTTATCCCGAAACAGTTTGTTTGAGCCTCCGGCAGGTTTTACTGCTTCTTCGGGCTCCGGAGCCTCGGTGAGCCTCGGTCCACCACGCTGCCTCCACACGCATCACGCCTCTACAGCTACACCTCTCTTACATTAATCACAGACTGACCCAATAACACAGCTCTGTCATCAGCTTAAAGGTGCATCAGATGGTTCTCTCACCATAAACTCCAGATGTTGCTCAGGCTCCCATACAGATGTTGCCTTCACCTGTGGTCTGCTTTCCTGCTCTGTGAATGGGAAGCTGAAGTGCTGCTGACAGCTGAGTCTGAGCTGTTATAGTCTGCAGTGGACTCCACTTCCTCTCTCTCTCTCTCTAACCCCCCTCCCCCCGTAGAGGAGCCCTCCTCCTCTGTGTCTGACTAACACGTCTATGCAAACATGATAACCCTGCTCCGACCGTTGCATGTTACAACACACTGCTGAGGCCTCTGCATGACAAATACTCCACAAATGCAAAATCTGATGTGTTTGCTGCGTCACAGCTGGATGTTAGCAGATGTTTCTAATCACCTGTGAATATGGTGCTGATATGTGTGCTGGTGTGGACTGGGTAATGCGTTAGGAATGAAAGGATGCCCCGTCGTTTGAACTCTGCAGAGAAAAACCGATGCAGCAGGCGAGTCCGTTTCACTGCAGCAGCTGGTACAGCGTCAGGGCGTCGGTGACAGTCGGAGGTGCAACCTGCTGGTATTAGACCCAAACACAGTGTCGTGACCTCATGCTGCCAAAGACGAGGAAGGAAAAGGTCAGCGGCCTGCAGCTGTAAATCCACTCCTGTTGGGGTTGTCTCACACTGCCCTTTTCCATCAGTGCGTACTCGACTCTCAGGGTTTCCACAGGTGCAGGTACCTGGTACCGAGTACTCGACTACCTGCTCTAAGCAACCATCCAAAAATGTGATGTGGCTGGATTGGCTGACCAATGGCATCGCTCGATGTGTCATGAGAGCAACTCCTTCACAGTGCCGTCTCTGAACTGTGACAAGATTTAAAACCAGAACTCTTCACATGCCACGAGTGTCCAAAAAATGCATCTACGTGCCTGAGTGCACTGAGGCGCTGCCACGCGATTGGCCGATTAGAAGCGAGCAGTTAGTGCGACTTTATTCTTTTGCCTCTTTGATTTGTGGTTTAAACATTTGCCTTAGAAAGACCTGAGCCGACACGAAGCCAGCATGAGCTGAAAGTTTGCTTCTCAGGTTCATCTGAACTTTTTTAATCTGCAGGGATTTTAGTTTTTTCCTGTCATGTTTTAAACTGACAGTTTCACAGTTTTCTGTCCCGACTTTGCTTCCTGCCAGCTTCATTCTGTTGTCACTGTTGTGTACGTCCTTGTTTTCGGGTGAATCCCTTCTGTAAACACTTCTCGTTCCAAGTTTGCATTTCTTGTAAGCTTCTAACCTTCTTCCTGTTGAGCTTTAGACCTTTGCCCCCCTCCCAGCCTGCACCCTGCGTTATTTTTGCTCGTCTCAGCCTCTTCGTTCTGTTTCCTTTGTTCTTGTAACTGTTGGTTCTTTAATTGAAGCTTGTTTTTCACTTCCCTCAGAGGCCCGGGGTAATTCCGGGTCTGTTGGTTTGCATGAAATTAGTGAAGATGTGAAATATGAAACAGCTGCTTTACATGTATCAGAACCTCAAATTCAAAGATGGCCAAACAGGACATGGAGGCAGAGTTTTTGTCCTGCACTGTTCACCTGTCGCTCTGAGCAGATAACAGGATGTGTTTCAGACTATTTCTGGGCAGATGTTCTCACTGCATCTTTTTTTTTAGCTCCAGTGTTTTCCAATTTTAGCCTTTTAGATCTCCCCCTCTCTTCCTTTGTACCGCTATGATGGGGGCTCCTCCTGCACCTCGCCGTCCACTTCAAATCGTTCTTTGGGTTTATTGTGCATCAGGTGCAGTAACGCTAAAGTTCATCCATCCACTCGTATCACCCACAGGAAGTCGTTTTAGGATTTTAACCCGTGTTTTTAGGGTGTGGTTTTTAATTAGCAGGCGCTTCATCTTTACTGCACGCTGTCTTAATCTTCTGACTGGATGCAGCTCTGCACAGCAGGGTGAGCTGCCCCTGTGCAATTTGCAGTTTTGCATGTTGACCACGTGACTTTAACTCGTCCACGGCTTTGGTTGGTGACAATTATGGTTACGGGTGGGATCAAGAGAATAAGGCCCCAAACCAGGCTGCGAGTGGGTGATGTACTGCTGGAGTCCCAGTCAAAGGTCTCCAGACCAGTTAGTGACTCCTGGAAACCACCTGTTGCTAAGGAAAACCTGTACTCGTCTTTGTGATTGCTGCAGTCGTACTTTCAAAGGATTGTCTATGAAAGCTGGGGAGCGTGCCGTAGACTGGACTGGGCCGACCGCTGAGTGTCGACCGTCATAACTACAGTACATGGTGTTTGGGTGAGATGCTTTGTAACTTCAGTCACGATTTTCACCGAGATTTAACACAAAATCCAAACCACACTGTGCCACTGCCCAAACACAACAAAGTATAAAAACTGTTCCTTTGTGTTACATTCATACCAAATCACGTGTTTGAAGCAGTTCTTTCTTCCACACATTGATTCTCTGTATGCCATCGATGAACGTAGAGATGCATCTTTGATTAATACAACATCTTTTAGACTTTCTGCAAAATGAAAAAAGTTGAACCTGATCAAAGTCCTTTCTAAATGATGCTCATCGAGGCACCTTTGTAGACAGAGCTGTGGATACAGTGAAGAATAGTTATCATGACAGCGGCGCTCATGTGCCGACGTGTACACAAACATTTCTGGGGGATTTTCTGTTGACCGGTCCAGCAGTTTGTTTCTTTGTCATCTTCGGTCCTGCTGCGTCCGCCCACGCTGCCTCGCTCTGCAGGAGAATGGGAGGAAGAGGAATCCAGCAGGGAGGAGGAAGATATCAGACACGAGAGGAGGAAGTGGAGCATCTCTGTCATTTGAGCTGAAACAACACTAAACATCTGCACAGCTGCAGGGACGCGCGCCCAGTGAACGCAGCCCTGCTGCGCTGCGCTCAGCGCGCATTTACACTCACTCACATTTGTTTTTGTATGGTAACCTACATTTGTTCTGTACAGCAGCAGACTGTGAATAAATCCTCGTGGTTACCGCTAACAGCAGAGGCCATGGTTTTATCGGGTCGATCGTGGCTCAAGAGTTGGGAGTTCGTCTTGTAATCGGAAGGTTGCCGGTTCGAGCCCCGGCTTGGACAGTCTCGGTCGTTGTGTCCTTGGCAAG
>NW_005187477.1:2244464-2256491 GCF_000239375.1 Pundamilia nyererei | reverse complement strand
AAAAAAAAAGACAGAAGTACAAAAGAAAAGTGCAACGATGACAGTGGGCTGTGCAAAAGTAACTCAGTGTGTGTGTGTGTGTTCCTGTCCAGCTATCTTTGTGAGGACCAAAAGCTGCATTCTACTATACTTGTGAGAACCAACAGTCCCTTGTGAGGACACACTCACCGGTCCTCACAAGTTTGAAGCCTTTTTGAGGCTCAAAATGTGGTTTTAGTGTCAGAGTTACAATTAGGTTATGGTTTAGGGTTAGGCATTAATTTTTAATGGTTAGGGTAAGGGGCTAAGGAAACCATTATGTCAGTGAAGGTCCTCACTAAGATAGCTGAACAGCCTGGGTGAGGAAACTTTCTCAGTATGGCAGTGAGGGTACCTTTGCCAGAAGGAAACCGGGTGAAGTAGACAGAACAGCCTGGCTATGCTCTTCATCTCTCAGCTGGTCCTGCGTAGCTCTTCCTCATGTATCGCTGAACTTGTCCTGGTGTATCATCAAAAGCCTCTGAATCTGTCAGCCTGTCCTGACTGTGGACACCTGCCGTCCTCGGAGGAAATCAAACACGACAGTTAGCAGAATATTCAGAATTTACCTTTTTCTTAGACTCGCTTTTATAATTAATAATAATATTAATATAATTAATAACTTCTGCTGAGGTTTTGTTACACTTTGGATTTGTCTGGGCCTCACGCTTCAATTTTTGCGCCCTCTAGTGGTTAAAATACTTCACCACAGGTGTTTGTCGCCCAGGACTGGTGTTTAATCCTGAATGATTGTATTTGTCAGACCCTGATGCAGACTTGGAGTCAACACATGTTGGTCTGGTTTGCTCATTGAATTATTCCAAGAATAAGTCTGTTACATGATTTCATCCTGAAAAGATTTTTGTGAAAAACTATTAGATCTCCTTCTGATTTCACTCTTTTACTCACTAACATGTTTCAAAGATGTGTCCGGCTGCCTCGCCTCTGTCAGTGCGCCCCAGGGTGGCTGTGGCTACAATGCAGCTGCCATCACCAGTGTGTGAATGTGTGTGTAAAGCGCTATAGAAGTACAGCCCACTTACCATTTATATCCCCATCATGAAGTCTGTCCTTCTACTGAGCCTCTGCACACTCCCCACACTTTCATTTAGTTTCATTTCTTTTCATATTCTGAAGTCTGCAGATTTTCTCTGATTGGTTTCATTTACAGTCACGTGAACAGGACTGAAGGAGTGGAGTAGTGGAGAGCTGCAGCACTTTCACTTTAAAGATCAGAGGCTGACATCAGAAAATGACCTTGCGATGGTCACCTGAATATATTTTGCTGAGGTCTGAACTTTGAATGAACCCCTGCAGCCGCTTCTTTCATTCTGTCGGACATTTACCTCTGGGCTTGGGATCATCGGTCTTATTTACATACAATATTTTAAATAAGGCCATATCAACAACAACAACAACAACAATAATAATAATAATATGTCCTATTGAATAATATTTACAGTTTTCAAAAAGCCAAAAAGTTTTCTGAATTGATTTGCCTGTAAAGAAACAAAGATACTAAATGCAGAGGTGCAGGCTTTGACTTTAAAATTAAACATACTCCGGTATTCCTTATCTCTTTTTAGTTTTTAATCAATTAACTTTGTTTTTATTTACCTTTAAAAACAAGTCTCCATTTTGTTTTCTTCTGTTTCCCCCAGGAACTGGTCTTCGGTCCTGATCCAGTCAGACTCCGGGCTTTGGTTCATTGTGTGCCCCGGATCCGGCGCTCCCGGCCGGGTTTCTCCGCGGGTAGACCGAGGCCATAACGCGGCCATTATACCCCGCCCCTCTGTCCGACCTCCGGAAGCCGGCTTAAAGCACAACGGAAACGGAGTTTATCACCGAAAAATGGATTAAAACTGTGTCTTTGGCGGTCATTGTCGGAGTCTCCGGGCCTTTAGAGGATGTCCACCACGGCGAGGAGCGGAGACATCATCCACCTGAACGTCGGAGGGAAGAGGTGAGACCCAGGAGTGCCTGCTAACCCGGCTAGCTCCCGCGGCTAACATGGAGGATCCATTATCGGACAGACTGCTTCCAGTATCATAGTGTAGTAATGTTCTCTAAAGTATCTCTGCGCTAAGACATTAAACACGTTTTATAACCCCTTCTATTGCACAGTATACTAGATGTTTTTAACCCGGTTATAAAGTCCGTGTTTCGCGCTTTGTGAGTTTTTCCAGCCCCGCACTTTGTTATTGTTAGCTAGCATAACTTTGTGCCAGGTTCTGGTGTGAGCAGAGGAGAGAAACAGGAAACTAGCCGCTGTAAGCTAGCTGTACTGCGCACATTAAACATATAAACGACGAATAAATAATAAAGTTCAGATTTACTTCAGTAAGAGTTTATATTTGGCCTGTTTAACGTAAATAAATTAAAACTATGCTGTCCGACAATGGAACTGTTAAAGTTAGCAAAACAGGTTTGTCTTTTGTTGAAAGGCAGGTGATGTCAGGTACATGTTCACCTATTAAACATGTCAGAGTCAGGCAGAGGGACTGTTTAAGTCAGGAGTGTTTATAAAGACTGAAGCTCATCGCTCTTTTTTTATTCAGTGTTTAGTGATAAAATATTGATCTTTAACCAAGACACGGATGCAGGAAATCACGGTGTGCTGGAGCGCAGCAGGGCGACAATTTCATGTCCGTTAGTAAAAACGGATGTAAAAGTTTCTCGGTGCTCATTAGACTTTAATGTGCACCTGTGACTCCGTGCACGAGGCGCAGGTATCACCAGGGTCAGATAAGGAGTGAAAGGTCAGTGAGGAGGAGGAGAGGGGAGCTGTTCACACTGCTGTTATTTCTGTTGTTTTATGACAACACGAGAGTCAACGAGTGTGTGTTTGCTTTCAGGTTCAGCACCTCCCGCCAGACGCTCACCTGGGTCCCTGACTCCTTTTTCTCCAGGTGGGTCAGAGAGGGAGACCCTGGCTGTCGGGGGCCTTTAGGTTACTTTCTCTGGACTACATGCACTTCACTCCCTAAAAGCTGATTTTGAGCTGGACATGCTAAAAGTCTGCTCATTTGGTCGAATGTGTGCAGAAACATGCATGTTAATATGCGTACGTGAGCTAGTCTGTGATGTGATGAAATTGTCGTGTAAGTGAAATGAAAGGCAGATGTGACTGAACTAGTTCTTGTATTTTGGAAAGCTGAGTTTGCTGGTTTCTGACGTCTTGATGGTTTCTTTGGGGGTTTTCTCTCTTCAGCCTTTTGAGCGGCCGGATCTCGACTCTGAAGGATGAAACTGGAGCTGTAAGTAAAGCTCCTCTTCCTCATGTCCCCGCATGCTTTTCCTCCTCGCGATAACTGCGTTTGTCCCTCCTCTCTCGCTGTAGATCTTCATCGACAGGGACCCCTCCCTGTTCGCGACCATCCTCAACTTCCTGCGGACCAAAGAGCTCCACCCGCGCTCCATCAACGTGCACATGCTCATGCACGAGGCCGAGTTCTACGGCATCACACCGCTCGGTGAGGCTGGACCGCACTCTGAGCTGAGCACGTAAAGCCGCAGACGTCGCTAAACGTTCTTCATCACTTTGTTTTTGGAACAGTGCGTAAGCTGCAGCTGTGTGACGAGCTGGACCGGTCGTCCTGCGGAAACGTGCTTTTCAACGGTTACCTGCCACCTGCAGGTACAGCTGTCCTCACAGCACACCTGACCCCCACCTCACAGGGCCTTCAGGAAGTTTAAATGCACAACACATAATTTATGCAGGTGTTAGGATGCTTTCTATAAAAATGTAACTAATTTTAAAAAATATTGTAATTAAATATCTTAAAAAACTTTAAAATGCTTTATTAGGTAAGATTTTCATACAATGTGAGCATGTCTGTATTTATTATATACGAATCATTGCAAACTTAAAAAGTTGTTATGATTAAAATAACGAAATCTTTTCTGTTTCAGATAAAATGTGCCGCAGGAGGCTCATCACTCGCATAAAACGATGCAAATATAATTAATGTCCTGTTTCTAACTGAAACGTGGAGGCGTGATCCTGATTCACAGCTCCTTCTGTCTGTGTCGTCCCAGTGCACCCGGCGAAGCGTCGGAACCGTCACAGCGTGGCCGGGTCGCAGTTCATGGCGGGCCGCGTTGTTCCTGTAGAGCGAGCGCCGGTCCGACGCAGCAACACGATGCCTCCGAACCTCGGGAATTCTGGGATACTGGGAAGAGGCATGAACGAGGATCGGACGTCAGGAGGTCGGCACGTTAAATAATGCTGCTTTATTTTGTACTTTTTTAAGATCGGAGGGACGTGGTGGGAGTTTCATTGTGTGTGTGTGTGCGTTCAGGGCACTCATCTGACCCCGGCATGGTTCGGATCATCTGCGGCCATCATAACTGGATCGCTGTGGCCTACGCGCAGTTCGTGGTCTGCTACAGGTAAACGCGTCACATGACCTCTGTTGTTTATTTGTTTTCACGTGACTGGGAGCGGCTCAGACACATCGGCACATCCTGCTGCATCCACACCTCCGTCCGAGCATCTGTAGCGGTTTCAGTAACACCGTGAGCCTCCTTAGAGAGACGTGCACACACGTGCGCACAGGTCACTGCTGCGTGCTCTCACACACCTTTAACTGCAGGTCGCAGGTCATTTATCACCCGTTTAAATTTGACTGTAGTCTGAGGTTTGCGTTAATCTCAGATTAGCTAATACTCGGGCCAAGGCCCAATAATCCTTATTCCATACTGAGTCGTCCCATCAGTTTGTAGTCTGTCAGAGAAGTGGGGGGAAAAAGCTGTTTTAGCTCCTCCCACTGTAAGCTAACTGTCTTCTGATTGGCTGTCCCTCTCCTCCCGCCTCCTCTCTCAGGGTGAAGGAGTCGACCGGGTGGCAGCAGGTCTTCACCTCTCCCCGCCTCGACTGGATGATCGACAGAGTCGCGCTCAACGCCAAAGTGATGGGCGGGTCACTGGGAGACAACGACAAGATGGTGGCTGTCGCCTCGGTGACGGAGATCATCCTCTGGTCCATTTGCCCTGATGGCAACGGCAATGAAATCGGTACGAGTTTCTGCGCAGTGTTCCCGGGAATCGGGACGTAGGTTCGATGAGCTGCTCGGGAAACGTTCCCAGTAACAAAAACAAACTGGTTTCTCCCTCCCCGCAGGCGTCTTCAGTCTCAATGTCCCCGCTGAGGCTCTCTTCTTTGTTGGTAACCAGCTCATCGCCACCAGCCACACGGGGAAGGTGGGGGTGTGGAACGCAGTCACCAAACACTGGCAGGTGGGTGGAGACGCTCTCAGATGGTCGCTTCAGTGGAAGTGCTGAAGCCTGAACACCTGCCGAGGGAGCTGATTGGACCAAGTCTGCTTCACACATGTTCTCTGTGACCTTTGCAGAACCAGGATGTGGTTCCCATCAGCAGCTACGACACCGCCGGCTCCTTCCTTATCCTGGGCTGCAACAACGGCTCCATCTACTACATCGGTAAGAAGCTGCAGATTGATGAGTCGGATCAACTGAAAACTGCTCAGTACGAGTATAAATTCATCAGATTGTTGGCTCGTGGTCATTAATTTACCAACCAGAACCTGAATCTGTTCAGTAAATGCTGCGGGCCACTCTCACCAGCTTTCATTGGGAGGCTTTGGCTTCACGACTTGACAGATGTTTAAAAAGTCCCCGCTGTTCACGATGTCCCTGTTTGCTGGTCAGATGTTCAGAAGTTTCCTCTGAGGATGAAGGATAACGACCTGCTGGTGACGGAGCTGTACAGAGACCCGACCGAAGACGCCATCACCGCTCTCAGCGTCTACCTCACACCCAAAACAAGTACGGAGACACTGACACTGCTGCTAATACAACCACTGCAGGGCGTCAGTTTTCTCCACATTCCTTCACCTCCGTCTGTTAGAGACGAGTCAGGGAAAGTCTTATTTTTCATGTTCCTGCAGCCGTCTCACACTTAGCCCGGTTTGCTCAGGTGACAGCGGGAACTGGATCGAGATTGCGTACGGGACCAGCTCGGGGACTGTTCGCGTCATCGTCCAGCATCCAGAGACCGTGGGCTCAGGGCCTCAGCTTTTTCAGACCTTCTCTGTCCACCGCAGCCCCGTCACCAAGATCATGCTGTCGGAAAAGCACCTCATCTCAGGTACGAGAATCGCCTCGTCTTGGAAACTGGCGTTCTGTGTCGAATGCAGGGCTTAAGCTGATGTCTGCAGCTCGTTCATGGTGTCGTTGTTTCTGAGCTCCTCTTCGTCGTCCTTCAGTTTGTGCAGATAACAACCACGTGCGGACGTGGACGGTGACTCGCTTCAGAGGAATGATCTCCACCCAGCCGGGGTCCACGCCGCTCACCTCCTTCAAGATCCTCAGCCTGGACGACGTGGACGGGCACGGAGGCTGCAGCGCCGGCACCGAGATCGGTAACTGTCACCCCGATCGCAGTGCGAGCTGCAGTGTTTGAGGACTGTAGCTCTGCTGCTGTAATGAAGCGATGGAATTCATCAAAGACAATCAAACTTTGACTTTGTCAGATTTCTTCAGATCTCCTTTCGTTTCACTGTCTCGTTGGTTTCAGGGCCGTATGGAGAGAGAGACGATCAGCAGGTGTTTATCCAGAGAGTCGTTCCCGACACGGATAAACTCTACGTCCGGTTGTCCTCCAACGGGAAGAGGTGGGAGAGCCGTAGACACTTGTAACCCACCTGGTTATAACTGTGTGTGGTCAGTTTAGTTTTAGGATCCCCGTTCGCTCCTGCAGTAACAGTAGCTGCTGTTCCTGTTCTGTACATGCATGAAAGACAAACAACACAATTAAAAACAACAACACTGTCCTCGGCGTCACATTGGTTCAACAAGGAGGTAACGAAACACGCCGCCTGTCTGTCGACTGGCGTGTAGAGTATTGACGTCCATGTTGGAAAGTAAACGTAATAACAGAACAACCCGCGAGCACACGATGTGTGATCATGTGACACTGAAGGTTAAAGAACGTTTAGAACCAAACGTCTGTTAAGACCAAAATATCGTGTGTGTGTGTGTGTGTGTGTGTGTGTGTGTGTGTGTGTGTGTGTGTGTGTGTGTGTCAGGGTATGTGAGGTGCGTTCGGTGGATGGGACCTCCATCACGGCCTTCATGGTCCACGAGTGCGAGGGCTCGAGCCGCATCGGCTCTCGGCCGCGTCGCTACCTGTTCAGCGGCCACAGCAACGGCAGCATCCAGATGTGGGACCTGACCACCGCCATGGAGATCGCCGGCAAGGTCGACATCAGAGGTAAAACTCCAGACTCGTGATGTAGAAGAACAACTTCTTGTGCTCTGCGGTTAGTTAGCAGCTGATCAACATGGGTTCTCATTGGCTGTTTGGCAGCACTGGGCGGACCCACAGAGGAGGAGCTGCTGGAGCTGCTGGACCAGTGCGACCTGGCTCTGACCAGAACACCTGACAGCACACCCCGAGCTTCCACCTGCAGGTAGAGTTCCCTCCCACTGAGCCTCATTCACACAGGGTGATGCGGTGCAGAGTCCACGTTCTTCTTTGGTGTTTCTATTTTGACAGATGACTTCTAATCTCGCGTCTTTGATGGATGCCATTGGTCGTTTGCAGTCGTAAACATCATGCTCTTACTGTGGTTGCTGACTTGTGTCACTTCCTGTTCCTGCAGCCTTCACTCTCAGCTCAGCGATGCCTTCAGGACAGAGCACCTTCGCTCTATGGGAGGAGGACGAGGTGCAGCCGGAGGTTCGGGTTCGTCTGCGTCGCTGTACGGCAGCCTCCCCCGCCAGGCTCCGCCCCCCGTTCCCTTCGCTAAACCTGCCCGAGAAGCTGGCCTTTCACCTGGACTGCAACAAGGCCCCTCCTACCCCACCTGCAGCCAGACCAGCAGCCCCCGTCCCCTCAGGCATCTGGACCGGGACAAAGAATGTGGGTCTGTGCGCAGGGGGAGCTTTGTTGAGCGCTGCCAGGAGCTCGCCAAGGGTTCAGAGGCGGCTGTGAGCGTAGGGTTCCCGCCGGGGTCAGAGGGCATCAGGCGGAGCCTGGCGGTGTGCAGTGAGTTGGAGGCCAAATTCGGCCTTAGGACCCCTCCCACCTTCACTGTACCCCCTGCTGCTCGACATTCACCTGGACCGCCATCATCGCTGTCCTCGTCACCGCTCTCCTCGTCATTACACCGCAGGACCTCACCCGCTTCCCCGCCGAGCCCTGCCTCCGCAGCAGTGAGTCCGACCCGTTCTCAGGCATCTGTCTCCCCTCGCCACAACACTGCGGCGTCACCCGTTGATTCCTCGGGGACCCCCGAGAGTCCCCCAGGTCCCGACAGCCCCACCCCTTCTGGCCCGCCCACCAGCCCCAAACCACATATGAATGAGACCAGCTTCTGATTGGCTGATCTGCCTGAGAGCTTCGGGTTCAGGTGGACACACGATGGCTGAAAAAACTGAAAACATGACTAAAAGCTGTTGTCAGGTGAGACGTGAAGAAGAAAATGATACGATCAGCTCCTCCGGTGGTTTTTGATAACGGCTGCAGATCCACCTTCAGTCTTTATTTCAGGTAAAACAAGAAAAGGCCCCAAGGCGAGGAGAAGTAACCTCTTTGGCACAAAAGCGTCTTTTAATTAGAATTGGATGGTTGTGACAGGATGAAGACCAGGTCAGAGCTGCTGCAGGAAGCCTGGGTTTGTTTGAACCACGTCAGCATGCTGATGCGTCGCTGTTATCAGAGTAACCTGTCGCACTGTAACGTCACAGTTCAGCTTCTGGCAGCTGAAGAGACGGACGCTTCCTTCGGGAGGCGGTGGAGACCAAAAACTGAGCTAAAAGCGTAAAATCCCAAACGGAGACTCCTCAGGTGATCGAGCACAAAGCTGTTTGTAGCTTTTCTAACCAGCACTCTTTCTAACTTTTCTAACAGACTTCGCAGTTTTGTCTTTTTATTTCATTTGTATGTTTGCTGACTTACCGACCCTGAACGTCTCACAGCTGCTTTGAGGAAACCTGATAATTCCCCAGAATCTCCAGGAACTTCCCTGGAACAAAAACTAATTTGCAGATGAAATAAAATAATTAAAGGGTCAAAAACTGAAGCGATTTGAAGGGAACTGAATCTGTGTGCATCAGGACTCATTTCCCTGTTTGGGTCTTCAGGTCTCTGAAACCGCCTTTGAAGGTTTTATGAACTCTACATGTTTACTCTGGACGTTTTCAAACTCATCATGTCACCAAAATATCAAAAATCCAATTTAAATTTAAAGTCTGAGCTCGTTTGGAGCTCATTCCCTGGGAGTGCAGAGGGTGTAACTGTTTAGGTTTTCTGTAGTACACTTGATGGCCAGCAGGGGGAGACTCCAGTACAGGAATGTTAGGGGTGCAGCTCACCTGTTACCCAATTTCGTCATGGTGCGTTCAGGGCTGTCAGGCGATTATTTTTCACGACTTTCTACTGTTTCTCAGATTTTGTAAGTTACCTATGAATCCTGATGATGCATTAATAATCCTAATCAATAATAAACAATAATATATCACTCAAAGCACGGAGTCCTTTTTCTGCTGCATTGGTGCTTTTATGGGGAAAATGTATTTCCAGGAAGCCTCAGAGTAAACCGGTGATTACAGGAAAACTGCGTCTTCCTCCTTTACTGTGATGAAGCAGAGCCGCCTGCTGCCCACAGTCTTCCTCGGGTAAGCGGACCTCAGACACGGGTTAGTTTCTGATGTTCGCTCAGCTTTGAACACACTTTTAGCTTCAGCCTGTCGCTCTGTTTGCTTTGAGCTGTTTCGTGGTTCAGGCTACATACACTGCATTTTTTATGAGTACTTGACGTTTGTGGTATTTACGCTGCTATGACTGCATTTCCCTGTGGGAATAATAAAGTCTGAGGTACAAGATGAAGATTTTACAGTGACAAATTGACAAACTCCACGAGGTCTTCGCTCTTAAGTTTTACTTTTCTTTTTTTTTTTTTTTTAAATATGTTTAACTTAACTGTTATTTTATTATGTCTATATTTTATTATTTATTAATAATATATCATTATATTATGTATATTGTTTGAAATGGTGAAAAACTAGAGAGAGACTTCCACAGAGGATGACAAATTTCTAGTTTCCTACGACCTGTGAATGCAGCATCTTCAGCCATTAGGAATCTGTATTAATGTTTTTAATGGTTTCCAACTCTGTGCTTACAGCTCAGCTCGTGTTGTAAAGACTCATGTCTTAGAGACATGACGAGATATTTTAGAAGATAAAAGATGAGCACCTGATTTTATTCCAAAAGCTTTAATTTATTGTTATAACAAACAGCTCTGACACAGTAAACATCCATTTAAACGACGACTCAGCATCGCAGTTTGATCGCGTCATCGTGGAAAAATGGATATCCCACAAAAATATTTTAGTTTATAAAAATAAATTTAAATCTGACTCTAGATATGCCCACCTTTTCCTACAGGAGGCGGAGCTTAAAGAAGTGTTTGCTGATTGGTTAAAGTGGCTCTGTTCTGCTTTCCTGTTCATAATAAACATGAGCCAAGTTTCTAATAACAACTTCAGTGAGACGAACACTCTGCTTCAAACTTTTTTTTTCTGATGTTGGTCTGTGTGATGTCACAGAGGATATCCCTACTGTAGTCATCTCAGACATAAAGGCCCCGCCCACTCGCCGTTCAAACATTTAAGTAGGACGGTAGCCCTTAAACAGGGAGTAGCTTGTTTGAGACAGAGGCCCAGTATCAGACAAAGAAGGGTTATTCTGAACTGTGACTCATGCAAAGCTGCCCTAGCAGAACCCACGCTGCAAATGAGTAGAACGGTTCCACTTTAATGTTTTCTGATGAAAAGCTGTAACGCTGGATCTTTGAGCAGAAGTGAGCTTTACTGAGCAGGAACGGTCCCATAAACAAAAAATACGGAAGCTCATTTCTGCCAAAAAACAAACATCATGATACAAAAATATAACTTCTCTGAAAGCTAAAAGTCAAGTGCATTGGGTCATTTTACAGTCTCCCCGATAAATGGCCGACAGGATGCGGTCAGGCCTTGGCGTTGAGCATCTCCAGCAGCAGTTTGTGGATGGGGACGTGGCGATGGCGGTGCAGCCGCAGGAAAGCCTGCACGGCTCGGTCGGCGGTCTGTCGTAGCAGGGGGAGGGTCATGAGCAGCCGTCCTGCTCGGTGCTGCTCCCGGCGGGACGACTCGTAGTCCTGCAGCGCCTCGTGGAGCCCGTCCTGAAACCTCTGCACCGAGTCCGGGCAGTCCACCGGGTCGGCGTCTGACAGACGGACAGACGCAGGTTAGAGTGCTTCCTCGCTCATTACACCCAGCATGCTCAGCTGTATCAGGACAAACGACCAAAACACTCTGCTACAAACACAAAGTGCAGTTCCTCTCATGGCCACTTGAGGCTCTGGTCTAAATATGGTCACTAGTGGCTCCAAAAGTCTCTCACCTACATCATGTGAGGTCATGTGATTGGTTGGTTTTGTGTTAGCAGGAAAACTGAACTGGTTATGGATGAGTTTGCATGAAACTGGACATCCGATGGTGGAGGACGTGCGCAGTGTCAGACTGCTTTAGTTTTTAAAGACTGGGTCCTGTTCACGTCTGTAAATCACAGACTGGAACGTTTGGGTGCTGCTTGTTAATCAGCTCAATATGTTTCCCCTGATCGACTGATCAGAAGCTGTGAGTGTGTCTGCACGTCTGAGCCTGAGCATCTGCAGGTTTAGGACGGCTGTGCAGCCACAGGCCTGTCTGCCAGTCTGTTTATTGATCTGAGGCTGAGACAGTGAGAGTCTGAGCAGACTTCAGTGTTATTGATCGGCTGCTCCTCGCCTGCAGCCTCCAGCGCCGCCACTAAACGCTCTGCTGACCACTGAACTGCGACAGAGTGAGAGCCACAAAACTAATTCAAGTCTGGGATTAATCAATACTGCTGTTTCAGCTCCCAGAGTCTGATCAATATCAATAACTACTCCTCTAAGATCAATGAGTGGAGTGGTTATTGTGGTAAAATCAATATCTGAGTTCATGCTGGAGCTCCTCAGC
>NW_005187477.1:2229089-2244417 GCF_000239375.1 Pundamilia nyererei | reverse complement strand
GTGTGTGTGTGTGTGTGTGTGTGTGTGTGTGTGTGTGTGTGTGTGTGTGTGTGTGTGTGTGTGTAAAACTGTAAAAGCTGTAAAACATGAGAGTGCTGGAATTCCTGCATCATTTATACCACAGTACTGTCCTGTGAGATGCAGACGAGTTGTTTAACTTAATCATCATTCATCTCAGGCTCTTATTTTGAAACTCAGACAGCCAGGAAGTGTTAATATCTAAGTTCATGTGCAGCCATAACGCTTTGAGTCAAACAGAAACCATGAAGAATGTGTCTCCTAAACACTGAGCATAAGCAGGTTACTCCATCAGGACGAGATTAAAACGAGATTATTTGTTTCTCCTATAAAACTGCAGGGAAACATCGCCCCCTACAGGCCTGTTCTGCCCTGACACACAGTACTGTCCTACTGTGGTTACAGGCAGTGGTGCTAATGGCTTGTTCTTACCAGAGTTGGCAAGCGCCATGGCCTTCAGGGTCACCACCTCCTCAGGGCTCAGCTTCATCGCTCTGTATTTCGCTATCAGGTGACGCAGCGCCTCGTACAGGTCAGCCAATCCCGTGGCTCGACACTGAGCTTCGTCCAGACACAGATTCCCGGCAAACACGAGCTCGTCCCCCCCTGCGCCCTGGGAGCGCCAGGCCACACCCACCAGCAGCGCCTCCATCCAGCCGCTCTGCAGAAGCGACATCTGATCGACCAATGAGAGTCCGGAGAAGCCTGGGAGTGGGCGGGGCAGAGTAATAAATGACAAATAATAATTATTATTATTATTATTATTATATTACCTGTGTTTATACATAATGTTCCAGTGCTCTGGATAACCAAGTAAAGGTTAAGGGTGGGTGTGGTCTGGATTGGGGACCAGGTGGAGGTTGAGGGTGGGCGTGGTCTTGATTGGGGACCTGTTTGGTGGTCTCGAGCGTGTACCTGGAATCAGTTTTGCCCAGCCAATCAGAAGCAGCAGCTCCCGGTTCAGGAGGTCACACAGGATCAGCAGGATCCGCAAGCTGCTGTCATTGGTCGAATCGTCCTGATTGGCAGCTAAAGGGGCGGGCTCTGTGAGCAGCAGGTGGGAAATGACCTTGTTCCCTAAAAGACAGGAAGTGGATGATAAACGGCGTGGGCGGGTAGTTTGACCTGAAAGCCTTCAGAGGGAGCGAAGGTGAACTCACTGCTGCTGCTCGGGTGGCTGTACGGGGCTTTGCTGCATAAACTCAGTCCCGTCTCCACCCGCCTCTTGTACTTCTGGCGCCCCCCTCTGACGCGGTCCAGACGGACACCTGCAACACACAGAGGCGTTTCACACACACGTAGTTCTACTTCCTGCCAGCTCGTAACGGTCGTTTGGTGTAACGTACCCTCCCTCATCATCCCGGCCTGCAGACATTTCTGGAAGCGGCAGGCCTGACAGGCTTTCCTCCTCCGCTTCGTGATCTCGCACTCGTTCATCACCGGGCAGCTGTACTCGATGTTACCTAGGTAACCACAACAGGAAGTAAAAGCAGGAGTGTCAGTAGCTGTGTCCCAAAACGTAGGCTGCATACTTCGGAGGCCGCATTTGAAGGCCGATTACGTCACAGCCAGGCGACGAAGGCAGTCCCAATTCATCGACTCCTTCAAATGCGTCCTTCATTTCCCCGAATTTGAAGGATGGGACGGGTGTGTCCTTCGTGGCCCACCATATCCCAGAATTCATAGCGCGGCCCAGCCAATTCCAGTTTCCAACAATGGCGGCTGCTACTAAGTTTTAAAATTACTCTTATTAATCTTTCTGTGTCTCAAAATAAACGTTTAACATATTTTCAGTAGCTGTGTAAACTTCAAATATCTGCTCGGTTTATCAAGACATCACATATTTGCAAATGCAGTGGTCAGTTTGTAGGGCGCTTTATATTCTGTGGTCACAGCTCTGCAGTAATGCAGGATCTTTGTGAGAGTCTCTCAGACTGTGATCAGAAATGAACCCAAACTCTCATCGTGGATCAATAATGTGGATCATCTTGCCCTGTAATATTCAAACCCTCTGCTGTGAGTTTCTTCGTGGCCTCCCTTTGACCTCTCTGCACAGATCAATAAGTGAAGTGATCGGGCATGACCAATCGATCGCCCGGAATGAGAAACAAGCAGCTGATGTGAGAGACGACGGCTTCTCACACTAATCGATACAGCGAGCGCTGCTGTATTGATCGGCTAATGAATCACACAGACTGTAAGACCTTTGATATTTAATAGAAACCAGCTGAGCGTCTATTTATTTATGACTCTACTGATGACTTGGATTCCCTGTTTGTCCTTTTTAGTGTTTTTTCTAAGGCAGTTTCACATCGCGGGTCGATCTTCACAGGATGTCCTTTGTAACAACGTTATTCTAAAGGGTGCCGTTAAAAACCTATTTGGAGGTTTCACACAGGAGACGTGCAAAAAGCAGAATTTGGCTTCTGTTTGGACACATTTACACTCAACAGCCTGATGTCATAAACGACCAGCATCGTTTACACTAGTAACAGTAAGAATCATATTTTATAAATATATCATCAGCCGTCCTCATCCTCATGTTTTTATTTCTTTATACAGGAGATGATGAACGTGCTCCTCCCACCTTGGATGGTCCTCTTGAAGAAAGCCTTGCAGGCCTCGCAGGACGCCACGCCGTAGTGATACCCGGAGGCGAAGTCTCCGCACACCAGACACAGCCTTTTGGGCCCCACGGCCCCCATCGAGGTCATGTAGTCGCCCCTCAGGATCGAGTTGACCTGCAGATATACGACGTCATCATCAGTGGCGAGCAGTAAGACGGTCCCCACAGACCTCAGCTAACTGTTCCTGGACTGGACCTCGGGGCTGCGTTTGAGTGGTGTTGGGGCCTTTTTAATGGCCAATCACATGACTGCTGTGAGGTTTCTGTACTAACACACCTCCATGAAGGCGGAGCTCCAGTTTTAGTGACGTTCGAGGATTTTATTTGGATGTCAGTGAGCTCAGCAGGTACCTCAGTCCAACCTTCAGCTCTGACTCTAGTCTGGATTAACCTTTGCAGATTAAAGACTTTTGGGGCACCAGAGAAAACTTCCAGGAACAGTTGGATACGGACGTGAATTTGAAGTTTGGCAGTTCAACCCCGAGGACGTTTAGACTTTAAGAGTGTTTGTGTTTTTAAATGTGATTAAACAGAAACTTCACCTGCGCTGAAAACGAGTCCGAAAAACACAGCGACGCTTCCGACACCAAGACGCTACTTCCACCGCTGGAACTACATCCTGTCGGGGAGTCGGGCTCCGCTGCTCGGCACAGGAGACTGTACGGTGAGGAGGAGGATGAGGAGGAAGAAGCCGGGCTGAGAGTGGGAGTGGCTTCCAGAGGAAAGGCGGGACCAATGGGGGAGGAGTGGAGGAAAGAGGGTGGAGATTGAGGTTCATCTCTAGGGGAGGAGGAGGGAGAAGAGGAGTCCAGGATGCTAAGGAGGAAGAAGAAAGAGGAGCATGAAATACAAACCAGGACAAAATGTGCAGAACACAAAATAAAATCTCGAGCCGACTGCTGACATTAGTGAGGCCGTTAATGACCTGCAGGGTTAAAAACAGAAGATTTGGGTTTCCCATGAACGCATTCCAAGTTTCACAAGTTTGGTGCGAAGAGTTTAAACGTGCATTCTGTGTAATAACCAGCAGGGGGCGCTTTACAAGAAAATGAGCCTTTAAATCTGAGCTCGTAGTCGTGCAAAGGTGACGTTTGTTCGCGTTCATCGGTACAAAGTGTCGCGTTGTTAATGCCAGATCGTGTTTTACGATAATGAAAACAAGTCTTTTCAGATAAGGTTTGGTCTGTGTGCTTCTGTGTGTGATCCTGTTTGTGGACTTCAGCTCTGCCTTCAACACCATCCTTCCAGACCATCTCCGAGACAAGCTTTCCCAGATGAATGTGCCTGATCCCATCTGCCGGTGGATCACTGACTTCCTGACGGACAGGAAGCAGCATGTGAGGCTGGGAAAGAATGTCTCGGACTCCCGGACCATCAGCACCGGCTCCCCTCAGGGCTGTGTTCTTTCTCCTCTGCTCTTCTCCCTGTACACCAACTGCTGCACCTCCACCCACCAGTCTGTCAAGCTAATCAAGTTTGCAGATGACACCACCGTTATTGGGCTCATCTCGGACGGGGATGAGTCTGCCTACAGGAGGGAGGTTGAACGTCTGGTGTCCTGGTGCAGCCACAACAACCTGGTGCTGAATGCCCAGAAGACAGTGGAGATTATTGTGGACTTCAGGAAGCACACAGCTCCACTCCCCCCCATCATCCTGACTGACACCCCCATCACCTCTGTGGACTCGTTCCGCTTCCTGGGTACCACCATCACCCAGGACCTGAAGTGGGAGCCCACCATCACCTCTGTCATCAAGAAAGCCCAGCAGAGGATGTACTTCCTGAGGCAGCTGAAGAAATTCAACCTGCCAACACGGACGATGATGCAGTTCTACACTGCAATCATCGAGTCCATCCTCACCTCCTCCATCACCGTGTGGTACGCTGGAGCCACTATCAGGGACAAACAGAGACTGCAGCGTGTTGTGCTGAGAAGGTGATTGGCTGCAGACTCCCATCTCTGCAGGACCTGTACACCTCCAGGACATTGCGGCGTGCAGCTCGGATCTCAGCTGACCCTTCTCACCCTGGACACAGTCTGTTTGACCTGCTCCCCTCAGGCAGGAGGCTCCGGTCCATCCGCACCAGAACCTCTCGCCATAAGAACAGTTTCTTCCCCTCTGATGTTGGACACATGAACAATAACCATATGACTGTCCCCGCCACTAACACATGACCCTACGCTGTGTCACTGCATCATTACATGCTTGGCACTGATCACCACCTGCACTCATGTATATATCTTTCTACGTAGCACTTTTAATTCTTATCCCTACTTTTATTTTTTCATGTCTATTTAAGTGTTATTTATGACAGTATGTTTGCACTGAAGCACCGCAGCAATTTCCTAATGTTGTAAACCTGCTCAACATTTGGCAATAAACTGATTCTGATTCTGATTCTCTGATCAGAGAAAGCTCCGCCAGTTAAAGTGGAAATCATCATTAATGTTGTGCGCATGGACATGACTCTGTGTGGGAGTGCAGCGCTGCAACGTCGCGTTCAAGGACAGGAAAACTTATTATTCATATTCACATCAACACAGAGGTTGTATTTCACAAACCGTGTGAGTCTGCACAGCGTGTTCATCGTACATAATATACAAACGTCATACATATTTGCACAGAATTGGAGTTATTTTAAAAACAGAGCAGCATCGTTTGTTTTTGTTTTTTTCAGACGCACAAAGAACAGAGTTAAACTTGGGGAACGCTGCCACAGTGTTCGCATCAGATTTTAAAGAGTTTCCAAAAGTACCTTCAAACGTTTTAGATTTATTCTTCTGTGCTACTCAAAACGTGCTGCAAAGAAAACTGTCACACATCCAGAAAAAGCGCGTTAACTTCACTAAAACGTTTGAATCTGGACCTGAGGACGGTTTCAGGCCGAG
Source organism: Pundamilia nyererei (assembly GCF_000239375.1). NCBI lineage: Eukaryota > Metazoa > Chordata > Actinopteri > Cichliformes > Cichlidae > Pundamilia > Pundamilia nyererei. The sequence continues at coordinate 2,238,883 of NW_005187477.1, read as the reverse complement.
GCTCCGTGAACTCACCGCTGCGGGCTGAGCAGGTCGCCCGTCACGCAGAAGTCCTTCAGCTCCATCGTGAAGCTGCTGTGGAGCGTCCAACACCTGAGTAATAAAAGTCTCTGATGATACTTCAAGGTCCAACGAAAAAGTGGGACAAACGTGCTGAGACTGTCTCAGAGGGACATCTGAGGCTTTCAGGAGTCTGCACTGTTATTTATCTGTTTGTTGTGTCATCGCAAGGGATGGGAGTGAGGGGGCGGGGGCCTGTAGGATCAGCCAATCAGCATATTGCTTCTCTGAGAGGGCGTGGTGGGAGTTAGCTTCTCCTCCTCTTCCACCAATCATCTCTATTGATTTGGACAGTGACAGATGTAGGCCACGGGAGGCCGAAGCTCCGGTCTGCTGATGTCACCCTGTAGCGTCTACATCTGTAAATATGCAACACACAAATACAAGCATACTGTAATTCGTGAAACTGGATGACGGTAAAAAATAAATAAAAATAAAAAGAGACGCTGAGAGCACGTGAAGCCTGAAGGTCCGTGAGGCGTTCAGGAGCCTTGAAAATGTTCCTACTTTTCCTACTTTCACGCCATCACAAAACACAATCAGTACAGCTATGACCCTGGTTTTTGCCCCACTGCGGGCTTCCGGAAGCTGGCCAGTCAGAAGGAAGAGGCCGTTTTAGGGACTTTAAAGAGACGCATGTTTCAGACAGAGGATGAAGTGAGGCGCTGCACTGAGGCAGACAGAAGGAAGGGTGGAGCTGAGAACGAGCAGCGGTCCTGCTTTAGCAACTTAAAGCCTTTTCATGCATTTCATTTCCAGATTAGAACTTTTTGTTTTGTCGTGTTGTTTCGAGCTGCCTGAACATCTGGCCAGACGCTGATAATGATGTCACAGATTCTTAAGTTTGAGCAAAACTTATATAAAAATAAATAGTGTTTTATCCACCGTAGAAGTTCTCCTGTGGTGAATCATGTTTTTTGTTTACATCAATAACTGATGACATGAAGGACGAGAAACACTTGAAAACCACTTTGTGTTCAGGGCGCTGACCCGAGCGGCGAGGATTGAGGCTGCTGAAGCAGCAACTTTCTGACAGCGAGGTGTGTGATGTAAACACACACACACACACAGTGTCCTAATCTTACACTCAGACGTTCAGGCAGCTCAGATCAGTCTCACCTACATCTGCTGTTTCATAAGAGCTGCATAACCAGACCCGTCTGTCGGAAGATGTGGTTCAGCTGATGATTCACACACAGCTGAAAGCTAAAGGATGAGTCCTGTTTGCTTCAGCCTTCGTGTCCACTCAGTCTGTGCCTCTCTACCTCCGTCTTCTCCCGGGTCTTACTGAGGTGGGAGGCTGACGGGTGATGATGCTCTGGTAGGTCTAACCAGGTCGGGCAGCCCGTGGAGGTAAAGGCCAGACAAAAATCAGCACCTGGTCCTCCAGGGTGGAGGTTGGACACGGAGCCAATGACACCACGAAGAAGTGGTTGGCTCCATGTCATAGATGTCACCAGCTATGAATTATGGGAAAACTCTGACATGCAGATATGAATCTTCCCACAGAGGATCATTTATGTTAAACCGAGGACATACTGTCCACTTCACTGTCTTTAGCAGGAAGTGATTGTTTGCTGCACTCCAACAGGAAAATCACGCTGTTAGTTGAGACGTTGGTGTTTGTACAGCACTTTATAAATCAGGACTGTGTCTTCCTTCTCTCACTCCAACCAATCACAGCAGATGGCCCCGCCCCTCCCTGAGCCTGGTTCTGCTGGAGGTTTCTTCCTGTTAAAAGGGAGTTTTTCCTTCCCACTGTCACCAAAGTGCTGCTCATAGGGGGTCATATGATTGTTGGGTTTTTCTCTGTATGTATTATTGTAGGGTCTGCCATACAATGTAAAGCACCTTGAGGCGAATGTATCACTTACACCAGGGCTTCACCTTTACTCAGTAATCAGTCAGTGAGATGATGTGAGGAAAAAACAAAGGTCTCCAAACGTTCTCCTCCCTGCAGAGGTGCTGATGGGATTCCTGATCATGCTAGGGTCTCTGAGCATGTGGTGGCTGTAACCGTGTAAACTGTCTGCTTAGAGATTATTTTACTAGATAAAATAGCGCAGAGGGGAAAAAAAATCAGGCTCCTCATTTACAAACGCGAACATTACAGTGTTCTGACAAACCATCCTACTTTGGCAAAACGTCCTACCGTAAGTAGTTTATGCACATTTCTGCTGTCACAGAGTAATTGCAGCACAAATTTCAGTAGGTATGACGGTTTGCCACTTAACGTTGCCCATCAGAGTATGCTTGTAGCTTATATTCTTAAAGCCAGGACGGTTTGCCACTTCATTTTACCCGTTAAAGTATGCTTGTAGGTAACATTCACAAAGGTAGCATGGTTCGCCGCTGAATTTTAGTTGTTAAAGTATGCTTGTAAGCAGTGTTGGTCAAGTTACTTGAAAAAAGTAATCAGTAACTAATTACTGATTACTTCCCCCAAAAAGTAATCCCGTTACTTTACTGATTACTTATTTTCAAAAGTAATTAGTTCTTAGGTACTTTTTAAAAACATGATTTACAACCTGAAGAGGTGATAAAGCGATAGATCTTTCAGCCCAATTCTACTCTTTCTGCATAATCCATCATACAAAATGTAATCAAATGGAAAAGCCTCTTTTTAAAACTCGTTTTATTAGTTTTAATCTTTTAACTTTATGCAGCAAGCAAACAGCGTACTGTCATGCTTGCTCTGAAGTTTAGGGGTTTTTTTCGCTGTAAAAAGAAGTTTTCTTCCCACACAGTGAGCAGCGGACACTAATGTTTTTGTCCCTTTTTACAGAATCAAACTCAAAGTAAGGTCAGTACTTCCACGCTTTAAACGCTGCACGCTCATACTCTCTGTGCACTCGATATGTGATCCATTGTTGATCTGCACACAGCTGTCGCTTACGTCACTGTCATGAGACACTTGCAAAAAAATCACGGTTTTAGTAACACAGTAACGCAGCGTGCTTACAGGAAAGTAACAGTAATCTAATTACCTTTTTTTGCAATAGTAATTCCTTACTTTACTCGTTACTTTAAAAAAAGTAATCGGATTACAGTAATTACTGCCCATCTCTGCTTGTAGGTCAAATTCACAAAAGTAGGATGGTTTGGCACTTAATTTCGTGTTGTGCGCATAAACAACGGGTAGGATGGATTCCCAGAACAGCGGCTAACAGCTGGATCATCCTGTCCGAGTGCAGCAGGGCAAACAGCGAACAGCCACTTCCTGTTACAGACAGTATGTCCTCGGTTTAAAATAAACTCACTGCTGCAGCACTAAACTGCCCCCTCACACTGCTGTTTAGTTTCAGTGTCCTTATTTTCCTGTGAGTTATCGATCTCGTCACTAGTTAGCTAACATAAACTAATGTTAGCCAACCAATCACATGACGTCACGTCCCGTGCTGACAGAAGATGGCGCCAAACGTGTTTTTAAAACTTTGAGCAGTTATTTGTTAAACCCAGCGTCACAGACATTGTTATATCTGACAGCGGGGCTCCGTGGGGTAAACCGGTGTTTCATGCCGTCTTTCTGCCATCAGCGCCTGTTCGAAGGCGGGAAGTTTGCATTTTATGCACAGCCGTGAATCATCCTGGAGTGCAGAGAGCTAATCTGAGCCGAGAGGTCTGTCAGTGAACCCTGCGGCATCAGCTGACCCACTCACCTCCATCAGATCTGGGTCAACCTCGTGTCAGACCCTGCAGGCCTCCAGGACTGCATCCATCAGCAGGACTCGTTTATTAACGTGAGCCTTCATGCTCCTGCAGTCACAGCCCATCGTACAGCAGTGCTTCTGCCTCGATCCTATTACACTCTATTTTGGTTAATGTGAGCAGGTAAAGGTGTCTTCAAGGAAACGTGGAGCAGCTTCGTTCAACCTGCAGCCCTTAACTTCTCCACGTGACCGACCAGCTCCTTCGGGCAAAGTGGTTCAATGGTTCCCAAACGTTTGTTTTGATAGGCCACCCTTTTGTTTTACAAGAAAATCTTTCAGCATGTGAACATGACCTGATGCTGCTGAAGTGAAGCAAAGTTACAGAGGCTTCATTACAGACACGGCTGAGCAGTCATTTGTAAAAGTTTACATTTGTTCCTGGACGGGCTGTTGGTCAGTTGTCCAGCAACTGTTTTATTGGCCAGACTACAGGAACTCTCAACCTTCTCAACCTCTCAACCCAGGCTTTTGAACCTCGTTCAGAAACGAGCAGGTGACGTCATGGCGATGGTGTCCATCTTTTATACGTCTACAGGACGGCGTTGGAGCTGCAGGTGGACGTGTGTGAAATTTTCTATGTTTCTCAGATTTTTGTGGTCTTGATGCTTCTGCGTTGATTTTCTGTAAAATCTTTGATATTGTGTTAAATTATTTACGTTGAACCTTGAATTAAAGAAGTTGAAGCTTTTATTCTCCACTTTCTTTTAACTGCAGGCTGTGTGTGCTTAACTGAGCGTGTGCTGAACCAGGATATCTGCTGTGGTGTGTAACCAGCGCTGGAGGATCTGCGGCTGAAAGCTGATATTCCGCTGGCTCACGGCTTCAGCCTCGTATTGGGTGGACCTCTGTAATTCCATTAATGCTGCCTGCAGGTGAGAGTGTGTGTGGACAGATTGGCCTATAATACAAAGTGGCTTACAGGCCTGGATCTACACACACAGTGCAGGCATTAAGGTTATGGAGCCAGGTGGAGGATTAAAGCCGGCCAGCACACGAGCATCACCTGAGGTGACTCCGCAACAACGGTTAACTGTTAGCAACACGCTAATGCAGCTTCCCAACAGTGGACAGTGTAAACAAAGAGCTCAGGACGTAACGCCGAGGAGGACACTGATACTGATAGGTTGTTAATAAGAGGAGCGGAACCAGCAGCAGTCACTGCTCTGACTGGTCTGCTGCTGGTTCCGCTCCTCTTATTAACAACCTATCAGAGTTCAGTCTACAAGAATGCCATTACATTTAAGACGTAATCCTCCTTACAGATGACCACTGTCACCGAGAGGACATCAAACACACACACACTGTTTGACATGTGTTTGTGTGCAATGCGAGGCTGACAACTGAAGATGTTCAAACAGCCTGCAGAGTGCAGCAAGGACAGAAGCAGGAAGTTACATGCGCTCCATGAAGTTGGAAATCCTGGGTCGGAAATTTGAGCTGGAATCCCTGAGTTAAGCTGGAGTTCTCTGTCTAAAGTACAGAGAAGCCCTTTAAATCAGTATCTCCTCACGCTCCAACATCCTCTCTGCCTGACACTAATCACGCTAACCTGCTGCACATCCTGTCCAGCTCCATCTCTGATTAGTCAGCTGATAGAGGTTTCTTCTTGTCCAGCCTCACATACAGCTCACGGTACGCGTTTCCTTTTCTCTGTTGGAAGGATTCACCACTGTTGCGTATTTGTGACCCGCTAACATACTGCAGTGTTTATAAGTGCAAAAAACCAGCCAGTGTAAAATGCTTATATCTCCGTAGTGACCGGTCAGGGGCTACACGACCTTTGCTACCAGCTGCTCTTCCTGTCCTACAGATTATAAAGAAGGGAAACAAAACCACGGATGCAGGTTTCAATAAACATGTGCAAATATATTTTCATTTCATGTCATACAAACAGTGATAAAAGTGTGAATCATTAGCAAAGTTAACAAGTGAACAAACATCAGAGACCAAAATGTACAAAACGTGCCACGTGAGCATAAACGTGGAACAGTGCATGGTATACTTGGAGACAGGAAACAGGAAGTTCATCATGCTACGCTTCAACACGTTAACTGCATCGAGAGGTTAATAAAACACAATCAACACGTTCTCTTACAGGCCAGCAATATTATGGTCAAAATAAAGATTATTCAGTGAGCAGGTGAATTATTATACACACAATATGAGTGAGCACAGCTTCCAGTATATTCAGGAGTGGAAACTGCATAAAGTTTCTATTCATGTTCTGGAAAACACAAAAGTACAGACATGTTAGCAAAACAGCTAGTATTCCCACAAACAGGTTCAAGCTAAAGTCTGGCCGCGTTCTCAGCAGTTCTCGGCAAATTGAAATGTATCTGCTGATATTAATGTGCGTTAAGTTTAGTGAGACTCTGTATTAGCAGGCAGGTGTTTACTCGAGGCTAGAGGCAGAACATCACACGAAACCACCGTTTCTAGATTTTTGTATTATTTTTACACACAAATACATTTTTTAAAAAGACACAGTTTGGTTTAACTATAATGTTTCACATGCCTGTAAACGTCCCTTTCTAGGTTATCAAAACATAATTCCAATTCAAATCAATTTGAAAATCACGCTGTCACAAAAAAACCCCAAATTTGCGTCGATCAGATGTGACGTGTTCGGAGCCGCACCTGAGATTTGATGACATGAAGACAAATAAATAGAATCAGACTGTGAATCAGATGATCACTGAAATCTAAAAGTTAGAAAAAGGTAGCAGATAATTTTACAGTGATATAAACCTGCTCAGATTAAAGCCAATATTTTAATGCACAGTCTGAAATGTACGGAAGAGGATTAGGGACACTGGGAAAAAAACGAGCACGTCCTGTTTTTTTCTTTTCTAGAAATCTGAGGAAAAAAACTGAGAAAAAACTTCTTATTTATCAGAATTCTGACTTAATCTCAGAATTAAAGTGATTAAAGAGATTAAAGTTTAAAGAGATTAAAGTTTAAAGATTATTTGGACGAAAAAGTTTTTTCTCAGAATTCTAGAAAAGAAAAAAAAAAGACATGCCCTTTTTTTATTTAAAAACAGTGGCCCTATTCCTCTTCCGTACTAAAGAACATATAACTGTCCTAATATATAAAGTTAGGAATGTCTGTTCACAAAGGAGATTTTCTGTGACATTTTGTACATATCTGAATTTCAAAACAATATCATTTGTGAAACTGTTGGGAAGCTTAGCTTATAAATTAGCTCTTGAGCTAACAGTTAACAGTCCACTCGCTGCTAAAAGGCTGACAGAATATTTACTTTGGTTAATATAGTAAATGAACTCTGGGAATTCTGACTCAGTATGTTAGTACTTTGGTAAATAAGCAACTTTCAGTAAAAAAAAAAAAAAAAATTCTGTTCCAAGTTAGTTTTTTTCAATCTCATCTAACATATCAAAAGTTAATAAATGTTGCTATAAACTATAAATCAACAATTAAAAGGCACAAACTAGGGGACTGTGAACCCGTTGTCATGGTATTTCAATAATCAATATCTAGTAGAGAAAAAAAACTAGCCTATTATCCTGCAGCTAACAGATTACTAGCTAGCAAACATGGCCAGAAAATAAACAAATATTCAGTTAAAAGAATTAAATGCAGTCTTCTAAAACTGTTGCGTCAGTATTTTTGCGACTACACAGAAAATTATTTTGAAGTAGAACAGTGCGTCAAACTAAAACTCCCTGCTTCTTCATTCAGTAGTGTGCTAATAGCTAATGAGCACACGTGTGTTAATATTTTTCAAGCTAATAGCTCATTAGTAAGCTTACTAGGTGTGTTGAATATTAATTTAAATATTGCAGTAACTTTTAGAACAAAATATTAGCTAGTGCTTGATAGCTAACATTTAAAGTCTTTAATTAGCATAACTTTAGGTTACGCTAGCTTTAACTGTAGCACATAGTGAGTGTACTAGCTTTAACTTTGCGCACTAACACGCATTTAGGCTCATGCTAATGAGAGTAAGAACTGTAAGTAAGAAATGAGGCTGGTCATTTTATGAATGCATATGTTAAATACATTGACTCCTTTTTAATCTCAGTTTAATTGAACACATCGTTCTACTTTAATTTCTTTTACTGTAGCACACCAGAGCTAGCTGTATAAATAAAGCTGACGATTACGTCTGTAAAGACTTATCTGAACTTCACAAATCTGCTGGTTAAACAAAGCAAACATACATAAAGCATTTCTTCACCTGCAGGACAACTTCAGTCCTTTTGTTTTGCTGTACATGACCACATCCTGACAGTGTGTCATGGAAAACCTACATTCATCTCTCACTTTATTAGGTACACCTGTTTGACTGCTTGTTAGCTCAAATGTCTTATCAGCCAAGCACACGGCTTAACCCAGTGTGCAAAGATGTGGTCGAGGAGACCTGCTGAGTTTCAAACTGTGCATCAGAATGGGTAAGACAGGTGATGTGTTGTTGTTGGTCTGAGTGTTTCAGAAACTGCTGTAACTGGGATTTTCCCACCAACCATCTCTGTGTTTAAAGGGAACAGTCGGAAAAAGAGGAAATACCCAGTGAGCAGCAGTTCTCTGGGAGAAAATGACTTGTTGAGGTCAGAGGAGGATGACATGAAGGCAACGATAACTCAAACAGCTGCTTGTTACAGAGCCGTGCATAAAGAAGAGCACCTCTGAAGCTGCTAGTGTGGTGGCATCGTTTAAACCCCACAGCCTACCTAAGTGTTGTTGCTGACCATGTCCAACCCATCTTCTGATGGCTGCTTTCAGCAGGATAACACACCGTGTCACAAAGCTCAGATTATCTCAGCCTGGTTCCTTGAACATGATGATGAGTTCACTGTACTCAAATATTGAGGGAAACCAATGTTTCAGCCCAAAATCTCATTCCAGTGGATCACCTTTGTGATGTGGTGGAACGGGAGATTCTCATCATGGATGCAGATGACAAATCTGCAGCAGCTTTGGGATGATGTCATGATGATGTCAGGTTAATATGAACCAAAATCTTACAGGAATGTTGAGACATGAAGAATTAAAACAGGACAAAGGGCGTCCAACCTGTTACCGCAGAGGTGTACCTAATAAAGTGACCAGTGAGTGTATTGGTGGGCTTTGGGTGCAGCTTGGTTCCTTGTGTAGTGCTTTAAATGAAACGGGGTCAAACAGGGCTAGACTGGGTCAGACTGGGCACAACGCTTCAAGGAGGTACGAGTCGTTAACTTTACAAACTTTAATCAACTCTTTAGTCTGATTGGAACATTCAACTCCCACACTCTTTAGAGGACTGTGGAGTGGACTGCACCACCGAGTCATACATCAGCTACAAACATCTGAATATTAAAGGAGATGAATTGTGTTTCCTGTGACGAGTTAGAGTTTGAAATACAGAGGGAAACAAAAGCTTCGACAGTGAGTCAGCTAACAGAATAAAGGAAGTACAAGCCAGAATCACTGGGAGCTGCTTCCCAACAGGCTTCCAGAAGCTGGCCAATCAGAAGAATGTGGGCTCATAGGGAGGGGGGCCTTAAAGAGACAGAAACAAAATCGGCTCGTGCCGATTAGAGGAAGATTAATGTGCCACTGTGTGTCATGTAAAGCTACTCTAGTGGAGTCCAGGAATAAAAATGTAGATGAAAGTGATAATAACAATAATGATGATGATGATGATGATGATGATGGGTCCCTTTTAGGCCAAACCTTTTGTTCCCTAAAACAGAGTTTCTAAACCTGAAACATTCTTCGCCCTCGTGTTTTTAGGCTTTATAAAGTTATTATAATATTAGGTGATATTTGCTTGCTATGTGTCACTGAATTTTCCGTGTCCTGTGCACTCCACACACACAAAAACTCCTAAACTCAAAAAGCTGTGGCTGGAAAAGAGAAAGGCGTTCAGAAGCGGAGACAGGGACTGCTACAGAGAGGCCAAGTACAGGTTCACTAAAGAAGTGGACATTGCTAAACATCAGCACTCTGAGAAGATGCAGCAGCAGATCCTCCCACCACAACTCTTCATATTCATGAAGCAGATGTGAGGAAGCAGTTTA
>NW_005187477.1:2220133-2227883 GCF_000239375.1 Pundamilia nyererei | reverse complement strand
CGCACCAGAACCTCTCGCCATAAGAACAGTTTCTTCCCCTCTGCTGTTGGACACATGAACAATAACCGTATGACTGTCCCCGCCACTAACACATGACCCTACGCTGTGTCACTGCATCATTACATGTTTGGCACTGATCACCACCTGCACTCATGTATATATCTTTCTACGTAGCACTCATAATTCTTATCCCTACTTTTATTTTTTCCATGTCTATTTAAGTGTTATTTATGACACCATGTTTGCACTGAAGCACCGCAGCAATTTCCTAATGTTGTAAACCTGCTCAACATTTGGCAATAAACTGATTCTGATTCTGATTCTGATTCTGACAAGGTGATGAAACAGATGCGTGTCCAAATGGAGTAAATACTGCAGTATAATAAGAATACTCATCCATGGGGCCATCCAAGGATAGTCCTGGCTTCCTACGGGGGTTTGAGACAATGACACGTTGATCTGCTCAGGTTTATGTTTATGTATGAACTCTGACTGAATTACACACAATTTGAGGCAACCAGGTGTTTTACAGCAACCACACTGGGCTCTAACAGACACACTGATTTATCGTTGCTTTTATCACCACTCAGGTCCAACCAAACTACCACGTGTCTGATAACTACCTGCCCAGTTAAAGAAAAACAAACACAATCCACCTGCAACACAGGTGAGGTGAACAAATGGAGGGTGTATTCAGGTCTGGATTGTGGAGGCATTAGTGAAGTGTGTTCAGGCTAAATCAGGACGATGAGTCGCTCTCTAATCAGACGTCGCCCTGTGTTGTTCAGGCTAACCCAGTCTAGCTTTGCCCAGTTTAGTGCAATCTAGAGTCTTTTAGTGTCCAGTCTATTCTCGCCTGGTCAAGTCTAGTTTATCTAATCTGGAGAATAAAAAAGCCTGAGCCAGTCTGCGCTGGCCTACAGATCCCAGTCCAGCGCACTCTGTTCTAAGCAGCCACGCAGTGGTTCGGTCTGCGAGACATGACGTATCCTCTCCTGCAGACGCAGCGGTACGAGCCGTCGGTGTTCACGCAGCGAGCGTTCACGCACGGGTACTCAATCCTGACGCTGTCCTCACACTCATTTACATCTGCAAACACACACACACACAATCAGTAATTCAGTACTGGAAATCTAACATATAAATGTGATTCATCAAGCCCTGGTCACACAGCAAAGGACGACTGCCTGGCAACTGCTGGTTGCTAGGGGGAAATGTGAATCGGGTCTCTGGGCGTCTGTGATTGAGGCTTTAACAGTTTATCTTCTTCTTTGCTGTCTCATAGCGATCTGTGCTCTTCTCTGCAGCCTTACCTATGCAGGTCATAGTGGTCATGTCCAGCTCGTATCCTTGGTAACAGTCGCAGGTGTAACCCTCTGCAACACGAATGCACCTGCCGTTCTCACAGCCGTGCAGGATCCCACAATCCTCAGCTGTGCTCAGGCTGGCGTATGACTCGTAACGCCCTGAGAGATGAGAGAAGGAGAAAGCAGGCTTCACTGTGTTGGTAGTTTCAGCTAGTTCACCTGCTGCTCACCTGGCCTGACCTGGTCCACCTCGACCTTTGGCCTCAGCACTGAAGCAGCGCTTTATGTTCACACGTTTTTATATTTTTCTTTGCATTTTAAATAAAAGTTTTGTTTCTGGACTCACTCTCATACAGCCTCCTCGGTACCCCTCCTCCTCCGCTCCTGTCGGTGAAAGAAGGGAAGGGCGGCCCCGGCCTCCACGCCCTGTCCTCCCCTTCCTCCTCTGTCTCCTCGTAGCGCCCTCCAGGCAGCGGGGCCAGGCTGAGAGGAGGACTGTCGGGCCTGGATGGTGGATGAGGCAGGACTCCAAGCCCAATGTCAGCTCGTGGGTCCGGAGGAATGCGGAAGGGAGGCGGTCTGGACTGAGAGCTGTCAGGAGGCCCGTAGTCTCCCTCGGAGTAGTAACCAGTGCTGTGACACACAAACATCTGTTAACGTAACCTGAGGATTATTAGAACAGCGACAGCCATGAGTTTGGTCTCACCTGTACTCAGGCCTACGATACGTTTCATCTGGCAGGCTCCCTCTGAAGCCTGACCTGCTGCCCTCTGCTGGAGAGTAATCATCATAGTCGGAGCGACCGTAGTCTCTGCCGGGAATCACAGGGAAGTAGTCGAGTCCATAAGGAGGCAGGTTTGGAGAAGCTGAGTTCATGAGGAGGAACGAGAAAGTCAAATTAAACTCGACTTTAGATTAAAACTCAAAATAAAACTGAGAAATGTGAACAGTTTTCTGTACCACTCCCTCGTCTTCGACCTGCTTCCGTTTCAGAGTCCGGATAAGTCGCCGGGAAAAGAGGCGGAGGAGGGAACGAACTGCACATACTGGCATACCCCTCTGTGGAGAGACGAATGCCAGTTAATCTGTTAAATATGCTACAAGGTCATCATACCAACTGATGATATTTAGGATGTTTAAACTACAGCTGTGACCTCTACATTGAAATTCATCTTTGGGCTTCCACAGAGGGTGACAGCAGGAAGGCTTCCCAATTCAAATTCCAGTTTAACAACTTAAAATTCTTCTCCTGTAAATGTCACCACGTCGGGGTAATGGCTTCAAAATCTACAACACTGAATACACACGGCTTTGGAGCTTTTGATGATTTCTGGAGGTATAAAAACAATAAAACCTCTCGACGTCTTCCTAACAGCCTTCCTGAGGAGACACCAGATGTTTTTATAGTTTCCAGTGGTTCTTTTGTTTACCTGTGTCGGGGGCAGGACAGAGGGCGCAGCTGAACCCCCAGCCCTGCCCATACAGACAGCAGCAGTCTGTGAAGGTGATATGTGCTCCCATCAGAACGCTCTGACACACCAGGCCTGTCGTCACGTGCTGCCAGCATATGGACAGGTTCTCATCTGGAGAGCATGAAGAAGTCAACACCAGAGCAGAGAAAGCAAAGCAAAACTGATGGCAGGAAGCTATTCATATAGTTTCTCGACTTTTGTGTGAGTCTGCATGCTGCGTCTGCCTGTCACTGTGCTGCTGGAACACCAGAGTTTCCGTGATGATGGACAATAAAGGATATTTCTATTATTTCTAGGGAGGAGAAGTAGAAGCAGGAAGCTCAGGTTTACCCTGATTGAGGTCGGAGGAGTTGACACAGTTTCGTTGGGTGTCGTCGAGGACCAGAGGAGGCTGACAGCTGCAGTAATACGAACCAACTGTGTTCACACAAATCCCTCCCACACAGCTCTCCTCTTCACACTCATCATGATCTGACACAAACAAGGAGGGAAAAAAATTTTATTGACACAGAAATTCAAATCGGTTTGAGCAAATTAAGCTGCTGAGCTTCGGTTCGGCGTACCAACACACTCCAGCAGCGTGCTGTTGTAAACGTATCCGCTGGAGCAGTAGCAGCTGTATCCCGGGATGTTGTTGACACACACGCCGTTCTTACACACCTCTGGATGGAAACGCTTACACTCATCCACATCTGGCAACAAAGGCACGAAAAAGGACACGTGTCTCAAAGATGTTCTCATTCATGTCCGCTGTACCTCCCTGCAGCGTTGTGACGTACGGATTGTTACTGATCCTGTTTTTTACAGTCCAGACTTTCTGAGTCTGAGGGTTTTAAAAACACTCTTATACCTTCTGGGTTACTAATTCCCAACTTTCTGAAAACACAGCAAATATCTGAAAACATCTGGAAACGGTATCTGTGCCGACCGGACATTCTGCGACCCAGTAACATCATCAGTCAGGAAGTGAAATGCAGTGGGGTCAGGGTTAAAGAGGTCTGTCTGTGTTTGTACCTCTGTAGCTGAAGGCTCCTGGTCCTTCTGTAACATATCCATTCCCACTGGGACACAGAGTTAGAAACTCAGCTGCAACACAGAAAGACTTTATCAGAAAATGAACCAAAGCGCAGCTCTGAAGTCCTGATAGGTTGATAGGTGGCCTGCATTCACTATACACACAAGCTTTCCCACCTGTGTATGCTGTAGGGCAGGGGTGGTACTGGCAGCCCAGCCCCCAGCCCTGCCCCAGTGTGCAGCAGCACTCCTGCTGGGTGGTGTTGGTGGCCAGCAGGCTGCAGGTTCCCCGCTCTGCCAGGTTGTAATAACACTCCCTCAGCTCGCCAGGACGAGCCTGAGGAAGGGGCGGCAGCATCGGAGACAGCTCCACCACACTGGCGTGGAAAGCGGAGGAGGAGGTGGTGGTGGTAGAGGATTGGCGGGCACGGACTATGTCTGTTTCTGAAGAAAAATGAGAATATGAAAGTTAAATTAGCATCTACCAAACAGGTTTGGGTGTTTGGCATGTTTTAGCTTTTGTTCTGCGAGGTCATCTTTGGCGACCATCACCGGTTATTTCAAAATACAGTTTTTCCTGTAGCCAGAAGTGACCCAAGATATCAGCTAATGCTATCAAGCTTGGTTAGCATGCTCCAGGACACAGACCCAAGAATTTCACTGAGCAGAACTAGAGCTCAGACCTCTTTAGTACAATAACCTCACAGTAGCCTTTTTATTGATCCAATAATTGCATTAAAAAAGCTCAAACAGCGCAAACACAGAGGAGAGGTTTAGTTCAGGCATGCTAGCTAGCTGAGGTGAAGCCTAGCAGACAGCTAGCAGCTACAGCTGCCTGTGTGACCATCCACCTGTCAGTCAAACAAGGCCAACTTTAAGCCTTAATAAAATTAGTCAGCTCAGTTCTAAAAATCATTCCCCTCTCATACTGTTGTTAAGAAGGGGTAACTTTTGTTAATTTCTGTTTTAAAGCTGGATGCTTTAACAAGGAGACTGACTCACTACAACCTCAAGTGGTTATTAGAGGAATTGCAGCTTTTGTTGGCAGTTGGGGAAAAGAAAGTCCAAGGATCGTTATTCCATCTTCAGCAATGGAAGAGGCCCCCACACCAGCAACATCAGCAACAACAGAGATGAAAATCTTATTAACGGCATGGGGCTGGGATGGAGTTGGGTTGTGGCTCGTGTGAGCAGCAGCAGCTACACAGCAGCCATGTAGTCTCATATGTGTTTACCTAGAGCTGCAGCGTGGACGCACCGTCTGGCCGCCGTGTCGTAGCTGTGACCTGCCTGGTCACATTCACACATGAAGGACCCCTCCACGTTCTCACAACGAGCTGAGCCACACACACCCGGCAGAGACACACACTCATTCACATCTGAAAGACACATACACAAACGCATTTCATTTCATTCACATAAACCTTGTTTAGATTGTTTTGTAGATTAACCCATTAAAAAAAACAATAATCTCAGGCACACGTCCAAATTTTGGGAAATAACACAAAACAAGAAAGTTAACAGCAAAAACAAACAATAATGAAACTCAGTTAAAAGAATTCAAATGCCCGATAAAATGCTTGTCTTTGCGGGGCTGCTGTGACTCCGTGCCTGGGATCACCGTAATGACCCTAATATCATTGAAAAGTGCAGCGTCGCTGCTTTCAGGAACCGTTGGAATTCTTTCAATTGAGCAAATGGTTCAGGAGTTACAGATGTTGAAAACACCCATCTGAATCTAGCGACAGGTTAGGCTTTAGAGGGTCAAACATGTGATGCTGAAAAAAACATTTGTAGGATCCAAAGTCTTAAAATGTCTTTTTGGTTTTTTTTAGACCCAAGAACCCAAAAGCCTTGAATCCTCACACTTGTGCTCTAACACGTACCCACACAGGTCTTTCCATCGGCGGAGGAGGTGAAGCCTTGGTCACAAATGCAGCGGTAAGTTCCAAACAGATTCTGACAGTAGGCGTTGGCGCCGCACACTGTCGTGTTGCCACATTCATTAATATCTGATTGAAAGAAGAAACGAGAAGGAAGTCAAGTCCATCCGTTCATCCATTTTCTACGGCTCGTCTGGCCTAAGCAGACATGAGGCCTCCCTCGTTTGTTCTAAGTGGATGCTGAAGCGTCGGTAACATGTGCTCAGACTCACCTTCACAGATCCCAGCGTGGTTCACCTGGTAGCCTGGCTCACAGTTAGTGAGGCAGCTGTAGGAACCAATGGTGTTCTCACATCGCTGTGACCCGCAAATGGAACCACCGGACAAGACGCATTCATCAACATCTGAAAGAGACAGACAGACAGAGGTCGTTAGACGTCAAGGTTCACAGCTTTGGATTGGCCTTAAACATCAGTAATATAAACTTTGATTCACATGAGGCCAACACTTCCTATGGAGCACCTCAGGGTTCAGTACTGGGTCCAGTTAATATATATGAGCAAGTATGTGCAGCACGTTGTACGTTTATAAGATATTTTATTTTGCTGGTCAGATTACAGAGACTGTATGGAGAAGAGCTTTGAACCACTACATGATGCACCTCATGAAGGCTTTGAATACATCGGTCCTATTTTAATTTCTTTCTTTGGCTGACAGGAAGTCAAAATACTTATTTTAATATTCTTCTTCTATTTGTCACGATTCATTTATCAGTTTATCTGTTCGTCTATTTTTTGGATGGTACTGGCAGCCACGAGGAGATGGACACAGGCTGCAGGGTCATGACCTAATTAACAGGTCAGGCCTACTTAAACTGGGCTGAAGGTGTCACACTTGTGTGTGTGTGTGCGCATACCAAGGCAGGCAGTCCCCTCGGGGTTGGTGGTGAAGCCGATTTGACAGTCACACTGGAACGAGCCTTCGGTGTTCACACAGCGACCGTCCGAACACACCCCCGCCTTAACACACTCGTCCACGTCTGCACAAAGACACGAGAAGACAAAACTGAAGAGCCACAAACAGGCAGCAGCCGAAGGCCTGCAGAGCATCTCACGCAGCATGCAGTGATGTCTGCGGGCTCTGCAGGCCATCGCTGACTGCACAGGTGTAAAAGATTTTTGGACCTGACTGTAATATATCCGACACAACAGCTCCGACATCAGTCCTGCTTTCCTGCGACGGTCATGAGGCTGCTGTGGTATTAAATGAAATACTTAAACATCTGAATACGGACATGCGCACAAACCCAAAGAAGCGTCCTGATAAACGTTCCCCGTTTGATCGGCGGGACTCACCGAGGCAGGCCGTCCGGTTCTCACTCAGCGTGAATCCCTGCGAGCACACACACGTGTAGGATCCAGGCGTGTTCACACACTCTCCTCTGGAGAAACAGAAATCTCCCTCCAAACACTCGTTAATGTCTGAGGACACACACACACACACACATTAAAATGATCTGTTTAACGCACCGTTCTGTACGAGGGCGCCTCATCACCACCCACATCTGGTAAAGTTATATTTAACTAGCAGAGAGCGACCTCACCTCTGCACTGCCTTCCCAGGCTGGAGGTTCGATACCCGGGCGCACAGTCGCACCTGAACGAGCCGACGGTGTTCACACAGACCCGCTCTGCCTCACACACCCTGCCGCTCGCACACTCGTCTATGTCTGCAGCACAGAGAGTGACATCATCATTGATCACACCCACTGTCGCCAAAGTGCTGCTCACAGGGGGTCATGTGATTGTTGGGTTTTTCTCTGTATGTATTATTGTAGGATCTTCTGTACAATATAAAGCACCTTGAGGCGACTGTTGTTGTGATTTGGCGCTGTGTAAATAAAACTGGATTGAATTGAATTGAATTGAAAATTGATCGGCCTTTCCTAACTGGTTTGCTCAGAGGCTCCGCCTTCTTCCACTGCAAGCTGAGGATGGACGGATGATGAAACGGTGATGAGTCTAAACATAATGTTGATTTCTAAACAGGCTCAGCTCCTGTGTGTGTGTGTGTG
>NW_005187477.1:2217551-2219936 GCF_000239375.1 Pundamilia nyererei | reverse complement strand
TGTGTGTGTGTGTGTGTGTGTGTGTGTGTGTGTGTTTAGACATCTTTGTGAGGACAGAAACTATACTTGTGGGGACCAACAGCCCTTACAGGGACAAAGTCCCCACGAATTTTATGACACTTTTAAGAATCTAATTGTGGTTTTAGTGTCAGGGTTACAGTCAGGTTAGGCTGAGGGTTAGGGAAAGCACGGCAAGGAGATGTCCTCACTACGATATGAAAACGAGTGTGTGTGTGTGTACCTGTGCACTGTCTGTCGGTCAGTCTGAATCCTGCTCTGCAGGAAACACATCTGTACGAGCCCACAGAGTTCACACACATCTGCCCAGGACACTGAGATGGCTCCGCACACTCATCCACGTCTGCACACACACACACACACACACACACACACACACACACACACACACACACACACACACACACACAGAGTGACGTCATACAAACAAACTAATTTACATTTACATCACTAACTATCTGTGATGTGTACCTGTGCAGGTGTTGTTCTGGGGCTTGTAACCATGGTGACAGACACAGCGGTAGCTCCCCGGCGTGTTTTCACAGCGGCCGTTGGAGCAGGGATTCTGACGACACTCGTCGACGTCTGAAGGCACAGCGAGAAAGAGGAAACGTAAACAAACGGGAACGTCAGCGAGTTTCAGGAGGAAGGAAAGGTTTTTGGTTTTTCAGTCACTGACAGTTCAGGATCCATTTTTTAATAAAAAAGAACAAAACAATTACAAACAGAGAAACAAGGTTCAAATATGCTGTTTTTTAAACACGTGGGCGTCGTCTGTAGTCCTGCATTTAACCCATTCGCCCAGCGCCCGGGAGCAGTGTGTACCTCGCTCAGGGGTACCTCAGGATAGCCGTTCGGTGGATTTGAACCCACGACCTTCTGATCATGGGGCGACCGCTCTACCTTCTTAATTACATGTTAGTATTGTTTTTAAATTTTTGGGATACTTCCATAGTTTACAAACATTTTCAAATCTTTTTTATTTTTATTAGAGCTCAGCAGCATCTATCACACAAAACAAAAACATTCTGATGCACTATTATTTTACTGATACTTTATTTAATTTAGATTTTATTCTATATTTATCTTTTCACATTTTGACTTTTATATGAATATATTTACAGAAATCTTGTCATTTTCACAAGTATAAGTAACATATTTACTAATATCTATTCAGTTTGGGAAAATATGAATATTAATGCTTAAAGGCTTTGTAATAGTTTATAACCATAATAGCTGAACGGCAGGACGACAGCGTCTGAATGAAACAGCAGCTGAGACGTTTTTATAGAGTTTACTAAGAATTCTTTTCTGATATTTTTCAACTACACTGCTATTTGTAAAATTGTATTTTCTAATGAAAAAAATCAACTAGATGTTTTCATTGAACTATTTAAATGAAAATAATTATTAATATATTATAACATATTTGTTTACCTCTGCAGACGTTGTTGAGCAGTCCGTGTCCCGGCGGGCAGGAAACACAGCGGTACGAGCCCGGAGCGTTCACACACTCCTGACCCGGACACTGCAGAGGGTCAGCACACTCATCCACATCTGACACACACACACATCAGTGATGTCATTTATAGCAGATTTATCAGTCAGTTTTAGACAGATGATTAAGGCCAGCTGTCTTCTGATTGGCTGACTGACTCTCTATGACATCATACAAACCCACGAGTTGAAAAAACTCCTGTAAACTGAGTGTTTAGAGCAGTCTGCACACGTTTAACGTGAGAGTGCAGCTTTTCTGAACCGTGTGAGGCTGTCTGGAAGTCATCTCTAAAATAGAAATGAATTAAGCTGAGCCATGGCGGCCCTTCACCTGTGCAGGTGTTGCCAACGAGCCTGTAACCAAGCCGACAGATGCACCTGTAGCTGCCCGCCGTGTTGTCACAGCGACCGTTAACACAGGGATTCTGCCGGCACTCGTCGATGTCTGAGGAGCCAAACAAACCTTTACTAACATGTTCTGATTTATGCCAGTTTTTCCAACATTTCAATAAAAAGGTTCCAGAGTTTTATTTTCTGCCATCATGTTTTTCAGTCATATTTTCCGTGATGTGGTTACATAACTCGTGCTTATGTTGTGATCTTAAAGGTCCAGACTGTGCAGACGTGCTGAAGCGTCTCACGGCTGTCAACGGGCAGGAAAACAAACATGAAAACGCTTTAAAACAGACAGGAAGTGGCCGTCACCTTGGCAACTGGTCTGCTGGCTGTTGCTTCTGTATCCAGATGGACACACACATCTGTAGCTTCCAATGCTGTTCACACACTCTCCTACTGAACACACAGCTGGAGACTGCAAACACTCGTTCACATCTACACACACACACACACACACACACACACACACACACA
>NW_005187477.1:2200000-2217363 GCF_000239375.1 Pundamilia nyererei | reverse complement strand
ATTTGTTTATTTGTAAAATTAAAATTACTGTTATTGTAAAATATCTGTTAAATAATGCAGAAATATTTTTCTATAATAAACATGATGTGATACAATATGATGACTTTCAATAAGTTCATCTTTATTTGTTTTGATATGTAGTAACTGTTACTGCTACAGATCGTATTGTTACAAACTCTCAGTCAGCTGACATTTTCAAACAGGGCTGAAGGATTCACGTGTTCATATCTCACCCTGGCAGTGTGTGTGCTGCGAGCTGAGCTGGAAGCCCCGATCACACACACAGGTGTGTTTCCCACCTGGCTGATCCACACAGCGGCCACGGCCACACACACCCGGCCTGCTCTCACACACGCCTTGTACTGCTGCACGCACACAGAAACATGGCGGTTAAGGTTCGTCACCCGCCGAGCGTCTGCAGCTGACCTCAGGTCAGCGCTCTCACACATCAGACCTCTGACCATCACTGGTGGTGGTCAGAGTGTGTGAATGGGTGGATGACTGAATGTAGTGTGAAGCGCTTTGCGGTCCTATGGACTAGAAAAGCGCTATACAAATGCAGGCCATTTACCATTTACCATTCACATAAACACACCTTTGATCTTTCATTCTGCACAAAGACAGTTTTATCAAATGGATTCTGCTTTGATCTGAGTGAACTTTTTTCTTTTCAAAGGACGGAACAGATGAAGAACGTCCTTCCAACACGCCGTCCTCTCCGTCCAGTACTTACTCTGAACTCTGGGGGGTGTCGGGCTCACAGCCGGTCTGGCTTCCAGAGGGAGGTCTTCCCTAGGTCTCGACCCACGCTCGGGGCTCTGCGGCTGGGCCGGAGCAGGGAGGGAGTCCCCTCTGGATGGCGGCGGATCGGCCCGATACACTGAAGAGAAACGATCAGCTGCTGAGAGCAGAAACAACAACGACAGGTCAGTTTGTCTTCAGCAGTTCCTTCCTCTCAGACACAGTCATCTTCATCAAACCAAGGTACAGCAGGTAAAGTTTTTCATAAACGCTGCCAAAGACTTCGTGCTTAGTAGATGCAGTTTTTATAGAAAAAGCTCTGCTAAGATTTTAACGAATCACTCAGCCTCGATTCAAAAAGCAAAGGCAATTAATATCAAATATAATAATAATAATAATAATAATAATAATAATAATAATAATAATAATAATAATAGTAAATTTTATTTAAAAAGCACCTAAGACACCCAAGGACACTTACCAATGTACCATTTAGAATAAAACACATAATAGAACAACGACACAATGAAGAACAATAAAACAAAAGCACAAGATAAAATGAACAAAGTAGGTTCACAGTGAATATGCAGATTTGAACAGATGGGTTTTGAGTTGAGATTTAAACTGAGGGAGAACCAGTGTTTCTTATATCTGGGGGCAGAGAGCTCCACAGCCTGGGAGCAGAGCAGCTGAAAGCTCTGCTTCCCATGGCGGTGAGGCGGGAAGAAGGCACAGCAAGCTGGATAGAAGAAGAAGATCGAAGTGAGCGGGCAGAAGAGATCGTGCTTAACAGGTCAGAGAGGTAAGGAGGAGCGAGGTTATAAAGGGCCTTGAAGGTGAGCAGAAGTTTGTCTGAAATTTCACTGGGAGCCAGTGAAATTCCCCCAATTTTGGGGGGAGACCATGCAAGAGAAAAATCACAGTAGTCAATGTGGGAGGTAACAAGATTGTGGACAAGAATGGACGTAGACTGGGTGGAAAGAGAAGGACGTAATCTGTTAATGTTGCGTAGATGGAAATAGGCAGAACGGGTGAGATTTATAGAAAAGTGAACTGTCTAGGTGACACCAAGGCTCTTAACCTGCTGTGAAGGGAAAACTGTGGAGTTATCGATGGTGAGTGAGAAATGGTTCGCCTTCAGCAGCTTGGATTTAGTGCCAATAAGGAGGATTTCAGTTTTATCCTCATTAAGCTTAAGAAAATTAGATTTTAATTCAGTGAGGCACTCTGTCAGGGAAGAAGGTGGGAGGGAGGAATCAGGTCTGCAGGAGAGATGCAGCTGGGTGTCGTCAGCAAAACTGTGAAAGTGAAGATCAAATTTGAAGAAAATATAAAAGTGCAATAATAAAAAACAGAGGCAGAGCCAACTCACAGTGTTCGATGCTTTTATATGCTGCAGGTTGTTGTAAATCATGTTGTGTTCATGTTTGTGCAAACGTGTGTGAAAAGGCTTCTTTAACATAACCCAACAGCTCTTTAGTGCCAAATGAGGATTCTGCTCTAAATCTGACCTCAGATGTCCTGAAACTGTCTCACTGTCCGTAAAGTTGAAGTAAAACTGTTGCTGGTGTTTATCGATGATTCCGACAAATAAAACTTCGCTGTTTTGCTACCTTGGCTCCCGGCGGACGGAGGCTGAGGTCTCAGTTGTGTTGAATCAGGTCGGCTCTGCGAAGGCCGGGTTCTGCCCTGGGTGGTCGAGGTACCAGCACTGCCAGGCTGCACAGGCCTGGAGGAGGACGAGGAGGACGAAGAGGAGGACGAAGAGGAGGAGGAGGCGGGAAAGCCTGTGCCTGGCTGGGGCTTAGGTTGGGGAGGACTGGGTCTGGTCCCAGCTCCTGTGGCACCGGAGGTACTCGCTCCACCAGAGGAAGGGGGTTTCAGTAGAGACCCGGACCCTGAAACAGGACCTGCAGGGGGGGACTCAGGCTCATCACACTGACTAACACATCCATCTTTGTTTAAATCGATCTGCAGGTGTAATCTTAATCAACCAGGGATTTTCTTTATCGTAAAAAAACAAATAGTCTTCAAACAAGACTTAGAAACAACCAAAAACAAGAGTTCATGTGGAACAGAGTCAGAATGTAGCTGTAAATGCTGCAGTGTAACATTGACAACCTTAAATACGAGTTTAGGCTCAGTTTAAGAGGAGCTCAGTCTGTCAGCAGCTGCTGTTTCATTTATTAACGTCATTAATAGGAAAACTGGTTCTCAGGCAGGCTGTGAACCGTTCGTAGACGATAACTTGTGTCAACTTTAAAGTTTTTAATGCTGTCATAATTTATTATTATTATTATTGTTATTATTGATCATTAAGGTGGAGCAGACCCAACACTCCCATGAGAGAAGCATGAGCAGCCGGTGTGCAGGATGCTGTGTGCTCAGCAGGTACCCTGGTTGTCCTTGTTGCTGCCGTTTACCAGCACAGCTCCGCCGCCCCCTTCCGGTTCGCTGACTCTCTGGTTGAATTTAAGAGTTGAAGGCGAGTATTGGTAACCAGGACCAGCAGGACAGATCTCCTTAAAGGCCACTGAAGGAGGAGATGGAGGGAAGAGAGAGGACACACCTGAAAATTCACCTGAAACCAAATAAGCTCAGTCGTGACGTCGTCCTCCTGAACCTACCTGAACCGAAGTACGGACACCTCTGGCAGTCGGGTCCCCAGGCTTTGCCGACCCGGCTGCAGCAGCAGATCTGCTTGGTGATGCTTTTGAGAATAGGCAGGGAGCAGGAGGACGGACCCAGTCCTGAACCCAGGACCCGGTAACACTGACCCTTCTCCTCAGAAATGACACTCTGGGCTGAGGAGGACACACAGGAAGGAGGGGGACTCGTTACACAGATGATCCACCCGAAGCTCGGCCGGGACCTGAAGCAGAGCGCTGCATGCAGAACAAGTACATGCTGTACCCCGACCCGCTCGGTTTAAATGACACAGGAAGGGATTCAACACAGACGTGGCAGGTGATGCAGGAACAGGAAGCTTTCCGACGACACAGAACATCAGCAGGCCGTGTCAACAGATCTAAATTCAGATGGAAGTTTAACCACCTGCAGACACGGCTTCACAACGATTTCAACCTCAGTAACCTCCCATGCAAACATCTGGCTCATGGCTTCTATCAAAGAGGACACGAGTGTTGGCACCGCTCTGATATAAAGATGGGCGCAAATTCTGGGTCTGAAAAATGAAACCGACACTGAAGTGCTCCAAAGCTGCATTCTCTCTACTGACCAGCAGGGGGCAACTCCGCAAAACGAGTAGATGAGCACGAAGCGTTCCTTCCTAACCAAGACAGTTAGGTTAGGAAGCTTCATCCATGCCTGCTAGTTAGTGTTCAGCAACATCCAAGTAAAATCCAAGAATTTCACTCATTGAAACTGGAGCTCTGATTCGTGGACAGGTTGTTACTACAGTAACCTCGCAGCAAGTCACATGATGTCATTTAAAATGCTCCAAAAGGCTCCAACAGCACAAACACGGTCCAGAAGTCCAGTTCAGGTGAAGCTAGCAGACAGCTACTGACACCTGTGCCACCATCCACCTGCCAGTCAAATAGGCCACGCCCCTAATAATGCACACTGTAAGCCTCAACATTATCCAAACAGGCGAGTTGTGCAAACATTCTTGTTATGAAGGAGAAAATTATCTGTAAAAACCAAACAGTTTATCAGTGTATCAGGCTGTAAACGTGTTTATTTCTGCTCTAAAGCTTCAACATGTGAGTCTGACTGACTCACTGCTGCCTCTGCTGGACGTCAGAGGAACTGCAGCTTCATTTGCTTCAGTGTTGGCTTCATTTTTATTCTGCTTTATTTCTTTTACAGGAAACAGACTCTAGATTGTGGGGAGGGAGCTGCTCCGAGGTGATAACTCAGCCCAGTAAGCGCAAGTTAAAACACAAACAGGAAGTAGAACAATAGAAAAAGCACAGCCACTTTGCTGCTTGTCCAAGTCCGTGTGGATGTCAAACAAAAAACCTTCAATTTGACAAAACAATAATTTGGATATAAAAAATATTTCCAGGAAAGGAAAGAGATTGAAAAACACACAAACCCAAACACAGACACACTGTTAAAAAAAGTAAAGCTTTGATTAGAGCGCTGTCATCAGTTACCGGGTAGACCAGCATCCTGAAGCTCCTCCTCCTCTGATTCACTGAATGCCGGTCGGAATAAGCAGAGCACCGGTCAGGCTTCATAAAAACCATCTGAGCACTGAACCTCTCCCTCATGTTCCCCAAAGAACAACGAGCAGAACAAAGATTTAAAGTTGACCTTTAAAAACACAGAAGTCCTCTCATTATTCCTGCTGAAGGTCTGAGCCGCAGTCCGACGAATCTCATCTTCAGATTTTCAGAAAAGCTCAGAGTAAATCAACAATTCTTTGTAAGAAAAATTGTGTTTAGAACATCTTTAAACTTACAGAAATGCTGTATTAGCCCAGTGTAACTTTAATACCTGAGTGGCTGTTTGAAGTTGAAATCAGCCAACACTGTGTAGCTTGTCTAATAAACTACACAGACACTGTAGTAATAATTTGTCCTGTGTTATATTATTTTATCAATTTCAGTTTGCAGGTTGTCTGTGCGTCCTAGACCGGGTTTGTGAGTAGACTCCTGTGGTATCAAAGTGAAAATCTTAAGTGACATCATTACACTCGCCAGTCCAGCCTTTTACACCTTAACACAAAAATGGCTGTGATGCTTTTGAACAGAACCTAAAGTTAAAGCTGAAAGTCTGCAGTGCAGTTGCTGAGGTGGCGCAGGGAGCCAAATCCTCACTGCCCACTGTGTTACAGCTATAGTAGAAATTAGTTATTTCCAGCTGTGCAGCAGCTTCAGCTTTTCTGTACTTTGATGTGCTGCACAGCTAAACTTTGAGAGAGACGAGCCAACCAAAGTCCAGGAGAAACTTGGAGAGCTCAGATGGATTCAGGAAGTCCTGACAGGAGTCGGCGTCATTCCTCATTTCATTCCCAAGCCGGCGGCGGCGGCAGCGTGCATGTAAATGTGCGTTACTTACAGATGCAGATTCCATGTGAGGCGTCGAGGATGAACCCCAGCCTGCACACGCAGCTATAGCTCCCCCTGGTGTTCACACAGATGCCGTTCTCACACAGCCCCGGCTGCAGGCACTCATTCACGTCTACACACACACACAAACACTTCAAGCTTTTCTCAGCTGTCAAAGCGATCCGACGTCAAACGTCCTCTAAGACACCGTTTATTTACTAACGCCCGGATCCCGAGTGGGCACATCAGAAAACTGATAAACTTTTTAAAGATGGATCAGTCCTCTGGTCGTAAATAAGGAAATCCATTGCATAGGAAACATGGAGACTTTAAACAAATAGTTTAAAGATTTCTTTATCTTGGAAGCAGTTCAGAAGGAAAGCTGAAGATCTTACATTTGGTAGCTGACAGTTCGTTGGTATTATCTTTATGTTAATTCTGATCGATGTCACTTTTGTTCACGCAGTAAATATGTTTTTTATCGCTAATGTCTAAACAGACTGGAATATGAAGGAAACCAATAAGAAGAAAATCAGAGGAAAACAGGGCACCTTTTATAAACTTCTGACTTTAAAAGCAGTTACGACAGTTAGTTATGATTTTTTCTCCAAGAAATCTGTGTGTCGAGCTAAAGAGATTAATGACATCTGTGACCATGGCAGAGTAACTGTCCATGGCTGAATCATCACACTGAAGCCATTAATGCTAATATCAGCCTGTAGAACTACAGTCTAAGGTTAAATTAGGCAGTTAAACCTTTAATTGTTACAGCTCAGATTAAACACTGCAGTTTTGGTTTCTTTCTACTAAAACTTGGTGATAAAATGTTGGTGGAAGAAGTTTTAGTTCCCTTTGCAAAGATGAACAAAGCTCAGTATAAAATAGATTAAATAAGGATTATTTTACATATTAATTCGTTAAAAGCAGCCGCTGTAGTGTTGTTATTCCTGGATTTATTTGTAGTTTGATGACACATATCTGCAAATGACCACATGTTGATCCGATCTTGTCCTATGATAAGATTATGCCGTGTCATCGGCATAGTATTGTAACTGACCAGGGCTGCTCTGAGTATTTTTTGTACAAGTTTTGAAAACAGGAAGGCATATCTGCTAATTATTCCTTTATGTAATATTTTCATAACAATTATTCAGGCACTACGTTAAGCTGTCAGCCAATCCCGTGAAAACGTTAATTTTACCAGCATTGCTTCTTCTGCTGTGAGTGGATGGACCTGCGTACTGATCCGTTTTTCATTTAACAACAGAAGTTCACATTTAGGAAATGAAAAGAAAGAACCTTCTCCGATTGATCGTTTAGTTTCTCTGTTGTTTAAAGAACAGAATATTTCCACCGCCTGTACGATTACAACCGCCAAACTCACCGACGCACTGCGTTCCATTGGCTCGCTCAAACCCAACTGGACAGCTGGCATCGCTCTGACCTAACAATGATCAATAACCAAATACACGCTGATCAATCACCAATTCTTGTGGAATAATTATCTGATCACATACTTATATTTAATGTTTGCTAGGAGAGAACACAAAACACAGTTCTGCACTGTTTCTAAGAAATATATTACAAATTAAATTATTTATAAGAAAAAGGTTGTAAGATGTACCACCGTGCTGCCTAATGTAAGATTAGGCAGCACGGTGGCACGGTGGTTAGCACTGTTGCTGCACAGCAAGAAGGTCCTGAGTTCAATTCCACCATCAGGCCGGGGTCTTTCTGTGTGGAGTTTGCATGTTCTCCCCGTGTCTGCGTGGGTTCCCTCCGGGTACTCCGGCTTCCTCCCACCGTCCAAAGACATGCAGCTTGTGGGGACAGGTTCATTGGATAATCCAAATTGCCACTAGGTGTGAATGTGCGAGTGAATGTGAGTGTGAATGGTTGTCTGTCCCTGTGTGTTGGCCCTGCGACAGACTGGCGACCTGTCCAGGGTGTACCCCACCTCTCGCCCTATGACAGCTGGGATAGGCTCCAGCGCCCCCCGCGACCCTGAAAAGGATAAGCGGAAGCAAATGGATGGATGGAGGTTGTAAGATGAACTCCCCAGAGTTTGTTACATCAAAGTCAAATTAGGTAAAACAGAAACACCAGGGGGCGCCATCACAAAGCCAAAGCTATAAACCAGGGGTGCCGAACTCGAGGGCCGATGTCCTGCAGGTTTTAGATCTCACCCTGGGTCAGTTCATTACCAGGAATCTGGAGAACTTCAAGACTTGTTGAGGAGGCCATTTAAATAAACCGTGTTGGATCAAGGACACATCTAAAACCTGCAGGACACCGGCCCTCGAGGCCTGGAATTCGACACCTGTGCTATAAACAGCTTTTTAAAGATCTTCTGGTCACTTTTAATGAACCATGACAAACATCAAAAATCGTACCAGTTGTGTGTGTGTGCGCGCGCATCCAGGCCCTCTTTTCTGTTCTTTAAAGGTGTATGCCGTCATTCTTTACAGGCTGGTGTGAAGCTGGATGCCAGCAGTTGAGCTAACATGATTTCCTGAGTGTGTGTGTGTGTGTTTGTAAAGCCTACAGTCCCACAGTTGCATTCCTTAACTGTTAGTCAGCTCTAAAAGAACAAGGAAGCCCGATTACTTACTGTGTGTGTGTGTATGCATCTATGCTTGTGAGGACACACTGCTGGGTTCTCACTTTGAGGCAGACCTTGGGAGGCCTGTTAAATGGTTTGGACCTGATTCGATTTCAGTGTTGAAATCATGATGTTTGAGTTACGGAACCTCAGAAGGCATGTATTAACTACGGTCCCCACAAAGACAGATGAACAAATGTGAGTGTGTGTGTGTGATGAAGTCCAATAGTTACATAAGCAGCTACTGGTGAAATATTTCCCAAATATTAAAGTCATGAAGTAGCAGACCCTCACTCACAGAAAAAGTGTTAGTATAACTGTGCTAGTCTAGGTATCTTTGTGAGGACCTCTATAAATTCGAGCCTAAGTGAGGACATTAGTGAATAGTGAGGACATTAGTGAATAGTGAGGACTTCTTCTCTTGCAGAAAAAAGGAGAGCTTTCGAAAGACCTCTTTTATGACACCTTTGCTTGCTGACCCTAAACCGCTAAATCAAACCGGTGTAATGCTGCAGCAACACGTGACTTTACATAGCATGTGGCTGTCAGCTTTTCACATGAATGTTGGTTTCAAACTCCACTGCTGGCCCCTCACTCTGCCACCTTTCTACCTTTTACAGAAAAGGAGGAGGAATAACAGTGCATTGTTTTAATATTGATGGGTCATTTTCTTTTGATATAAAACACTGCAATGACCACCAGCATGAAACAGATGTCATACTATAATATTCTTGCTTGGACCAGGGAGTGTAAAGGAAGAGTTAGTCAAACCTTCAACAGTGCACGTCTGGGTTTACTGTCCAGGGATAAAGTTAGCTATGGGAACTTTTCCCGTGTGTCTCAGTTTTATTACCAGAAGGTTTTGGGGCCTAATTTAATGTCTAAAGCAATAATAAAATGTCAGACATATAAAAGTCTTCAAAGTTTTCTGACTGACCACAGTGAGGTCACTCAAGGTAGGTTATGGAAGCCTGAGTGGACCACACAGTGTGTTATGTTGTGTTATACGAGTATTGTGTGTACTTTTGTATACCTGTGATCTCAGGACAGATGACACAGTCATCGATGCCCCAGGCCTTTCCGATCCCTCTGCAGCACATTTCCTTGCTCCGAAGGCCAGGAAGAGGAGAGCTGCACTAAAAACAAACACAGTCCAGGATAAATCTGATGGACCGCAGCCATGCTAACATCTATCAGGCTGGACTTTCATCAAAACAAGACACAACAATATGCATCGTGTAGCAATGGGATGATTTAAGGACTTCTTTGTCATTTTAAAGGATGTAGGACCATATGTTTGCATTTTCTTCTTTTTGTAATCACATTAAAGTTGATCTATTCAGTATTTCCTTACTTCCTGTCATATGTCTCCTAACACAGTGATAACTCGCCAAATGATGAGGTGTATATGTACAAGTAATCCCTGTGTGCCAAAAGCTCAGCTTTCAGATTGCTTTAAACACTCAGTTTCAGACTGTTTGTTCTACTCTTGGATCCCTATGATGTCATAGACAGCACTTATCCCTTACATGGGTTCAAGGTCATGCTGACTTTGCAATCCAGCAGTGACAGAAAAAAAACAGCCTATGTGGGGTAAAAAGTGCCGAAAAGGTTGTTTTTTTGTTTGATGTGACAGAACACAGTAATTATCCACCTGACAGTCGTAGAAATCTCCACACATAGAACATTGAACAAAATCCATGTTAATGGGTAAAAACTAAGTTCTCCTTTGAAAACCTGCTGGTAAATGTCAGGTGGTATTTTGTGTTCATATTTTGCCACTCACCTGTCCGTCTTGAACCTCTCTGAAGCAGTACTTAAAGCCGGACTGCTGGGTGTAGACGCTGTCCCCTCTCACAGTCTGGGCCAGGACTCTGCTGCCAGCAGGAGCCGGAGCACCTGCTGACCCTGAGGAGGAGGAGGAGGAAGAGAGCGTCCGCAGGGTGGGAGTGAATCCAGACACCTGGAACAAGAAGATTCAACTTACCTACGAGCAAGTGAATGCAAAAGACTACAGGCACATTCAATGAAAGGGTTAAAAATAAATGAATAAATTACATTAAACTTGATCTGTGGTTAAAATTTTAAAACTCCTGCAAGAAATTAAGACGACTGTTTAGATGTGCGTCTGTCAGTCGAACCTTGGATACAGGAGGAACAAGGTGGTTTCGTCCTGGTCGTGGAGCTCCCAAGGATACTGCACAGGAGTTTGCCCACCAGTCTATATGTTCTTTGTGGATTTGAAGAAGGCGTTCGACTGTGTGGGATTCCTGTGGGAGTTGCTTCGGGAGTATGGGGTGTCTAGCCCATTGCTATGGGCCATTTGATCGTTATACAACCTTTGCAAAAGCTTGGTCTGCATAGCCGGCAATAAGTCTGACTCATTCCTGGTGGGTGATGGACTCCGCCAGGACTGCCCTTTGTCACTGCTGATGGCCTCCAGCTCGCACTGGAGCAGTTCCCAACCGAGTGTTAAGCAGCGGGAATGAAAATTAGCACCTCCAAATCTGAGGCCATGGTCCTCAAAAGGGTGGAGTGCCCACTCCGGGTCAGGGACGAGTTCCTGCCCCAAGTGAAGCAGTTTAATAATAATAATAGTGAATTGCATTTAGCGCTTTTCGAAACCCTCAAAGCGCTTTACAATGCCAGTATTCATTCACTCTCACATTCACACACTGGTGGAGGCAGCTACAGTTGTAGCCACAGTTGCCCTGGGGCAGACTGACAGAGGCGAGGCTGCCATATCGCACCATCGGCCCCTCTGGCCAACACCACTAGGCGGCAGGTGAAGTGTCTTGCACAAGGACACAACGACTGAAACTGTCCGAGCTTGGGCTCGAACCGGCAACCTTCCGATTACAAGATGAACTGCCAACTCTTGAGCCACAATCGCCCTGTTTAAGTATCTCGATGTCTTGTTCGAATGATGCGAGAAGTGAGCGGGAGATCAACAGACGGATTGGTGCTCTGGCTGGTCACGAGCTGTGGGTGACCAGCCAGAGCACAGATACAAGCGGCGGAAATGGCTGGTCTCTCCCTTAGAGATAGGGGTGAGAGGTTCTGCCATCCCGGAGGGGCTCAGAGTAGAGCTGCTGCTGCTCCACATCGAAAGGAGCCAGTTGAGGTGGTTCAGGCATCTGACAAGAATGCCTCCTGGGCGCCTCCTGGGCGAGGTGTCCAGGCATGTCCCACCCCTCCAGGGCAGACCCAGGACACATTGGAGAGATTATATCCCTTGGCTGGCCTGAGAAGGCTTCGGTGTTCCCCCGGAGTAGCTGGAGGAGGTACTTAGGCTGCTTGCCAAACGACATGGCCCCGGATAAACGGAAGAAGGTTGATGGATTTAGATGTTTTTAAAGAACTTCCAAGAATTTTTTTTAAATAACTAAAGAATTCTATATTTAAGAAAACAATTGTTTCAAATAAAATCAAAGATTTAAATGATAAAAAAATAAATTATATATAGATGTAATATAATTCTTATTAATTATTAAAAATGTAATAACAGATCATTAAAAGATTTAAAAATTCCAATTGTAAAATTTATTGATTATTAATAACATGTAAAATAATAAATCTAAGAACAAAACAAAAGAACATGTGGAAATATAAAAATATGTAAAAACAGATGACATAAATGCCAAAACTGAATATTAATGTTTATGAAATATCTACAAAATGAAAAGCTTGTAAAACCTCGATGACTGTGAGAGAATATTATTTAAATGCCTGTGGCCAGTAATAAACAAAGATATTTACAAAACTATAAGAATGTAAAAATACAAAAAACGAAACGGCTGTTCTTTGTTTTATCAACAACTTGAACAAAACGTTTATCATCACATGATGACTGACAGTTTAATCGTCCAATCAGAGGAGCTGTTAATGTTCTTACCTTCACCTGGTGGACCTTCACGTTGGCCTCAGGGGGGTGCTGAACTCTGACCTTCACCATGGGCCCGCTGGGGGCTGCACGTGAGTGTGAACATTAAAGGATAACTGCAGTGAGGCACCATTCACAATAGCAACAAATTACCAATGGAAGCCCGAAGCTGCCAAAAATGTATCAACTAAATGACCAATGACAAACAAATAAAGATATTATTACATATAAACATAATAATGTCAGAACAAAACTGAGCAAACTACAACCGAAATAAATAAAAATCTGTAAAATATTGAGATATCAAGAAATATTTTTAAAAATTCTATATTTCTAAACTCCAAAGAGTTACACAAAAACGTCATAGCCACCCATCGACACAGTTGGGGTTAAAGGTCACAGGTCGCTTACCTCCAGCAGTCATCGCCTCTGCGTCTCGTCCTAGCGGCAGCAGGAACTCAGACTGAACCAGCTCCTGATTGGATGCCATGGCAGAGAGGAGAACCGGCTTGACGATCTCATTGGTGGAGAAGGCTGCAGAGGAGTCTGTGGGTGTGACGGGGATCTGGCAGAACTTCCCGGTGAAGTTTGGCGGGCACAGGCAACGGTCCTTCTGCAGACAGACTCCGCCGTTCTTACAGAGCAGAGGACAGAGGACTGCGGGAGGCAAACAAACCTGCTTACTTATCTATTCAGTAAATAAATACCATCACAGGTTCATGATTCCTGGAAGCTGTTTACAGAACAACAGCAGTAAAATCTGTCAAATTAGGAAGAGCTCACACACAGGCTAAGGATCGAAATAAAAAATAAAGTACCAAAAGCTTCAGTTCCTTTAATGAACAGCAGAGGCAGCAGTGAGTCAGTCCCCATAGACTGCCATGTTAAAATAACACCTCTACGCTGGGAGGATGCTTGTATTAATTGTATTAAAGCTTAAAGTTGAATAATTGAGGGCGTGGCCTCTTTGCCCAACAGGTGGATGGTGACACAGGTGGCTGTAGCTGCTAGCTGTCTGCTAGGCTTCACCTGAGCTGGACCTCTGGACTATGTTTGTGCTGTTGGAGCTTTTTGGAGCATCTTTAATGACATCATCTGACCAATAATATGAAATAATTCGTCATTTTCTACATCAGTCTTTGATTACTGAAGTAACCAGGAGACAGAAGAAGTTTCCAGAAGAAATCTGATCGTGTGTGAGTTTAATGAGCCTGCTGCTCTGTCTCCTGGGGGTACCATCTATACCAATCTGGGAACAACAGAAGAAGCATTTTAAGAAATGATTGGTGATATGTGGGTCTGAACAAAGCTAACTGCTACAATGGGATAGCAGGCTCCACCCACTTCCTGCATGCTGTGTGAGCTCAGCCTCAGGATGCTGGTGTACAGTTACCCAGAGTTCAGCTGCTGCTAATTGACTGATACACAAAGGCCTTACACTGCAGCCATGACCTTTCTGGTCTTCAACCTGCCAGTTTGAGTCTAAACACCAAAGCTAGTCCTGTTCCCTCCCCACAAAAACACAAATGCCATCTCTCTGTGATCTGACAAAGCGATTGCTGAGGGTGATTCTGCACTTACAGCTGTAATTCAGGCACCCGACACTGTCATCTCTGTTTGATGAGTTCAGGTTTAAAAACAGACATCGGTAGATGTTTCATATGTTCAGTTTCTTTCTTTTTAACTGTAACCACTGAATGGTTATTTTCAACTCATTTGCAGTATTGGAAATTAAGACTTCTTCAACATAACCTTTTATAATCCACAGGCAGTACCTTTTCAGCCCCCGGGGGAGTCTAGCGCTAAAACATAGACGATATAAAAGATGAATGTTGTTACTGTGACGTCCTGTTCTGAAGTTAAGCGTTTTCACCATTTACAGTGTTTTGACGAGTGAGGGGAAGCTCTGACGTCTTTTCTGGCACTTGAAATGAGCAAAACTTAAAAAATGGACTTTCTGTTTTATTGCATATAACCTGCGATGACTGAGCTCATAAACCCATCAGGAAAATGTTTACAGAGCTCGGGGCTGGGGCTGTTTTTCCATAGGCTTGCAGAGGAACTCTTGAATCGGATCAAACTCGTGTTTGAACTTCAGTAAAAAGATGAACGACTTCCACTGCTGACGCTCCGTGTGCGTCCGTGTCCACGCCCTCACAGTGTGCGTGTAGTCCTGTTTGTTGATGTTACTCTATCACGCACACACACACGCACGCACACAGCACTGCTGCGTGTGTTGCTGTAAACACAGTTATCATGCTGGACATCAAACCACAGATGGACCACATCAACACAAACACACTCGGAGAGTTTGGACGACGTTCCTGGGGCAAAGCTGAGAAAAGACAGAGCGAGTGTGGGGGATTACACTGATGAAATACTGTAAACACTGAAAAACTGATGGAGAGAATAAACAGAGACAAACATGAGATGAGATGAACTTTGATTTTGCCCGTCCCCATTGGCCAATGTCTGGAAGCCTGCCGAGAGGCAGCACCTGGAGGCTTTGAGCTGTAGCTGTACTTTATCCTGTGTCTGTGAGGAAGTTTAAAAAATGTAGGGTGCCAAGTATTCACAGTATTCACGGCTCACATTTTATATCTTTAACGAATGATCTGAAAGTCTGGTCAGGTTTAATCTGAAAATCTGAACGTCACAAAACATCATCAAACACACTCCAACCCAAAGCCACAAAAGAGCAAAGACTAACACTGATTTAGTTTAGCTCACACACAGCACTGCAGCTCACTAATGACTCAGTCACACTAAGATAAACATGAGACAGTCACCTCCTGAAGACTAGTGAAAGTTGGTGTGTGCCCAGTCATTGCATGGAATATTTTCAAATCAAATCACTTTTACTGTCACATCACAGTGCAAGCTTTACAAACAACAGAGGTGTGCAAAACACAAGAAACATAAGAAACAACAAAATATAAGAGCAGGAATGTGGGAATTTTAAGGATAAATATATGTACAAATATAAGAATTCACTCAGCAACCATTTGGAAGTAGTTGAATTGACCAACCTGGACTGACTGAGACAGACAGACTGACTCCATCTTAGTCCCTTTTTATCAGCGTGTCGATCAGCGTGTCATTATCCGGTCTTTCAGTGATGATGTATAAATCCTGCTTCCGGGTCCAAACTACTCTGCGTTTATTAAGGCTGTTGTGTTTTTCACATGTTTTAATGCTTTGTGTCTTGTTCTATTGAATCTGAACAAGCCCCTAAAAACAGTCAGTGATCACTGTTAATATGGCTTTTGTGTTGTTAACATGTTTAATGTTTTTTATTTTCTTCTATTTAATCTCAAAAAGCCCCTAAAAACAGTCAGTGATCACTGTCGGCCTCTCTGTTCATTTTAAAGCTCAGTTTTTAAACCTTACGATGTAACTACAGCCCAGCCCATGCAGCAGTATGTTAATGACTAACCTCGTATTGTGGATGGATTATCTCAGTTGTTCTCCCGACTGAAGTTTGGTCCGTTTACAGCATCCTGCCATGTGATTGCATTTGTTCCTGACCATCGGGAACCCTCAAGTTAACTTTTATTGAGTGTAAAAAAGTTAGCGTTCATCCTCCAGCTTCAGTGAGTTTATACTATGCTAACATAGCTGTGTAGCTAGCGATCACATAGCACATCATTATATACCAGCTAGCCCAACTTCAGTAACCCTACAAACGTCACTGCTGTTTAGTTTTCTGTCTTCATTTATATTGGAAGTGATAGCAGAGCTGTACGTTTGAATTCTTTCAGAAATCTCTCAGTCAGAACATGCTATATCATGTTTAGGTGGAAGCTAGCGAGCTAACTTCCTGCTAACTTCTAACTCTGTTAAACTTCATGAATTCTGTTTTCATGGATGCCTGGATGTTAAACTTTATTGTTACACCTGGTAAAGCAGAAACGCTGATGCAGACCTGGTCAAAGCACCAATTTGAAAGGCAACAAGATCACAAGTTCACCACACGTGGTTGCAGTAACTGTGGTTGTGCCGTGGCCTACATACACTATTTAGCACCCCTGTGTGAGTGTAACATTCACGGTCACTGGTGTCTTTACAGGTTTTAAGGAGGTTACCCACGAACCTTTACGTCTAATGCAAAGCGCACATCTCCGTGTTTTTCAGTTATGGAAACTCGGTACATCTGCCCTCAGATAGGACTTCAAAACCAGGAGCTTTCTAAAAATGTTGCACTTATGATATAAATGTGAAAAAAGAAGGAAGAAAACAACAATAGCATGTGTGGTTTTCTGCCACATCGCAGTGACCGTGACCGTCACCTCCAGCAACTCCCACAGCTCACACTCAGCTTGTTTTTTCCTGACCTGCAATCCGAATTTATCACTGAACAACAGATACGACTGTGAGACGCAGCAAACCGCACATGCACAAACTCTCCCTGACAGTTCAGCAGCTAATTTAGTCAGTTCCTGCTAGCCTGGTGGATTTACTTGAAGAAGTGTGATTAAAAGTAGCCGAGGAATCTGCCAGCCCCCACCCGTGGATGTGCAGACAGCCGTCATCGGGTTATTGGGATATGGAGGAAAAACTTCAAAATGTTAAGAGTCTCAGGAAGATTTTCTCCTCTTTATGGAGGCTTTTGTTGCTTTCTGTTTTGGTTACCCAGTTACAGTCCAGTTCCTGTAATAGACTTAAATTACCCGAACCCCACAAGGAATACATTATCCCCCACCTCGCTCTGTAATGTTAATCCTGTCCAAATGGAATGACATCCATGCTAGCAGCTCTGAGAAGTTGCTCTGAAATGTTAATATTTAGTTTATTTAGTAGAATTTCTATTGCTTTGGTTTGTATGTTTTGACAGATAACATCTCCCATGATTTCCTTTACATTCGTGTGCTTCTCTGTTTTGATTGTTAGTCTGTATGTAAAGCGAGAGAGGCTGATGGGGGGAACAGCTGTTTGGACAGGGGGATTAACCTCTGACCCTATGATGTCACCACCTCCTCCCTTGTGTTTGTGTGTGTTTGTGTGTGTTGCTGTCCAGTCTTACCTCACTGCCTGTTTAAACATTCACACATCACCAGCAAAATATCCTGGGCACATATGTGTGTGTGTGTGTGTGTGTGTGTGTGTGTGTGTGTGTGTG
>NW_005187477.1:2194046-2199764 GCF_000239375.1 Pundamilia nyererei | reverse complement strand
TGTGTGTGTGTGTGTGTGTGTGTGTGTGTGTGTGTGTGTTACTGATGTTGTGAGGACAAAGAGCTGTAGTCCGCATACTGACGACTTGACATCCTTATGACGACAAAAAGCAAAGCCCCCCCCGTGACATAAGAGTTATATTGCTTGATTAAAACTTGGCTGAAAGTCACCATCAGGTTGGCTCTCCAACAAACTAAGTTACTATGATGTCCTCTGAAACACAGGGACGTGCGATGGGGCTATTTTTATGATCAATGAAAGCCATATGTCAGTGGTCACTCTTCTCCCTCTGCCCCTCTGATTCCTTTCCTTCTCTCCAGATGTAGCACTTCTGGAGAGAAGTTGCACAAATATCCAGAAAACCAGCAAACAGCCATCAGTATTCATCAACATGAAAATACGATGGCGCAAACTCTTCAAACCATCAATGAGGGTAAAATAAAAAAACCCTTGTGGAAAACCCTTTTCTAAACCAAGGCCTTTAAAGGCCTTTAAAGGCCTTGGTTTAGGCCTTTAAAGGCCTTTAAAGCTGTTTTATGCTTTAAAGGCCTTTAAAGCATAAAACAGAGGTAGGAACAACTACACATCTGCAGGTGTACACCCCCCACCACCTCCTGCTCTGCAGAGGAGGATTTATGGTTTACTGACCTACAAATAGTCACAGACAGTTATCACTGTTAACCTTTAGTGCAAACAGACTGCCACTTCCTGAGTTTAGTGTTTGAGGCAGCAGCTCTTTCTAAGAAATTTAGGTATGGTGCTGGAAGTTGCCAGGGAAACACCTGGAAAGAAACCATGCTTGGTTAAAAATAAAAAATAAAAAAATAAAATCAAGAGCAAACACTTTCCACCCCTCAAGACAGCGTGGAGAGAATACAAGAATAAACAATAATGCTGAACTTTAAACGTCTTTTCTAGACTGGTGAGATGAAAACTGGTGATGTTAGCCATGTAGCAACAGCTTATTACATGAGCGAACTGATACAATTTACTGCAGACTCCTGGTCTCTTTTTCTAGTAGTTCAGAAAATATGGATGACTACAATCAAAGCATTGTCATTTTCTAATTTTGAGTCAGTCGCGCTCTGCAGGAATCTTGAGTATCTCATACAAAGGGCACCTGACTCTTGGGATCTGATAATCAGCAGATTGCGCTTCTCTTACACAGACACCAGTCCAGCGTTCACGACCTTTGCCTTAATAGCAGAGCATCTGCCCAAAGAGCTCATTGCATAAACAGGCTAATCTCAAACTAGAAAACATCCAAGTATGAACTTAATTACCGTTTGGTATTCAAATGGAGAGCAGCCATCACCAGCACCATGCTCAGTTTCACCAAAAAGAACAAAACAGGAAACATTGGGGTAACTTTGCACTGCTGGAGACAGTGAAGTCAATAAATGATGGTGCTGAACTTCTAATAATGTTTACACTGATAAAATGAAAGCTGATAATGCTTTTGCATCAGCAGCCTGAAGAGGGAGCCAATGAGCCATTTGTTAAGACTGAAAACAATAAATTTATGGGATTAGCTCAATCAAAGCTTCAAAACTAACTGCCAAACAGTTAAATTAATACTGTAAATACTGCATTTTCTCTTGGTGTAATACCGGCTCAGATGAGGCCTTAAGCTTGTTGGTAAAATGCTGCCCCCTGCTGGGGAAGGTTTTAAAAAGTGCTCAATTTAAATTCGCAGATTATCTGGTAACATGTAGCTTCCACTCCTGAGAGGTTTTAACAGTCTGACTATGGAAAAGAATATTGAAATGTTTAATTTTTGATTAGTTTTGACCCTTTTCAAATCGTTCTGCTGTGAAATTTGGGATGAATTAAGATAAGCACTCAGCTTATCTCAGTGTGAGTTTGACTTCCAGTTCGAAGCCTTTTTAGTGGGGCTTTTCTGATCCAAGCAGATTAAATATGAATCATGGTAATTGCGATACAATTACAGTTGGAAATAATGTAACGAGTGATTGGTGATTAGATAAACTGCTGGCTTGTGTTTCGACCCACTAATTAAGTTTAAATTAAACAGCGCTGGACGCTCTGTGCTTCCTGCGAGAGTCCTGAGCTGTTTGACAGCTCCGACTCGCTGCCAGCAGGAACGATTAACACTCACTGACCAGGGATCAGATCAGACTATACAACTATTCACTGGCTGGGCTTCAGCCTCCCAACTCTGCCAACCATCAAAGAGCTGCAGGTCACATGACTCAGCTGGAGCAGCTTCACACGTGAAGCCTCATTGAGAGCGTGAAGATCAAATGTTCAGCGCAGGAGTTATTATCTCTGACGGGCTGGAATTTTCTTGAGCTCATTCGCTATAAATTTTGGTGTAAATCTCAGGTTTGAGCCTCTCATGTTACCTCAGATTCAAGTCCAAGAGTCCAATATCCGACTTTAGCAAAGTAAATCTAGGCAGAGATCATCTGACAACACTTACAGTAATTTATAAAGAATGTCCAGATTCCTCAAACAAAGAAGAAGAAGAAGAAGAAACCCCAGCAGCATTAAGATAATAAAACACTCCTCGCTATTTATGGGCAACAAAACACAAAAACGGATGATACTGCCAGCAGTGGTGGACTCGGCTGGGACAGAAGAATTAAGCAGACCTATTAACAAAAGCTGCAGTTCCTTTAACATCCACAAGAGGCTGGTGTCAGCAGTGAGTCAGTTCCCGTAGACTCCCATTCAAAACTTTACAGCAAAACTAAACATGTTTACAGCCTGATGCACAATCTGTTAGGTGTGTAGATAATTTTGCCTTCATCACAACTGTACACAAAAAAATGTTTTTATAGCTCACCTGTTTAAACTGTATTAAGGCTTAAAATTTGTATTATTGGGGGCTCTTTGACTGACATGTGGCTGAGGCTGTTAGCGGTCTGCTCGGCTGCACCTCAGCTAACTGGAGTCCCTGAACTGGACCTTTGGACGTGTTTGTGCTGTCAGGGCCTTTGTTAATACTAATATGTGACCAATAACATGGCTGTTGTGAGGTTTATGGTTCAAAGCTAATGTAGCCTTTGGTGATTCACATGTCACGTGAAGCAGGTCAAAAACAACCCGCAGTAAAACTGCTGGTTCGTGTTTGTTCGGTGAGTGCTTGTTTTTTAGCTACAGAGGATTCTGCGGGACATTTGGACGCTGCCCATTTTAAATAAGAACATATTAATGACTCAAATGCGTTTTCACGACGTTTTCAGGGACATGAACGGGAAATTCTGCATCTCAATTATTTTCATAAATAAAGGCTGCGTGGTCGCACAGCACCATCTCGTGGTCTGAACTGGGATTACATCAAGACCAGCTGGCCCTCACTCGACTTCAGCTGATATCTCTTCAACACAATACACGGATGTCGTGGACATAAAAGTTTGCTCACATCCTGCTGATCGCTTCACATCACTTCATACTGGAAGCTTTACACCAACTTCCAGCAGGAATTTAAATTTGAAGCAGATTTAAGACAAGCTGCACAAACCTGCACGTGTGCATTATTTACTGCACGCAAACATGGCAGTGAACCTGACACTGTCCCTCTCTGTGACAGAGTTATTTATTCACATGCAGGTCTTTAAAGTTAAAGCTTCAACTCACAGACTCTGAAGCCTGGTCCGTGAGAGCCGTCTCTCCTTCCTCCTCCTTCGCCGCCGCTGTACAGTGTCGTCACGTTGCCTCTCTCGCAGTAGTTGACACATCGGTCTTGGCTACAGCGCACCTTGCAGATGGTCGGCGTGAACATCACCTGGATCGTCTCTACTCCTCCCCCTCCTCCTCCTGCTGTCTGTCCATCGGCTGGCAGAAGGGAGGTGAAGAAGAAGATGAAGGAGCAGGACAGTGACAGGAAACAGCAGAGTCGCCGCATGTCGAGTGTTTGGAGTCAAAGTTTGCGAGCGTGATGCATCGCCAAAAAACTCCCAAACCTCGGCGCTCTGGCTCTGCCCCGCTTTCTCTCTTTCTTGCTCTGTGGTGGAGTGCGAACGAGCGTCGCAGGAAAAAAGGAGGGAAGGAAGGAAGAAGAAAACACGTTTCCCCCCTCCCCTCTCCCAGTTCGGTTTTTCCCTAAACACTCCTGAGTGAGAGAGCGAGCGAGCGAGCAGGAGAGAGAGGGGAGAGAGATAATTGAAAGCAGTGTGCAGGACTGGGCTCCGATCCAAACAAAATGTTTAGCGGGGATCTGGTCCATCAGTCCACACTGAGAGAGCAAGCATTACTCTATCAATCTCTCTCCCCTCTTCACTCCTCCTCTTCTTACTTTATTGGCCTTTTCTTCGGTACAAACAGAGGCCCACTATCTCTGCACACAGTTTCATAACCCACTGCAGAACACTGGAGGACGTCACGGTGGTGATGCAACCCCGGTTTTGGGTTTCTGGGGGTCAAATTCACCAAAAGTTTTAAAGTGGCTCCACGGTGCAGAGTTTGCAACTTTAAACCGACAGAATCCGATCATTTCCTCCACCTGTGAACGCAACACTGACCAACACTGACCTTTGACGCTGATACCATGCCAACGTGACCCAGCATTCAGTGTGTTTTTGCTCTGTGTTTTGTCTCCATCAGCCTCCAAAGGAAGCCCAACACATCCATACACAGTGTAAAAGATGGATGTCACGTGACGAGCGTTTTTGCCGTCGCCATTTTGGTGTTTTGAAACCAGATGTGTCAAACGAGGATCGAAGCTTCCATTGAAACTGCAGCCCTGGTGTCACAATCCTCCCCTACTTTATGACTATTTGCTGACTTTTGCTGGAGTCAGCAAATTATTTTGCTTTCCTCTTTTCTATTGCTGGAGGTTTCTTCCTGTTTAAAAGGAGTTTTTCCTTCCCACTGTCGCCAAAGCGCTTGATCAAGGGGGTTGTCTTTGTACTATCGTAGGGTCTTTGCCTTACAATAAAAAAACGCCTTGAGACAACTGTTGTTGTGATTTGGCGCTGTATAAATGTAAGTATTGAAGTGCACACTAAGCAGTGCGACTGGTTGGTTATACTGGGAAACCAGTGGAAACAGTCCGTTTTATTTCAGCTGTGTTAAACTGTCTGAGAGAAACCAAAGAACAAATCAAACATGCAAACTTCATATGAGGGTGAGCTGTTCCACACAACAAAGAAACTGCTTTGGACGAATAAGGGATCAAGTTGATCCTAAGGATCTATGTTTCTACCCTCCCTCTCTCTTTCTCTCTGAGCACTGAGGTCTGGAGATCTGATTGGTCAGTGGATCACGATTTCATGCCTGCTGATCTCTGATCAGCTTTAGAGCAGCTTCGCTCTGCAGGGTAAAACCCAAAGGCCTCTCAGCCAATGAGAGCTGAGACAAACTCCATCTGCTCTGAAACTATGAGCAGACGGTTATAAATAAAATCCTAGTATTTAATTACATGTAATAA
This sequence comes from Pundamilia nyererei, assembly GCF_000239375.1. NCBI lineage: Eukaryota > Metazoa > Chordata > Actinopteri > Cichliformes > Cichlidae > Pundamilia > Pundamilia nyererei. The sequence continues at coordinate 2,194,369 of NW_005187477.1, read as the reverse complement.
TTATATATTGTTTGATTTTCTAACACTGTGACGTGCACAGAGCTCACAGGAAGCTTCATTGCTCTCTTTTTTAATCAGTGACTTATTTACATGATACACTGGAACATCGCTCACCTTATCTTAATGACCTTGTAGTACCATATCACTCCATCAGAGCACTTCGCTCTCACACTGCAGACTTACTTGTTGTTCGTAGAGTATTTAAAAGTACAGGGTGGGCCATTTATATGGATACACCGTAACAACATGGGAATGGTTGGTGATATTAAAGTCCTGTTTGTGGCACATTAGTATATGTGAGGGGGCAAACTCCTCAAGATGGG
>NW_005187477.1:2187228-2193180 GCF_000239375.1 Pundamilia nyererei | reverse complement strand
GAAGAAGCTTCTGATTGGTTCGTAGAGTCCATGTGAGTAAACTGGTGGCACAGCTGTGGATGCATATAAGGCAAAACACAGAGGCTGTTTCTGTGACATGGGAACATCAGGAGATGTCAACAAAACATCAGGAAGAGAATCGTGGAGCTCCATAAGTGTGGCTCAGTTTGAATACAATTTGGTGCCATTTACAAGAAATACAGACAGTTTCTCTCTTTACTCTTAAAGTTAACAAATATGTTTTTATATTTATCTAAAAAATAAACATTTAGTCTGATTTGATGTTACAATTAAAAAAGTGTTTTTATCTGAAGAGTTTGTAAATATCTGTATATTTGATGATTGTCAGCACAAAGAGGAAGAGAGGAACAAGAGCAGGTGAGACTCACATGTTAGTCAAATGGTCGTTTACCAGAAGTATCAGTGTATCACAGGTCCTCATGTATCTCGTACCTAGTGTTTCTTTTTAGGTTTGCTATTTTTCAAATTCTACATTTATTAAGTTTTGCAGCTTGTTTGTACAACAAGGCTGAATAATTATATAAACTTTTCTCAATCTAAATATTGGACTTTGGTAGAATTAAAAAAACAAGTGTAGTGCAGGTCTATGATGATTTTTAGTGCTACTATCATCTAGTTCTGATTCTGGTTCTGTCTTGGTTAAGTCCTCAGTAGTCCTGATTTTGGACTGTTGTAGTCCTGTTTTAATTCCGGATCAGTTCTGGGTCTGGTTGAATTGGGGTTTAGTCCTTGTGTCTTGATACAGCCCCGACTTTGTTCTGCCTCGCTGCTTAATTAAAAAACTAGTTTAAAGTGTCCTGCATGTGTGATATATATTTTTCCCTATATGAAGTCATTCTTTTTTGAACAAAACTCAAAACACAGCCTATTAATCTTTCAGTCATCCCCCCCCCCAAAAAAAAAAAAAAATCCCACATGCATACTACCCTTTAGGGCTAAGCCCCGGGTGTTTCAAATGTCTGGCTCCGCCTCTGACCGGCCCACCAGGATAAAGATTGAAAATGTGACGGTATGCCCGATGGCCAGTCCAGCTATGGTGGTGACCATGGTGACCATTTAGAAGTCGGCCATCTTGGATACAACTTTTTTCTTTTCTTTTTTTTTTTTCAATAGGAAGAGGACCATGTGACACATCAAACTTATTGGTAATGTCACAAGACAAACAATGGTGTGCTTGGTTTCAACGTAACTTTATTCTTTCATGAGTTATTTACAAGTTTCTCTTTGTTCACAGCCATTGACATGTCGAAGAGGTTAACACGTGAGGAGCGGATCGAAATTGTGTTGATATCTGGTGAACGCAGTAACCGGGTCATTGCAGCAGATTTCAATACAAGACACCCTACGAGACCACCCATCTCCCATGCTACAGTCAGCAAACTGCTTGCTAAGTTTCGTGAAACTGGTTCAGTGTTGGATTTGCCAAAATGTGGACGCAAGAAAACTGTCACTAATGAAGAAACGTCAGTGGCTGTCCCAGCTTCATTCAGCAAGAGCCCACAGCGTAGCACTCGCCGCATGTCATCGGAGAGTGGCATTAGTCGAACATCCCTTCGGTGGATATCAGCTACTCACAAATGGCACCCTTACAAACTCCAGCTACTGCAGCATCTCAACGAGGATGACCCAGATCGGCGCACAGAATTTGCAGAATGAACAAAACAAAAATTGGAACAGGACCCTCAGTTCACGCAGAAGATTTTGTTCAGTGATGAGGCAAACTTATGTGAATGGTGAAGATAACAAACAAAAGCACCACTATTGGTCTGACACTAACCCACATTGGATGGATCCCTCCAAGACTGTTGGAACAACAAAAGTGATGGTTTGGTGTGGTATATGGGGTACAACGATAGTGGGTCCATTCTTCATCAATGGAAACCTCAAGGCCACTGGATATTTGAAATTGCTACATGATGATGTGTTTCCCTCTTTATGCACTGAAGCTGGCACGTTCCCTGAGTTTTTCCAGCAAGATGGTGCACCACCACATTATGGGTGCCAGGTCCAAGCATTCCTAGATGAACAGTTTCCTGGAAAGTGGATTGGTCATTGTTGAAGATGAATGGCCCCCCAAGGTCTCCCGATCTGACCCCCTTAGACTTTTATCTTTGGGGTCATCTGAAGGCAATTGTCTATGGTGTGAAGATACGAGATGTGCAGCACCTGAAACTATGGATACTGGATGCCTGTGCTGGCATTTCTCCTGCGGTGTTGCTATCAGAGTGTGAAGAGTGGGAGAAGAGGGTTGCATTGACAATCCAACACAATGGGCAGCACATTGAACACATTTTATAAGTGGTCAGAAACTTGTAAATAACTCATGAAAGAATAAAGTTACGTTGAAACCAAGCACACCATTGTTTTTCCTGTGACATTACCAATAAGTCTGATGTGTCACATGGCCCTCTTCCTATTGAAAAAACAAAAGTTGTATCCAAGATGGCCGACTTCTACATGGCCACCATGGTCACCCCCCATCTTGAGGAGTTTGCCCCCTCACATATACTAATGTGCCACAAACAGGACTTTAATATCACCAACCATTCCCATGTTATGACAGTGTATCCATATAAATGGCCCACCCTGTAGAATGGGAGGCTGAGCCTTTTCGTCAGATCAGCGATACACGGCTGCTCATAGGGGGCCGTCTGATTGTTGGGTCTTTGCCTCACAGTATAAAGCACTTTGAGGTGAATATTATTGAGGTTCTGTGCTGTATAAATAAAACTGAACCACTGTTGGACTTCACAGGGTGACACTGCGCACTCCAAACCGGCCCCGTGTCACTGAACCAGTAACGGGGGCCCCAGCAGAGGTGAGGCTGTGGCTCTGGCTGGAATAGAGGCTGGTTGTTCCTGTGGGTGTTTTCCTATGAGCTCATGTCCTGACTGACAGACAGAGAGCTGCTGTAAGGCAGAAACAAAACAAGCAATATTATTATTGTTATTACAGCACCACCAGTTTCTTAAGGCTCCGCTCTCACCGCAGGAGTCAGCTTTCACAAATGCTCATAATGATCTGCTCTGTCACAGTTTAAGGAAACGGGAGCTGACGGCCGGCGTTTGATGCCAGCGGGAGCTGCAGGTTTTATTCCTTTTAAAAAGTGAACAACAAAGGTGTGCAAAGGAGGATTTTGCAGCTCACCAACAGGTGCCAGCTAATATTTTTGTTAATGGTACATAACAAAACTCATAAACTCAGTTTTTTTGGACCTGGGTTTGTTTTTATGTTGTCAACTGTTTTTTTAACTGATAATCTGACAATGATGGACAAACACACAAAAATTATGGATGCATGTGTTCCAGTCATCCTTAATAAAAGGACTCAGATCAAGCCAAACTGGAAACCTCTCAGAACCAGCTTCCACCAGAGCTATGAGAAAGCCTCCATCTGCAGCTTTCAGCCGTTCCTGCATGAACCGGGTTCTCCCCAAAGCAGAACAAAGACAGGAACTGTTTACAGGTCTAATCACGGCGATCAGGCCCGGACTCTGACACCGCATTAACGCTGTCCTTATCTGAAGCGCACAATGAAAACATGGCTTCCAGCTCCATTAACACATGGTGGGTGGAAACAAACAGCGCATTCCTGCAGCGCATGGCTGATAGACGCGCGCCTTTTATCCATCAGCACCAACATATCGACTCCGCTCAGGTTATTAGAGAAAATAATGATCCACACGTAGTGGTATGTGAGGCGAATACACGGTTACTCTTACTGTGCCCAAACATGATCGGGCACGTTAAGAGCGCTGTGAAATCTGTAACACCACACAAGAATTTTAACTTATTTTTATTTTTTTTGGCATTTTAGCCTTTATTGGATAGAGAGAGGCAGGAAAACAGGGAAAGAGAGAGAGGAAGACATGCAGCAAAGGGTCGGACTGAAACCCAGGCCACTACATGCAGCACATAGTTGCTGAGCACCCACTGAGCTAATCTGGCACCCTTTTTATATGAAATTATATGAAAAAGCCAATATGGCAACCTTAGAGTGCAAAGGGTGCATCATAAAGATTGTTTGTATTTTACTTAAATTTATTTCAGAGTCAACCTCCACCTTTGGTTATTGTCTCATCAGCATCAGGTCCAGTATTGGACACAATTTTGTCTTTTGTGCTATTTTATCAAACTTTGGCCCGTTCTTGATTTCTTCGTTTTTTTGCTTATTTCTCACACTTAAAGTTACAGTGTGTAAAATCTCACCACTAGATGTCAGCAGATTGCAGTTATGTTTTCTTGCATTCCCACTGTAGCATAATCCTAGCTACAATGGCTGCTGTAGGACAAAAAGCTCTCATTCATGCTGAGTGTAGGCTGTCAGTCCGCTGCTTGCCTCAGCTGTTAGTATGTGTCCACGTCTACATACTCTGGATATGAGTCGATTTGAGCGGGTGACGCTCACGTCTGTCTGATGACAGTGTCACTAAAGCTAGTTGTTGAGTATACCCTGAACTTTTCTGTCTTTTCTGTATTAATTATGCATGTGATTAACAAACTATTTAATTTTTTTTATCAAGTTGGTTCCATTAATTGTTGAAACATTAAATACATTAATAAATAATTCAATCAATTTATTTTTGCACTCATGGCCCTCAGTGTTTATTTTTGCTGCTGTTAGCTGCCATTAGCTGCAGTTAACTCCTGTTTGCCTCTGTTCTCTTTCTCTTTGATCCCTAGCTGGCGTTGGGTCTGGATCGACTCCTAAGCCCATACACTGCTGTGGGTGCCAATGGTTGTAGAATTTCCTTCACAACTCGTTACCATGCATGGCGATCGTTGGCGATTGTCCTGGCCTCATCAAGATTTATTCTGCCCCTGATGTCATCTTTGACCTGTTTTAGCCATGTTTTCTTCGGTGCCGTTCGGTGGATTCTCTACTGGGTGGGTCGTTTACGCCAGAGGAGTTGATGTGGTAGTCTCCTCCCATCCATTCAACACACATGGCCAAACCATCGCAATCAGCGTTTTTGAATTTGCCCCTCAATTGGCGGTTGGTTGTCGCATCTCCGTCGGATGTCCTTGTTTCGAAGGCGGCCTCGAAGTGATACTCGTAATATCTGTCGAAGGCAGCGTATCTGGAAAACTTCAAGTTTGTTGAGGTCTTCTTTGAGCACAGTCCACGTTTCAGATCCATAGAGTAAAATCAGCAGGATCAGCGTCCGGAAAAGGCGGATTTTGGTCAAGATGGAAATATTGGTTTGCTTCCACAGTTTTCTAACAATAACTTCATGTATTAAAGGGGGAAAAAAACTATCCTTTCCAAAGAGTAAAGTTAATAAATGTCCAACTTAACAACGGCTGCAGTTACTTTTTCACACAGGGCTTTAAGGAGATTTTTTTCCCTTCATAAACAAAATCATCATTAAAAAACTGCATTTTGTATTTACCTGGGTTAGCTTTATCTAATATTAAAACTGTCTGACAATATGAAACATGTAAGTGTAAAAAAAACATTCAAATAACTGACATCACTGACCTGTCAGGGTGTTGAAATGGACGCTGTACTGCCCCTTCTGGGTGTGGAACGTCTTCACACTTGTTTTCAGCGAGGAGGATGAGGAAGCATTAAAAGGGGAGGTTGCACTGTGAACTTTATTCGTCTCCCTCTCAATGTGCTTCATCAGCAGGGCGGCCATCTTGTCACCTCTTCCTCCCTGTGACAGAGTCTTTCTCAGCAGCACTGCCTGGACCTCTCTCAGGCTGTTACATACATTATATAACAGTGAACACATAATATGTAGTCAATAAACACAAAAAATACATAAACAAAAAATTTACTTTAAATATACACAAAAACTATCATTTACAATGTAAGAATATATGATGAATTTTACCATCAGACTAAATAACACTAACAGCTGAACAGGAATAACACTAACAGCTGAAAAAGAATAACACTTACAGCTGAACACTAACAGCTGAACAG
>NW_005187477.1:2182394-2187128 GCF_000239375.1 Pundamilia nyererei | reverse complement strand
AATAACACTGACAGCTGAACACTAACAGCTGAACAGTAATAACACTGACAGCTGAACAGTAATGGCACTACAAGCTGAACAGTAATAACTGATAGCTAGCAGATAGCTAATTAGATAAGTTCATTTAATAGTAAGTTAATAGTAAGTTATTAAGTTAATCTTTTATAACTTTAATTGTAGTTAGCATCTTTTAAAATAATTTTATTCATATTTACTATCTTTCTAAAACTTCAGCCACTGTTAGCATGTTTTTAGAGAGGTTTTGCAGACACGTGACCACTTAGTGCTTGTCAGCCATTTTGCGTGTGTAACAATCTTGACACCTCAAGTTAGTGAAACACATACCAAATATTATGCAGATAAGATAAACTATGGCAACTATGAGTAAACAAGTGTTGGTGTGAAGTCCCTGGCACTTTCCCGGACTTCATGCCACATGATTTATATCATTATGTTATCAACGATCCCTCAAATTATACTGGAGAAAATCTGAAGCCCAACAAAATTTTGCACGCTTACTAGTATTTTGTGTCAAGATAGGTAACAAACATCAGTCACTGAACTCTGCCTGGAATTGCAGTCACTTGAATGAGTGGACCATGGTCACTGATCACTGCTTAGACATTTACTTGATTTTTTATGACATTTTGACATGTCTCTGCGTATTATTCCTTACACTGTCGACGAGTCAGCCTCGCTGATTGATGACAGTGACACTGAGGTAAATTGTTGATGAGAACTGTTGTAATTTCCTGTCAGTAAGCACTGCTGTTTTTGCCTGTTAGCTGCTGTTAGCACCTGTTTGCCGTTGTTACTGAAAACCTTTGTGAAGTGGCTCTAACTTGGGCACATTCCCACTTAGCTAAAAACTCTCATTTGATGTGAGAATATAATTAAGCTGTTTTTCAAACGAAAAGTACTTTTAGGATGCTGGAGCCTAATTTTAGCTGGCATGATGTTAGCTTGTAAAATTATGTTGTTGTTCAGCTGGCCAGGTACTGAGGGCAGCGTGTCTGATATATTTTTAGTCTTCTTTAAAAAAAAAAAAAAAGCTGTTTTCACAGGAAATCAAACAGAATGTCAGTTACAGATTATACATCTGACCCAGTGTAGCTCCAGTGTTATGCTTTCGTAGGGCAGTAAACTGAGAGAATGATTTCAAGTGGCCATAAATAGAGTGATAGAAAACAGTGGTGCAGCAGCAGCAGAGTGAACAAACAGCACAGATTAATCTGCTGGAGCTGATAATACAGAGACGCCCTACAGTCTGATGCAAAGTTTATTTTTCATTCCTGAACTTAAATGTTACAGCTGCCACTTTGTCGCTTTTTATGAGCCACAAAAAGCACAGTACAGACAAAACCGGCTCTAGATTTAGAGCTCTGGAGAGATCTGAAAAGCCTGTTCCAAACATGCAGCTTCTGAACATTATTTCAACTAGAAGAAAAAATATAACTTCAACCAGTTTAACCCTCTGGGGGGGGGGTGTCAAACTTCTTCCAACCAAAGACTCTATAAATACTCGAGAACTCCCACTTTCTGGAGTTCCTGTCCATAAGATGTTCTTTCAAGCTTGTATGGACTGATAATTTAAATTTTGTGGGGTTAACCTTTTACTTCATCATGCTTTTAGTTTAGACACGTAAATCAGTGCTGGATTTATTAAAAGTAAAACGAATTGCTGTAAATTCAAAAAGCTGTACTTTCAAGATTGTTAGTTAGACCAACGGGTTTTTGAAGCGTAGCCTGTAAAGGTGAGTGCAAGCTCAAAATGATGAGTTAACATCGTTTGGTAAGTGACACGATGTTGACAATATTGATCCGATCCTTACTCAAAATCCTGGATCAGATATCAGCAACCAGATCTATCACATCTGAGTCCGTGTTGTTCTGAGTTTACTTCATCAGAAATGCTGAATGTTTTTTTAACAACTCATTCATTTCACACTGCATCAGTACAAAGGTACCAACAGACACCTAACGGTAAGGTGTTGGTAAAAACCTTCCTCATCAAGAGGAAGTTTCTCAAGCCGTCCTCAGGATGATGTCAGCTTAAGACACTGAAACAACACCGACCTGATCTTAATGCAGGTTTGATGTGCAGCTAGAAAAAAAAACTTTAGGTTTTTGTTGATAAATAAGTGTTGATGAATTATTAAATCCTTGTTTAGTCATACCGAAATTATCAGCAGATACCGAAAGCCATGATTTCAAACCAGAGAAGGAAAGAGATGAATTGCTGACACTCTGTCCCAGATCAGAGGGGTTTGGTGTTTATCCAAAATCTACACAAACTCAGAGGCATCCTTAGCAACCCTCTTGTTGTTGTGATGAAAAAAGTCTTTACTGTGAAAAACTTCTGTTTAATCTGCAGCAGACAGAACATAAAACATTCTCCCACAGCCTGTAGGGACCATGGCTCTAACCTTTGACCTCCACCACCTGACCTATGACTCAAGGGTTGTGCTGACTTTCAGTTTGTGAATCTGGATTTCAGCAGAGGTCAGACTCTCCGGAGAAGTGAAAGCTTAGGTCTTTCTTCCCATCTCCTCATCTGGATCTGAGGTGACGGATTTGTGGAACAAAGATCAGGATGGATGGAGAAGTTTTCCCAGCTGATTCTGGAACATTTAAAAAAAATTTGAGCCTCCAGCAGCTTCAGGAAGTAGTGCCTGATCTTTGTACAACATACAGTGCACAGTACAGCGTATATAATCAAATAAAGAACTCCACCTGGTGTCTGAACAGAGAACGGCACTGACTGTGCAGTGATGATGAGGAAGAAGAAAAAGCAGGAGAGAGAAGGACAAAGAGGAGCTACAAAACAGCTGGTTAAACTCTCCAGATTCTAAGGAAAGGTGCCTCAGTGCATCCTTCATCATCTCCTTTAGCAAAGGAGACACTGGAGGATCCTTTGTGAAAGGAGAGGGGGTTAGACTGTCCCCCCACCTTAAACACGCTCTGAGCTTAAATAAAGAGAGTTACAGAGTTAAAGTTTCCCATCAAGGTCGAGGAAGAGTGGACCAGAAAAGACTCAGGAGGGATTTTATTTTTGTGACCCAGGACAGAGGAGTGGAAACAAGGAGGTTAGGAAAGGAAAAAGAGGAGATGAGAAGATAAAGAAGATGAGTTTTTTGTTACCTCAGCTTTTTTGCTCCCGCCATCTTTTTCTCCTTCCCCTCATTCTGATCCTCCTCATCCTGTCCTGGATCAAACTCGGGTGGAGGCATTTCGAAAGTGCCTGGTCTCCTCTCCTCTGCTTCAGATTCAGAATCAGAACTCTGATTGGAGGCTGTCAGCCCTTCATCTGGATCTGGATCGAACCGGATTACAGTGGGATATTTTGGGGAGGCTTGGTTCTCCTCACGAGTCAGAAACCGCTTGGAAACACCTCCTCCACTGTCAGCTCCATCATTCTCTTCAGTTTGACCTCCAAAGCCTACAGCTTTGGCAGGACCAGAGTCAGGGACCTTTGTGTCCTCCTCTCCATCAGCCTGAGCAGAAGTCGGGTTCGGGTCTGAAGGTTCAGGTGGAGGTTCGGGTGGAGGTGAGCTGGCAGCAGGTTTGGTGCTTCTCTGGGGGCTCAGAGCTGGTTGTGGTGGGATCCGGAGGGGTCTGAGGTGGACCGGGAACTCTGTCGGGTGGATGGATGTCAGCAGGCGTCCTGGTGCAGAAAGGGGCAGCTGACAGTGGTAACCATGGAAACCTTGTCTGCACACGCACCTGTTAAACTGTCGACACAGCGCCCCGTTACGGCAGGGAGGAGAACACCTGGCTGAAGAAGGAGAGCGCGCTTCATTAACAGAACATTACTGCAGCGTAGACAGCAGTCAAATACCCTGATGTAACAAAGCCGGGCCGATCTCACTGTGAAACCAGCAGCTCATTGGCTAATGGACCATCAGTCATAAGTCATTAGCTAATGAGCATACCACAAATAATCCTCCATTTGAAATGTAGACTTATTATTATTCAATGTGACCCACAACGATAGTCTGAGCCCCAAACTCAGCAGGAAGATGTCTACAGGGGTCAACAAAAAGCTGTTTTCTATGTCTGTTTGCACAGTTATTGCCATCTGGTGGCTTTCAGGCAGAATGCAGCTGTAACACTTATCATTACACACTTTGTAGCTGAAAGACGGGTTGGTAACATGATCAGGTATAAAAAGAGCATGTTTAGGAGGCAGAGTTTCCTAGAAGGACAGATGAGCAGAGGCTGACCACTCGGCAAAAATCTGCGCCTTCAAACTAGAACAGTTTCAAAATAATGTTCCTTACTGTGAACATATATATGTATATAGATATATATAGCACATCTCTCTCTGTGAGCGTCGGCAGCACTGCATTAAAACATCAGTGCATGCGCTGAGGAACACTTCCAGAAACCAGCGTCTGTGAGCAGCTCGACCTGCAGGTTACTGCTGCATCACTCAATCACTCAGAGAAACACCTTTAAAACTGATCTGTGGTCAGACCCAGATTGGGGGGGGGGGGGCTGAGATTAAAACAGGTTTTTAACTCTGCAGTTTCTCAGGATAACCAGCGTTTTATTCTTTTATTCTCTTTGGTTTGATCTGCATTTCCTGTCTGACAAACAGAAACTCAGCGCCAGCGTTTCCCTCTGTGAGTCTGCAGACCAACTGCTCAACAATGTGACTAAACACAAAACTTCACTCTGCACGCCCTGAGCTGAGTGTGTGTGTGTGTGTGTGTGTGTGTGTGTGTGTGTGTG
>NW_005187477.1:2163755-2182174 GCF_000239375.1 Pundamilia nyererei | reverse complement strand
CACACACACACACACACACACACACACACACACACACACACACACACACACACACACACACACACACACGTGTATAATATAATATCCCATTATATCCTGCATGGATTCAGCCCCTGGATCCAGATTAGTCTGAGATATTTTGTCTGGGACGTCCTGATGATGTTTCACAGTCTGATTCGTTTTTGCTGATATGAAGAGAAAAGCTGAAGAACAATCACCCAGTTTATTCTCCTCTCGCTTGGAGCTGAGCTGCTAAACAATAAGTGTTTGGGAAAAAAAATCATCATCTGGATGAACAAATCGATCATGTGACCCTGTGACAGAGGGCGAAAAAAGTTGTTAGGTTTTAGCTAAGAATTCAAATCTGAGTTCAACAGTGAGCGCTCAGTTTTTACGGACTCAGGAAGTGAATTTCCTGCTCATCGTCTCCACTAATGTTTCAGCAGCTTTAGCCATTTCCATGTTAGCTTCGTTTATCAGCACCAGAGGTTTCCTTTGATTAACAGGAAGAAGCGGGTTCAGATTTTATGAATTAAAAATGAACCGTTAGCTTTGAGAAGCAACTCTGCTTTAAACTTTGTTCTGTGGGAGTGCCTGCAGGTCTGCAGGTGGAGTGCATAAATCCAGCTCTGCATATGGACTCCACCACCCAGCATCATTTCACACTTTAAACTGTGATGCACGCTGACAGCAGCTCCACCTGACCTGCATTATCAGATCCGTCTGTGCAGACTCAGCAACTGGACGCTGGGTGGATGCTATGGGCATCCATCTGGGCTGCACCCTGAGGACCAAAATCAACCAAATCTGCAGATGGATCAGTGTGCATGCTTGTTGCAGGTGTGCGCTGCAGATATGTTAAACTGCGCAGCAAGATGAGTGATGTTGACTAAAATAAAGAACACTTCTAACAAAATTCATGCTAGTGGTGGTTCCCTCACGTCATACTCACGTTTGGTGCATCTCCTAGTTTTAGGCGACAGCATCCATCCAGCACAGCAGCGATCTCCACATACTCGAGGCCTGCAGAGAAAGGAGGCGTTTTAAACTTTAACACTTGATTTAGAAGTAATAAAAGGTAAAAAACATTCCCTCCTTACAAACAGGCAGTCCGCTATTTGCGGCTGGGTTCACGGTCTTCCAATAAAACATTTAAACATTCCCAGTAAACCGTTACCTCGCAGGTCTTCTGGAAAAAGGAGTCAATTCACAGGCAAACCTTGGATCAAGAGCCGCTGCCCCTCATCAAAGTGACGGGCCAGTGTGACTCCACAGCTGTGTGCAACAGGAAGTGTGAGGGAAACCAGAGAAAGGATTTGTTTGAAAGCTTAACACAAGCAGTCAGCTGATCAAAGGTGTTGGATCACCCTGCAGAGAAAACATGATCCCAAACAGCCAATCAGAGTACTAAAGACACTGAATCCTGAGCATTAGGGTTCGTGGGTTTTTTCCGAGACAATTGCTCTAAATCCAAAACTGAGTCTGAGATTAACTCAAATCTAGAACGATGAAACCAAAGTGGAAATCACTCTAGAAACACTTCCCAAAGACAAAAGGTCTTTGTGAGTCTTTCTGGCATCGAGACCACTTAAATCCACCCAAGAACTCTTCCACACCAGGGGAGCTGGTTCTAGGCTGTTGTCCATTGGTACAAGATGCTCCAAAACCAGAGATTAAATATCATTGAAGTCTATTTTACTCACATTCACATTAAAAGTGAAGAAACTGAGACAGTCTGAACAGCAAGTTTCCAAGAGGTCCCAAAACCAAGTCCTGAAGTGGTCAAACTCTGTGCAACACAAGTTATGGAGTCAGTCTGAGGTCACACAAAGACCCGAAGATGAGCAGCCAAAAAGTAAATGGGCAAGTTCTCTGGTGCATATTTTGGATGGAGACATTTGTGTGTTAGGCTACACTTTTGGGAAATGCCACTGATGCTTCTCCACTGAAAATAAGTGGAACTAGTTCTAGATTTTAAAGAACGCTGTGGGAGTCGTGGTAACTGTGGGAAGTTCTCCAATATTCATTAACAGAGAAAGTTCTGTCTCGGCAGCAACTTCACTGCAATCCTTTGAAGCCAAGTCCGTAGATCAGTCTGAAAACTGGTCTTTGTGCACCTGGAGACAGCTTCGAAAACATCAAACATCAAATACTGATCCAGTTCTCGCTTTGCATCTTTTTGCATGAACGTAACAGAAACACAACTTTATGTTAAACATCTATAATGCAGCTGAAAAAGGCTTAAGAACAATCCGGGCTGCAGGCTTGCTTCAAGAACATCTCGGTATCCCAAGGAAGTGGATGTGGAGGGGAATGTGAGGGTATCTCTGTGACCTGGGTAAGTGGGAGAAAATTGATTATATATATTGTTTAGGCTGGAGATCTTCTGATGTTCAGACATGAAAGCAACAAGGCGGTCTAACAGATATAACTCTGACAGCGATGAATACACCGGGCTCGGTCTTGGTTCGGGTTTCGGGGGCGGCGGCAGAGATGAGACGCTGTTTGTTAAATGTAGCCGACCAAGTGTGGACACAGCTTCTCTGCAGAGGATTTAATCATTACTCACAGCGTACCGGTCGTATTGTAGCAGCACAGGAGGCCCCACTAACTCACACCGGGATCAGTGTGTGTCCAAACAAAGATTTAGCATTACCACACATACAGTCCTGAACCTGTATACACACAGACGGGTGAGTCCGGAGAGAGGCGCAGGGGTACAAGTTAGAGTAAAGACCCCTTCATACAGGAACGGCAGCTGATAGAAATAAGCATGTCGCAAGATTTCTGCTGGTTCACCAGATTAAATTTAAGACTTTAAGACCTTTAATACAAAGACATTCGAAGGATTTTCCTGAGTCTGCAAAGCACGACAAAAAGCTCAGCGTAAATACGTTTTGTTGATGCTTTCACCTGCAGCCTTAGAGCAACACAATCATCGAATAATCCCCAAGTACTCAAACTGCAGAATAATCTGAAGTGTCTGATCATTTCCAGAACCATATTTGCATGATCTGCGGTTTAAAATCATCCTTCTTTATCTTATACTGGAACTGTGTGTCCTCTCTCTGAAACAAGTGTTTTAGCGTCTCCCACTTTAAAACAGCTTTCACCTGATCAAATATGATGATCCACAATAGCCAGCAAGTGAAAGTTAAAGCTCTGATTTCAGAGTCAATCGAATAAATAAAAATCGAAACACATTCAGTTTAGTAGAAACACATCAGAAGCTAAAAATAAATCTTTCCTCAGGAAAGCGACTGAGAACAAATCGTCCTACAAACAGAGTAATGACCCTCCTCCAGGTCATGCAGACCTGCAGACAGCATTTCATTTTGCAGCAGCTTTTATAAAATTAACTGTTTCTCAAACAACTAATCAGTCATCTAATCGCTGCACTTTAAGGAAACAAGGGATTAATGAAGTTAAGCTGCCAACAATAACACGGTGACGGTCATACGAGACTCTTTCTGGGGACGAAGCACAGTGCTGAATCTGAATGAGTGTTTTTATATTTTCATTACAAGCTGTTCTGTTAAAATGACTACAACCTGTGCCACGTCAGGTGCAGGGGGAGGGGCATAAACACACACACACACGGTTGTTTCACTGACTTTTCGGGGACATTATCCCAGAGTTTCACCAACACCAAAGACCTACAAGAATGACCCAGAAGCCAGGAAGGAGCCCGAGTCGGCTCGAGTCAGGGAGTCCACAGCTGCTCTGAAACCACGAGCCTGTGTTTGCTTCCTACGCTCTCAGACACTTTGAGCTTCAAAGAATCTGCTTTAGCCTTCAGACACTGAGCAGCTTGTTGGCCTCCACATTTCATCCACAAAGAAAACTACAAACACAAAGCTCGCCCTCAGTCAGTCTGAGCTTTCTCCGTCCTTTATTAACATGTAGGGTTTTTGGTATTTCCTGTCGTACATCTCCTGTTCCAGAGGGAAACGCTCATTTTAAACATGACCAAAACTTTAAATACTGATGTCGGTGTAGCTTCAGACTTCTCTTAACACTCAGTTTCTTACAGTTTTTTCTACTCTTGGATCTGTGAGGTCATAGAAAAGGCATAGCTCTAGTACGGTCACCTCATGTTGAGAAGCTCCACCCACCTAATATCTATGAGGGGCAACCAATCAGAAGAAAGATCCTTTGTGGGGACAGAAATGAAAACAGCTTGTTTCAGATAGAGAATGAACTGACGGGCTGCATCAAGGCCCAGAACGACATAAAGAGGGATTATTTTAAACTGTGACTCATGCAAAGCTGCTCTAACAGAGTCCAAGAAAAAAATATGGAACTGAAATAAACAGAATAGATTCACACAGAAATATGTGTGCTAATACACACATTCATACAAAGAAACTTAATATAAGCAGGAAAATGTAAAAGTATCGATACAGGACAAAAATAAAGGTAAACACAGTGTTGAGCATTTAATTACGCAAATAAAATCAAACAAAAACTCGACTTTCTGATTGCTACGTGGACGCAGAGCAGAGCTGCTGTCATTAAACTGATCTACGCTGGTTTTAGTCGCAGCAGCTTCTTCTTCTTCTGTTTGAGATTAAACCGGTGTCAGCAGCAGGGAGGCTTTAAGATGTTTCAGAGTCAGCAGAATCACAGACAGACGTGTGCTGTCCTACACGCTAAGTATTAACATGTTTTATATACGACTCTGTCAGACAGCATCTCCACCATCAGCCGGCTTCTCTCCTCAGCAGATGTTGCTGTAACGTGGTTCCTGCTGCAGACACTCGGATCATTCAACGTGCAGCATGTGCACGGTGAGAAAAGAAAAGTGGACTTTGTGATGTCTGGCAGATTATCAGCAGAACTTCTTTGATTTGTACAGAAAATCCTTCAAGGATTTTGACTTTTGAATGTTTGCTGCTGAAATTAATGCAACTCTGCAATAAGCAGCATTGTCTTCTTCTGTGGTTTTATGTAGAAGGACCCTCTGCAGACTCAGCAGAAGAAGACTTTTAATGTATTTATCTCACAGCAAACAAACAATGTTTGTTATAAAGAGTTTGTCAGAAGCAAAGTGGCAGATGCTAATGTATGCTAACACGAACACCAAACTCCCCACCTTCTTCTGATTGGCCAGCTTACCAACCTCACTGCGACAGGAGTGACTACCAACTCGCACTCTCCCATTTTACCTGAGCACACCTGCACTTCACCACACAATAACACACAAAATTACACCACATACATGTTGAAGGTCATGTGATCACATCACGTGACAACAATTTCCAATCAAATTAAAAAGATCACTTCATGGGTCAAAGCACCAAAAACAAAGCAAATCAGCTTTACGTAGAGTGTGGGACCAAAAAACGTTGTGTGTACGTTTCATCATGTAGAGCGTTTGGAGAGCATGACGCTAAATCAGCCTCTTCCTCTGACAGCACGCTGAAGCCAACGAGGCCTGCTTCTACACAAACATGTCTGCTTTCCCCCCTTAAACCGGCTCTGTTTAAACACACACTGTTTATAAGGACGATAACCCCGACCTGAGCCTGAATCTACCCCTAAACCCGCACGGTCAACACACACACACACACACACACACACACACACACACACACACACACACACACACATTCCTGAGCTGCCTTACGGTCACACTACATCACAGACAGGTAGACCAGATGCTCTCAGACATGTTGTTCAGGGTAATCCAGCTGTTTTAATGTGTCCAGCACCTGGAAAGCAGCCTCACCTGAGGCCTGCACGATGAAGCAGGACTTTGGTCTTATCCATAAATATGAATGTAAGGATTTCAAAAATAAGAACAGCATAACATGTTTTGCATCGAATATGAACAGAGACATCAAACATCTAGTTTGATAAAAATATTTTTGAGCTTTAATATCTGTAATTCTGTTCATGTCGACTGTTTTAAAGATATCAGTCCCCTCCTGCAAACTTGAGCTGCCTACAGCTGTCCAAATCCATCTTCAAGCAGCTCTACGTGCCCAAAGTGCTCCCACAAACATCTGTGCATTCTCCTGATGGGAGGTGGTCAGCTCCTCCCAGACCTGGGTCAGGGCATCCGTGAGCTCCTGCGGTGCAATACACAAACCTCACCTCTGGATTCAGGTCTGAGGAGCATGAGCGCCGATCGGTGGCATCAATGCCTTCGTCATCAAAGAAATGCCTGCACACTCTGAGGCCAGGCATCGTCCTCCACCAGGAGGGGTCTGGGGCCTGCTGCAGGTGGACCCGGCCTGACAGAGTCTGAGGATTTCATGCTGGTTTCTAAGGACACTCAGGTACCGGTAGCTAACACCTGGAGGTCTGTGGGACCGTCCGAGGATTTTCCAGGGTGCCAAGCCGGTCCTGCTGGATGTGGCTGAAGGGTCGTAACGTTCACCGCGGCGTCTCCAGACTCTGTCTCTTGTGCTCAGTGTGAGCCTGCTCTCATCCACTAGAGCTGGACCTGTTGGTTCTGCACAGTGATGTGAGCAAAGATTCCCGTGCAGCAGGTTTGGCCCTCCTGCAGTCTGATTCTGACAGTCAGTCGGTCAGAAACGTGCACGAGGAGCACGATGGAGGTCTTACTGTAGCATTCGTGCAGTGCTCCTCCTGCTCCTCAGGGAGATGCTCTTCCACAGCTCCCGTGGACACAGAGGAGGAGCCGGTGCACCTGTGCAGCAGGTCCCAGCAGTTGGATGACACCAGCAGAGCACAAAGCAGAACTAGAGAGAAATCGGTCAGGATGAATAATACCTGCACAACCACTCACCTGAGGGTCACACCTGCACAGCCTGAAGCTGAAGTCCTGTTGTGTCTGTGATGATAGAGATTTAAACAGCAGACAGCACACCTGCGGGACTCGCTGTGATGACAAGCCAACACAAAGCACACAACCAAAGCTCCTCACTCAGCTGAGCCTGTTTACACACGGGTGTGACGTCACCGTGACCAGGACACACAAAGTTTTTTGTTCTCTCCTCTCAGATGATTTCAGACATGAAGTGAGGCGCAGACCGACAGCAGCCCGGCTGATTATAAGTGAGTTATTTGGGTTGGTGGTGTGGAATGTGACGGTGATGGTCATATGTGCGGTGCTCACCCTCTCGGAGCTGCTCTCCGGCGGTCCCCGGGCTTCCCTCCGCTCCCCCGCGGTGCTGCCGTGGTTGTGCCCGCGCTCAGCCTCCTCCCCCCGGCCGGGCTCGTCTCCAGTCCCGCGTGCTGTTGTGCTGCGGAGCAGAGCGCTGCAGCCCAGCAGGTCCAGAGGCAGAGTTCACAGAGCCGCATGTTCTCCGCAGGAGCTCCGAGATCAGCTGCAGCTGAGAGGTTCAGGCTCTCTGTCAGTGTGGGACATCCGAACACCCACAGCCGCTGCTGCCGCCAGCCAACTGGAAGAGAGCAGCAGCCAAGCAGCCAATGAGAGGCCAGAGGCGGGCGAAGGAGGCAAGGAGGGAAGGAAAGGAGGGAGAGGAGTGTGCTGTGGAGAGCCTGTGCTGATGGTCTTCTGCGGTGGCTGTTCTCTGGCACCAGAGGGTGCCATCACAAACACCTGACTGTGTGTGTGTGTGTGTGTGTGTGTGTGTGTGTGTGTGTGTGTGTGTGTGTGTGTGTGTGTTAACTTGCTTTTCACATCTCTCCCTTCATGCAGTGATCTCTGCTTTCACTCTATATTCTGGTCATGTCCACTTTTCAACCAATCAGGATTCAGCCTCTGCATCATTGTAGGGTCTTCACCTCACAATAGGCTTTTTGAGGAGGCCGAAGAGCTTATTGCGATTTGGTGCTACATAAAAAAACTGAACTGAATGGGCTGTCAGCCTTCTGCAGGACTGCACGCGAGCACGTCTGCGTCGGCTGCACACCTGTCTGCACAGACAAATAAGACACAAATGCAGCACCGTAACTTCAGCATTACTGTGTAAGCTGTCAGCAGCCTGGGATCAACAAATAGTTCTTAAGTCTTTTATCAAATGCGTGTTTTACTCGTTTTATGACATGTAACCTCAGTTTCTGTCAGGATGAAGCTGAACCATCGCTTATTCAGATGCCCCTCTGTGTGTCAGTGATTGACAGACCCATGAGGTTATCCTCACTTACTTAAGTTAAGATCAGATTAAGATCTGACCGGGGAGTTTCCTGACTATGGATCCAAAACACTGATCTGTAACATGGACAGCTGCAGGAGTTATGGATGGACTGGTTCTTATTTACTCTCTAGTCAAGCACTCAAAGCACTTTATACAGCACGCCGCATTCACACAGGCACATTTGCTTTTCCCAACTTAGTGCTTCCCAGCATTCACACTCCGATGGATGCATCAGTATCTTGCCCAAGGATCTTTGGCTGGTGCAGTCAGGGATAGACCACCAACCTTCTGATTAGCAGACGAATACACACTCCCTGCTGATCCACAGAACACTGTAAATACAGTAAATTCTGATGTTTGTGAATGCTCTTTATTATTTCACAGAAACATGTAAAACATAATTAAATAAAACCTAATGTAGCAAAATATGTGCAACTGCTAAAACTTTAGGTCCTTATTGCGGGTTAAACGTAACGATGCTATGGAAACGAAGTTGTCTTTTTTAGAGCTTCCTTCACAGACTTCCGGACATTTGCAGCTCGGATATTTTGAAGCTTTTGTTTTGAAAGCAGCGGCCGGAAGTAGGTTGTGTGTAGCCGAGTGTTGCTAATGCAGGGCTAGCTCTGAGGCTGCAGATGAAGAACAGTTCCTGCTGCAAAAGAAGCGACAGCGGGTCTTTAGCACAGTTTGGCCCGCTTTAATAATCGTGTCGGTTTAACACGAACTGGGTCAGCTCACACACCCGGACACGGAGAGCTGGGGCAGGAGTGGCGGTTCGCTCAGGTATCCGGGTTCGTTAGCTTGTTGCGGGGCAGCGGGATGGATCTGTTCGACGATCTGCCGGAACCGACTCAGACCTCCGGTGAGTTAACGGGAAGGTTTGACGTTAGCAGCAGGGCTAAGGCTCCATCACAGAGCCGAGTGAGCTAACGTTAGCGTTACTGCTGCGGGAGCCGTGCTTCAGTTCACACCCCACAGACATGACTGATCGATTACGCATCGATTCATCGGTCAGCAGCTGCAGGTTTCATTAGCTCAGCGACAGTTTTTCACCTCTAAAATGTGAAATCTGACTGTATAAAAACACTAAATAGTCAGCAAAGCACCGGGAAAATGAAAAGTGACGTATTTCCTTCCATAACGTGGTTGTAGTGAAATACATTTTTTTTCTAAAACTCGATATATCCGCGTAAACTCGCAGTTATTGATCTCTTTGATTATTAATAACTGGTATCAGTGAGGAACAGCCAGACAGGCTGTCTCTGAATCATCACCATCTTATCATCTCACCCCCCCTCTCCTCCTCTGCATGTACGTCCCTCCTCTGCACATGCGCAGACCATCTCACCCTTAGATGCTCCTGGCCTCACTTTCCATATCAGTCGCGGCTCTTTACCGTTCCTGCTCTCACCTCCACACTCCTACCTTTCTTTCTGTCTGGCTGCCCTCAAACACACCTTCCTCCTCCTCTTCCTCCTCCTCCATCTTTATCCAGCAGGAGGATGTTTTCCACCAGCACCCTTTGCAAACGGACAAAAACCCGTAGCTGGTGCTCCTAAACAGGTCTATGAATTCAATAAAAGTATAAAGAAAAGTGTGAAATTCCACGAGCTGAGATGTGGAGTGTTTGATTTTGGTGATGTTAGACTGTGATGAATGCAGGAACAAACGCAGGTAAATGGCGAGGGTTGTGTCAGGAAGGACATCGGGCTAATGTTTGATGCGATTCCTCCTCAGGTCCTGCTCTAGCACCGCTCACAACTCCACCCCCAACCACCACAGAAGAAGAGGAGGAGGAGGAGAAAAGGTTGAAACGGAAACGAGATGAAGCACACAGGGAGGAGGAGGTCAAGAAAGTTTGCAAAGAAGGTCTTCAGCTGTTCCACCACAATGTTTGTTTGCTTCTTTTCCTCCAATCAGACGCGAGCACACGTGAATACGACTCGCAGAGGCGAGGGCGGACGCCGCCGGTCTCACGCTCTCTTTGTGTGTCTAGGCCTCCCAGTGCTCAGAGGATACGTGGCGGCGAGGCGTGGCGAGCGCGAGGAGATGCAGGACGCTCACGTGCTGCTGCCGGACATGAGCGGCTGTCTGTCCACGCTGCCAGGAAACGTGTAAGAGGAAGTCACGCCCACCAATCATGATCGGTCACAGCTCCTCCGTGTGGTCTCTCTGACGTCATGTCTTTGTCTGCAGGTCCCGAGTTTCGTATTTCGCCGTGTTCGACGGCCATGGCGGCGCTCGAGCCTCTGGATTCGCCGCTGAGAACCTCCATCACACTCTCGCCAAGAAGTTCCCCACAGGTGAGTTTCCTCCACGCTGTTCACGACCCGCAGTGGTCAATCCCCCCTCGCTCTTATTTTGAAAGTCCAGTTGCTGCTGTCTCCTGTTTCCCTGCTCGCTGTGCGGTCATAGACGTGATTGGATGGATGATGGATGAGGCAGCTGCTTGTTTTAATGCCGCAGTAATAATAGTGATGTGAAAACTGACATAAATCACGTTTAATTATTAGAAGAATTAAACTGCTTTAATATCACGTCATGTCCACAAGAGGGCGCAGTAGTCCAGAGAGACCCAGAGTCATCTGTAAGTTTACTTTGACATAAACGTGCGAGAGAGCCGTGGTGCCTTCTCATTGATTAAAGCACGTCGTCTCTTTCAGGAGATGCTGAAAACGCAGACAAGCTGATTAAGAGGTGTCTCCTGGACACGTTCAAGCAGACCGACGAAGACTTCCTGAAGAAGGCCTCGAGCCAGTAAGACTCTGAGCGCCAGTGTGCCGCAGCTGTTTTTAAATGTGGAGCAGGAAAAGCTGACGAGCTGTTTGTGTGGACAGGAAACCGGCGTGGAAGGACGGCTCCACGGCCACCTGCGTGCTGGTGGTGGACGACATGGTGTACGTGGCCAACCTGGGAGACAGCAGGGTGAGCCGGCGTTTCTTCACCTCCACCTGCGCTTCTTTTTCTTCCTGTCTTAAGCTTCCTGCTGCGCCGTTTCCGTGTCTGCAGGCAGTCATGTGTCGGATGGAGGCGGCGGCAGACGGACAGAGGAGGTCGCTGACTCTGGTGCTCAGTAAGGAGCACAACCCGACCATCTACGAGGAGAGGATGAGGATCCAGAGAGCCGGCGGCACCGTCAGGTCCGAATCCTTGCCGTCCTCCACCAGCGCCTCTCGGCCTCAGCTAACGGTGATGTGTTCGTGTCTCCGCAGGGATGGCCGCGTGCTCGGTGTCCTGGAGGTGTCTCGCTCCATCGGGGACGGTCAGTACAAACGCTGTGGCGTCATTTCGACCCCCGACCTGAGGAGGTGTCAGCTCACGCCCAATGACAGGTAAGGAGAGACCAAAAGGTGCTCCACGAATGTAGAAACAGAATCGTGACGTTTAAAACAGCCTGGTCTGTGTACCTGAGCTCACCTGAGCATCAGTGTAGTGACAGTGAAGGTGGAGCTACATCAGTGCACAGCCCGTTGGCGCCAATGAGAGAGTGATGGAGAGTTCACTAACTAGAAATAAAACGTGTTTAATACATAAGATGCTGCACAGTAGAAACAGCTGGATTTGGACCTAAACAGCTTTGGTTTGCTGTGATCTGGGAGGCAGGTGTGTGAGCACTGTCCCTGCTCTCTGCAGGTTCCTCATCCTGGCCTGTGACGGCCTGTTCAAAGTGTTCTCAGCCGACGAAGCCGTGAAGTTCGTCCTCGGCGTCCTCCAGGTATCAGCCCGTCCTCCTTAACACCACAAATCACAAGTCGCTGCGTCAGCAGGAAGTGCGACGGATGAGTGTAACAAAATAAGAGCGCAGATTAGCTTCATGTAACTTTGGATTGTTTTTCATCTGTGAGGGTGTAATCTGTCACCCAGGTAATCTAAGGAGCTCAGGAAGAGAAGCAACCGTTTTTTTAGGTTTCATGAAGACGTTTGACCTCTCACTGTAGGATGGTGGAAGCTGGACCCTTAATCGAATCGAGGAGGGGGCCCAAGGGTCCATCTTTCACCATCTCACAGTGAGAGGTGAGACGTCTTCATGACACTTAAAGAAACAGTCGCTTTCCTTCCTGAGCTCCTTTAGGCTACATGTTCAATCGAGGCTCTGCGTCATAGTTTAGACTTATATGTATGTTTTAGAAAAAGAGACTGTATGCAAAAGATGGAGACACCCACTGCGACATCACCCACTGGTTTTGGCCTTAATCCAGTTAAACATGTGAGTTCTGCTGGGTGACCTTCATCCTCCTCTTCATGCCTACAGGACGGGAGCAAAGAGAAGGGGGCGGGGCAGATGGAGGAGGAGCGGCGGTTCGAGGCCGCCTGTCAGCAGCTGGCAAGCGAGGCGGTCAGACGAGGCTGCGCTGACAACGTCACTGTGATTCTGGTTTCTATTGGCTACTGAACTCACCGTCCTCATCTTTGTTTCTGTGTTCTTGCTGCTGTAACGTCCGCTTCTTTTACAATAAAAACATTTATTTTCCGTCTCCATCAGCTGATTTGTCCCGTCAGTGTTTGAATTTGTTAACTTTATTAACACAAACGGGACATAAAGAGGAAACGCATCAGACCGTGCAGCCCGATCATTAAACAACACAGCAGGGACAGGTTTTTTTCTTCTTCTGTGATGCAACAAAAAATCCAGCTGGATGAAGAAAACCTTTCAAATTCTAATTTTATTTGTCTCATGCACAGTATGATATGCAGTGAAATGCTTACACAACTGCTCGTGGCCTAAAGAAACAGAAAAGAAAAGGCTATGAATAAGATAGGAAATAAATATGAAAATTAAAAAGGGTCAATTTAACTAGGAAGGAATAAAATATAAATTAAAGTTGAAAATAAAATAACTATAAACAAAATACACAGTATAGAAATATATAGGAATGTATGAAAAAATATAAATATATATATACAATAACAGCAACTGTACAGTATTAAGTGGAAATGAAGAACTATAATGTCCAGTGTTGTGCGATCCACATTTGTAAGTCTTTTGCAGTGCAAATATGCTTAAAGTGATTTAGTGATGAAGTGATTCGATTAGATGTTCAATGTTTCATCGTAACTTCTGATAAAAAGCTATGTACGCCATTTTTTCTGCCAATAAACAGGAAACGAAAGGTGAAATTATGCTGGTGAAAGTCAAACGTTTCACGTTGTTGGCCTCGAAAGATTACGTGCATTTTATTCCTCACAGAAGTCGGTTTGCAGCAGCGAAAAACACTGAAAACATGCAAACATCTTTTTTTAAAAGAGATTTGAAACTACAATTAATAAAAGAAAACTAATAACATAATTTTGTAGGGCTAAAAAATATTTGTATAGTTTTTTTTTTAATATTTTGTCAATATATTTGTTCTAATCTGAATTTTAAAACAAATGCATATACACTACACATAAAACCTTAAATATTTATGCATTTAAGTAGTAGTGTCTGTTATTTACTACATGTTGAGTTTTAATTCAGTCAGTGAAAGAAAATCAAAAAACAATTACGAGTAGGTGTGGGTTCAAAAAGATAACACGATATCGATTCATTAAATCCTGAATGATTTTTAAATATAAATTTATTTTGACAGAATCTCAGGTTAAAGCTCACAAAACTATTTCAACAACCACCAAACAGCTAAAACAGTAAGTGAGAAGCACAAAGATGTAAACGCAGAGCGTGGATCGTCCACAGACGCTCACAGATCCTGAAGCTGCAGGTTTCGTCACTCTGACCAACACTGACTGAACCAGCAGCAAAAGAAGATCAAACTGCGCTTCACGTTTGATAACCATGCTCATGAGCTCCCTCTGACTTTGGCTGCTGTACTTCCAGAAAAACCTGCTTCATGTTTCTCTGTTGGATCCTCAGTTACACCTGCTGTGATGCTCACACCTCTGATGAAGTCTCAGTGTCAGCTTTGGTTTATACACAGATATGAAACATGGATGTGTGCTGATAAATGATCAGAATTAGAATATTTCTGACTGTCAAAACTGAATCGAATCAGTTATAGAAATCAGCGACGATACTCAGCCCTAAATAACGGGCACGGTAGGTGTGGTTCCGCCCCGGGCCGCTGGGGGTCGCTGGAGTTGCTGTGACTGTCGGCTGGCTCCGAGCCAAACAAAGCGGATATTAGGCGGACGTTGTCGGTTAGCAACAAGTCTGACAACAGCGGGCTGCAGCGGGACAGCTGTTAGTCCGAGAACAGCGGCTGACCCGGGTTAGTTACTCTCTGATCTCAACCGCGCCGATATGGAGGGCCGACCGGGGCGCGTGTGCTGCGCGCGACGGATCCACCCGCTGTGAGGCTGTGGACCAGGCGCGTGAAGGAGTCCGTCCACGTCCCCGGCGCGTGTTTAAAAATGATTCATTAGAGCGGAGCTAACGGCTAACGGCAGGATGAAGCACCGCAGCTAACTTTATTTACACTCGCACTCACTACAGGGACACGGGACTGCTGGGTGACGTCATGGACTGCCTGCTGGACTTTGAGGATTGCGTCAAAGACTCACCTGAGTTCAGGTAAGCGCGCGCGCACGCACACACCAATCTGCGCATGTTCACTTGTAGTGATGACGCTTTATTTATTTTATTCAGGCTGGCTCTGGATCAGTTTGAAACAGATGTTTCACAGCTGGAGACAAAACTGGACAAGGTACAAGTACTACTACTATTACTACCATTACTACCATTACTACTTTACTACCACTAATGCTGTAATAAAAACTGTTGGAGACGCATGGAGACAAGGCACAAGTACTTCCACTACAAATAGTGGTAGTACTATTTGTACTAGGCTGCTGATACTGCATATACTAGCGCTAATACTGCTAGACAGTACAAATACTGTAGCTAATACTATTACGATACTAGTTGTAATTTCACAGATAATAGTAGTACTACAAATACTGTTAATACAGCTGTATACTCACTAGTACTGATGAAGTACTGTTAGAAGCTAACTGTTACTAGTGAGGCAAGCTGATTGGTCTGTACTGTCTGTTTCTAAACAATCAGGTGATGAAGCTGTGTGGGAAGATGGTAGAG
Organism: Pundamilia nyererei; assembly: GCF_000239375.1. Lineage (NCBI taxonomy): Eukaryota > Metazoa > Chordata > Actinopteri > Cichliformes > Cichlidae > Pundamilia > Pundamilia nyererei. Next base: position 2,167,069 of record NW_005187477.1, on the reverse strand, counting down.
GCGGGACAAGCGTACAGCACTGCCAATAAGCTGCTACTGAGCGGCCTAGCTGAGCTGTGCACCAATCAGACGAAGGACAGCGTGATCACAGTAAGCAGCTCCTCGATGCATCTGAAAAAGAAGAAATCGCTGCATCCGGTCGTCCAATTTACTTTCAGCTCCTGACGCCCCACAACGTCTGCTCTGTTTCCTCTGAGTTCATTTATCTAACACTACCAGCTAATAAGCCAGGAAGGACTAATGACCTAACATGTCTGCTCAGTTTCTCGGTGGGGTGTTGGGGCATTTCCTGTCTGACTTCCTATTTCCTTCCTCTCAGACCTGCTTGAACCAGTTCCACCAGGGCCTGCAGGAGATGGTCAGCTTCCACACTGTGAGTCCACGCTCAGCTGTACTCGTGTTTGTTCGTCTGAGCTCCAGCAGAGACTCATGTGTTTGACTCGTGTGTGTGTGTTTCACCTGCAGATGCTGTTTGATCAGACACAGAGAGCCATCGGCCAGCAGCTCACTAACCTCTGCACGCAGTAAGGCATCACTCCGGGGGGCTGATCAGTATGTCGGGGTTCCCGGGTTCAGTGTAGAGGCGGTTGCCACAGTAACAGTAACACAGTTTAGCTCTGAGCACCGGCAGAGCTGCTCTGATGATGACACTGCTGCTCTTCATCTCTCTGAGGTTCCTGCCCCAGTTGGCGGAGACCAGGAAGGAGTTTGTCCGGATCGGCGAGGATCTGGAGACGGCAGCGACGAAGAACGCTCAGGTGTCTCGACATAAAGCCGCCGACGCCGAGCGGGCAAGTCACCTGCTGCTCGCTACACGCAAATGCTACCAGCACTTCGCCTTGGATTACTGTCTGCAGGTGTGACACCTGAGTGTGTTTAACATTGATGACATGAAGGAACATCAGATGCTTTATCCTCTATGTCCTAATTTTCAGCTCAACACCTTCAAGACTCAGCAGAAGGTCGACATCTTAAACTCTGTGAGTGAAAACACAACTCGTGGGTCTGTGTGATGTCATAGAGGGGGGACATACCTGATACGACCATCTTCGTGTACTGACTCAAGTTTGCGTTTCCAGATGTTCTCCTTCGTCCACGCTCAGTTCACCTTCTTCCACCAGGGCTTTGACCTGCTAAGAGACCTCGAGCCCACCATGAAAACCATGGCAGCGCAGGTCTGTGACCTCTGACCTCTTTGTGCTGGTTTGTGTGGTAGCCTCGGTGTGGAGTAACGGCTGTGTACACGTATGTGTTTGTGTGTGCTCCACAGCTGTCACAGCTGTCTGCGGACTGCACGGCCAAGAGGAAGGAGCTGGAGAACAGACACCTGCTGGTCCAGCAGAGGGTAAGGAGTCCTCACAGATCAGCACATCTGTCCCAGCAGACGCTGCAGACAGATGTTAGATATGTTGTTCAAGGAGGGACGACTACATTTAGACTCAAAGCAGAACGAACGCTCTGAAACACGCGTGTGTTTGTTCTAAGGACGCTTCAGGTGAGCCGATGGTCAGCGCGTGTCCTGGCAATGATGACATCATCCGGGGTTACCTGTTCAAACGCTCGAGGAGGAAATCTAAAATGTGGAAGAGGTAGAGACCCGCAGTGTCACATGGCCTGCTGACCTTTGACCTCGGTGAATCCTTCTAACTTGTAAACCTGTTTCAGATCCTGGTTCACCATCAGAGACAACCAGCTCATATACAGGAAGTCCCACAAGGTGAGACCCGGCCTCTCAATCAAAGAACAGCTAATCAAAGGGATCGATTTCACTGCCTGATAACTGATCAGCTCAATCAAGAGGTCTGAATTTGTTCCCAGCTGGACGTTCTGTTTATGGTGGTTTAACTTCTGATTGGATTCACACCCTGTTACAGCCATTAAACAGAGTTCAGCTCCTCGGATTGATTACATGTAATCAAATCCAGCCTTAAATCCACCTGCGGGAGAAAATTACTGCCCAGCTCCAGCTGAGATCACAGCTGAACACACCTCACGTGACTTCATGTTGGTGTGACAGGTGTCCCTGAGATTTCTCTGGAAGCTGACCGCTCTTCCTGCTTTCATTCAGAACAATCGTTAGCATGTTTTTGTCTACGTTTATTCATTCTGCAAAATTTACTTTTTTCTTTCTGTTCACAAATTTTTACATCAGAAACTCAAGTTTAACATTTCTAAATCAAAATGTTCACATGATGACAGAAAATTAAAAGTTCAGCTTAAATCTGGAGTGAAATCAGTTTTAAAGTGGACCTCCTCTGATTATTACCTGCTCCGTGACACTTCAACAGGAGAAGCTGTGATAAACTGTGAGTTTAGAGCTCACAGGGTTTACTCTGTGTACTGAGCTCATTATTAATCCTTTGGTCATGTTTGATATGAACATCCATGACAGGAACTAATGAAACACTGAAAAAGGTCCACTTTTAAAAAAAAAATCAGTATTTTTCACTTACTCTGATTCGACGCTAAATTCAAATAAAAACAAAGTAGAAACCCTCCAGACAGTCAAGTTACACTCCACTGGTCCTGGAATCACAGGAAGGCCTCCGGTTATACCACCTCACACTTAGGTGAGTTTTCTGCTTTTAGTGTTTGAAGAAAGAATTTCATGGATGAATGTTAGTCGGAGGAAGAACTGCATAAAATTCAGGATGATGATGATGTTGGTGAGGATGATGATGATGTTGGTGAGGATGGTGATGATGTTGCTGAGGATGGTGATGATGCTGAGGATGATGATGATGTTGCTGAGGATGGTGATGATTATGATGGTGATGTTGCTGAGGATGGTGATGATGTTGGTGAGGATGGTGATGTTGGTGAGGATGGTGATGTTGGTGAGGATGGTGATGTTGCTGAGGATGGTGATGATGCTGAGGATGATGATGATGTTGCTGAGGATGGTGATGATGCTGAGGATGATGATGATGTTGCTGAGGATGGTGATGATGTTGGTGAGGATGGTGATGATGTTGGTGAGGATGGTGATGATGTTGGTGAGGATGGTGATGATGTTGGTGAGGATGGTGATGTTGCTGAGGATGGTGAGGATGTTGGTGATGTTGGTGAGGATGGTGATGATGCTGAGGATGGTGGTGATACTGAGGATGATGGTGATGCTGAGGATGGTGATGTTGCTGAGGATGGTGGTGATGCTGAGGATGGTGATGTTGCTGAGGATGGTGAGGATGTTGGTGATGTTGCTGAGGATGGTGATGATGCTGAGGATGGTGGTGATACTGAGGATGATGCTGAGGATGGTGATGTTGCTGAGGATGGTGGTGATGCTGAGGATGGTGATGTTGCTGAGGATG
>NW_005187477.1:2123031-2160762 GCF_000239375.1 Pundamilia nyererei | reverse complement strand
TGAGGATGGTGATGTTGGTGAGGATGGTGATGATGGTGATGTTGCTGAGGATGGTGATGATGCTGAGGATCATGATGACGAGTCATGTTGAATCCCACGCCGCAGGAGGAAGCTGTGGTTCTGTTTGTGGATCTTCGACTGTGTGCTGTCAAATCTCTGGATCACGTGGACCGACGCTTCTGCTTTGAGCTGCTCTCCGTCCAGAAGTAAGACAGTGAACACGGCGTTTTCACACCTGTAGGGTCATGTGATATGGCGTTAATTGACCTGTTTGTTTCCAGGTGTTGTGCTCTGCAGGCCGACTCGGAGCAGCTGAAGCAGGCCTGGCTCAGTGCTCTGCAGGGCAGCATCGACCTCGCCTACAGAGAGCGAAGCGACACTCAGCTGACGCAGGCCGGTCCACACCACGACCACGATATACTCACCTCTGAATATTACAGCTAACTCCCCTCCCCCATCCATTTGGCTGACGAGTTCTTCCTCTCTATGTGCAGCCTAAGGAGCTCCCCCCTCTGCATTGTGGCGGGGACGTCTGTCCGGGCCCTCCCGCCCAGAGGCCGGCAGCATTGAGCGTGGCCCTGAGGGGCCTTGGGAACCAGAGGTGCTGTGACTGCGGGGAGGAAGAGCCTCGCTGGGCCTCCATCAACCTGGCAGTCACCATGTGCATCGAGTGCTCGGGCATACACCGGTAACAGCCCAGGTTTCAGGAGGACTTCCTCCTCATTTCTTCTTCACTGCTTTTTAGCAGGTGTCAGGCTTTAATCTCGCCCTTTGATCTTTCATCAACCTTCTCTGTCCACACACAGCCTGTGGGAACCATGAGAAGTACTCACTGGTGTTTGGTGATCTTCATAGTTTACTGTCAGAAGATGAAAACCAGCAACACGTTGGCCGATGTTCTTCTTTCTCTGTGTCTGCAGGAGCCTCGGAGTCCATCTGTCGAAGGTGCGATCTCTCACTCTGGACTCCTGGGAGGCCGAACAGCTGAAGGTAGAAGCGAAACACTCTGCACTGAAGCGAAACACTCCGGCATCATAAAGTGAAGAGCAGACCGTAAAGTGAGGAAGCTGTCAAATATAACGCCACGAGGAGAAACGAGAAAGCTCAAAAATCAGATTTCTGCCTCTGTGTGATCCAAACACCCTGAACTAATAACAAGCCGACAAATCGCTGCTCGGTCATTGAATCATTTCAGGAAATTGCTCTAAACAGTCTCTAAAAGGCAATCAGCTGTTGTGGAAAATAACACAAGAAGTTCCCAGCTTCTCTGGATCTTTATGTTTGAAAACCCACCAAACTGATCCCAGAACAGCCCAAACTGCCTTCACCTGTCCCGAGTCTAACCGGGAGAATCTCACAGTGCTGCTCATGTCTGACGTTGAAAAAAAATCAATGAAGAATCGATCGCAGGCCCAGATTCTAAAATGTGAATGCTCCTCCTCAGCTGCTGTGCGTTCTGGGAAACGATGTGATGAACCAGATCTACGAGGCGCGATGTTCAGAGGAGGGACGAGTCAAGCCCCGAGCCGACAGCCCGCGGTAAAAACACGAGCCGCTGAAAGGAATCGGCTTTGGTTGAACGTGAATGTTGGAAGCAGAGACTCAGCGTCCTGTTTTTCTCCCTTTCAGGGCCGAGAAGGAGGCGTGGATCAAAGAGAAATACGTGGAGAAGAAGTTTGTCCAGGCCAACGGCGCTCGTAAGTCCGACCGTCTGCACATTGTAACTAGAATTTAAGAAGTTTGTTTAAACTGGAACGATACCTTATCAGCACATTCATCACTGCAGTAATCTATTACTTTTACATTTTACTGCTGGATTCGTTCCTGCCGCTGCTCTGAGCCTCACTGCCCCCTGTAACACCTGACCCATCACGCCTCTCTGCTGCAGCACCCGTCTGTTCACTTCCTGTCCCGTGCACGACAGCTGTGTGGTTGGCTTCCTCTGTCAGTGCTCGCATCGGCGTGTTACGGCGTCCTGTTGCGCTTCAGCACTAACTTAAATTTATTGTGTTTAGAAAAAAATGTTTTCTGCGTTTTCTGTTTCAGAGCATCATCGTCATAAGGACTCAGCCATGCTACGTCTCTATCAGGCGTCTTTGGCAGGAGACCTGGTTGCCATGGCGTCCATGTTGGCTGAGGGGGCGGAGGTCAACGGGAGCGTTGGCGAGGAGGAGGGCCGCACGCCGCTGATCGGAGCAGCGATCGGGGTGAGCATGCACAAAGAAGAGGAAATGTTACTGAAGGCACCTTTTATTGATTATTACTCATTAATAACATCACTGACTCCTAACTGACATCATCATCGTTGTTATTAGTGTTATTATCAGTAATATTATTTCTGCACACTGAGCCTTTAGAGAGCTGTGATGTAAACAGAATACAAACTTCGTTGCTGTCACCGTTTCTCTCGGCTGCCTACAGGGGTCGCTGTTGGCGTGCGAGTTCCTGCTGCAGAACGGCGCAAACGTCAATCACAGAGACCTTAGAGGACAGGGGGCGCTGCACGCTGCCGCCACTGCTGGTCACACCGGGTAACCACACGAACACAGACATGCACACACACACGCACACACAGCATGAGCTCGAATCAACGCTGCTGGTTTTAATTGACCGTTGCAGACAGGTGTGCCTGCTGCTGAAGAGAGGAGCCAATCAGTACGCAGTGGACGAGAGAGGTCATGACCCTCTGGCCATCGCCGTGGAAACGGCCAATGCTGACATCGTCACTCTGTGAGTCACTGGAAGTGTTTCCAGCCTTAACATTGTTTCCACGGCATCCTGAAGATCAGAAAAGCCCACTGATGTATGAAAAAGTCGACACGTGACGTTTCACATTTCAGACCGTGACCAGAGTCCAATCATAAAGTTTCTCGTACGTCAAGGGACTGATCTGATTGGTCGAGGCGGGTCTTCAGAGCGCTGTGGAAACACACGACCGATAACGGAGTCTTTCAATTCCTTTGTGAACTCTTTTAACGTGATCATGGCTCGTGTGTTTCAGGCTCCGGATGGCCCGGATGAACGAGGAGATGAGGGATTCGGAGGGAGTCTTCGGCGCCGCGGGTTAGTCGACTCCAACATTTGTCTCACGTTTGTCTTCAGCTGAGAAGAAAGGTGAAACCAGATGGCTGAACGAGCGTCACGCAGAGCTGCTGCAGTCCAAAAATGAAAATAAAGATTATGTCCTTTATCAAAGTTTTGTAGCTAGGTGAAATCTGATTGGTTATTTTAAAGGCGCACTCTTAATGACCGGAGCAGGAACTGTAAGTGTAACTTTTGACGTCACGGAGACGTCAAAACGCTTTGAAAGTTTGTCGGCTTTTCCTCAACTCGACCTTTCAAACCTGTTTCCCTGTGATGCAGAGTCCTGCTGGGCGTGCTCACAGTTTCTGAAATGGTCGCGAACCTTTACCTGAACCTGGGTTAGGTTGGGGTTAACCTGTGAACCTGATTGGCTTATATTTCCTCTGTTGATTGGCTCTTTGGAGGCAGGGGAGAGGCCAGGCCTCCTCCCATGATGTCTCCTGTTAACTTGTGACTGTCGTGTTGTCCTCAGGAGATGATGAGACGTTTCAGGACATCTTCCGGGACTTCAGCGACATGGCGTCACATGACCCGGAGCGACTGAGCCGGCGGCACTTCAGCCGAGGAGGGGCGGAGGAAGAGGAGGAGGGGTAGTGTTGAAAGGATGGAGAGCGGTGACGGTAACAGTGTAAATTATTCTGTCACGAGTACCAGCCCACGCAGGAGGAAGACCTCAGACACCTTCTTCTTGGATTACCGTTGACGGAGAACCGTTACCGACCTTCAGATAACCACGAGTGCAGCTGAAAATATTTCCTCTCATATTAACCTCAGATTATTGAATCTAAATATATTTTATCTGAATAATCACGTCTTAACTCTCATGAGAGGAGATCAATGTTACAGAGGTTTGTCCTCAGTCACGCAACTTTACTTCAGGATGTAGTTACAGCTAGCGCCCCCTGCTGGGCACAGTTAATCGGTTACTAATTTACTGTGAAGACACTGACACGTCCTGAAAAACTTCCAACAGCACTTTATGTCCTCACAATTCAGACAGCGTTCCAGAAAACGTTTCCAGATGTTTCCGCTCCTGCGCCGAAAAATAGGAATCACCGAAAGCTGCAGCGGATCGCTGGGAATGAAGGCGTTTTATGTGTGAAAGGTGTTTGAGCTCTGACAGCTGATGGAGCTACAGCCTCCACCTTTTGTTTTAATCTGTCTCTGTTTGAAAGTCCAAACACTTCACATCCCAGCTTGGTAATAACGAGGAAATACAACAACAGTAACATGTGACCTAACCGCACAGTGAAGGGTAATAACAGACACGTTTTGGTATCGTGGTTTTTAGATGTTTATTAGACTGAAACGTCTTTAATGTAATAACAAATACAACGACGGGGAAACGAGAGACAATATTTTAACACTCTGAAACCCTTTGAACAATAAAATGTTTCATATTTGGAGGTGAATCTTTAATATAGTGACGTTTATGTGCTAACATGTTTTTACATTCTGGGACAAATTCGGATTAAATTGATCCAAAGTTCTCCCTCGTTTGAAGGTCATGTAAATAGTTATTACCTCGAGTCTTCTGCTGTATTTCACAGTAATATTTACAACTGGAACCAGAAAAACGTTTCAGCTGTTACTGTAAATATTTGGCTGTCGTTTCCACGTTTTTACCGAGCTGTGACGGAGCGTGAAGCCGTGATGAGCTTCGCTGAAAGTCTGATGTACGGTGGGAGGAAGAAGAAGCGTCAGGGTTGAATTTAATAACCTCCCTTAATGCCCCGAGTTTAACAGTGTGTCCAAAAGGGATTTCAGACTTTTGCTGCTCATCTGTTTTTGAGTGTTAGTGTGAATGAACGAGGCCGCGAGGCTCGTCTCTGACTGAATGTTTGACACAGCAGGACGCGTCGAATCACGCAGATGACGCCGTTCGTTACTGCTGTGATGCTACTGCTCAATAAAACCACTGAAGAAGAGTCTCTGATGTTTGTTCTCACCAATCACGCGGCACTTTGAGCTCCAGCTGTTTGAAACATACAGTTTGCTACAGTAATTCATACCTGTGGATTTCACAAGCTCCGCCCACCGTCTGCGCACCTGCGAGCACAGATGTAAAAAATAATATGCTTTCTGTTTGTTGTTCTCTGAAAAACATTTAAAAATTAAACATCCAAACATGAGCCCATGAGTGGAAATAAAAACCAGGGCGGGACTAAAACTTTACCTGAATGAAGGGGTGTGGCCTAACATTTCAAAATGTCTGTTTTTTTGTTTTAAATAAAGTCTGATGTTTCTGATGGGCTGAGTGAACATTTCATTTATTAAGAGCACGCTCAGTGTGAAGTCACAGGCCTGTTCACAGCTGGGAGGGGTCTGTTGTTATTTACATGTCACAGTAAACTGGGGCTGTTTGTTTCAGCCAATCACAAACAAATGCTGCTGACTCAGGACTTTTGCACAGTACTGTAGTTCATCCCATGTTTCCATCAGACACTGAAAACAAGTTCTGTGTGCTGCTCAGACCTGCAGCTGCTGCCAGTGAACGCACCTTTAATAGGGGCAGCTCGGGCTGCGTTCACTGACCGATGAGCCACACGCAGCTCTGACCCTGAGTGGGTCACACGGGTAGATTTATCGCTTAAAAACCTCAAATTGAGTTCCTGAAATCCTGAAAACAGGAAGTTTTTCATGCCTGTTATTTAAATGGTCTGGGTAATATTTGTTAGCATTAAGGCTGTGAACCCTGACAGGTCAGAGGGACAAAACTGAAAAACTGGAAGCCCTCCTTTCCCCCCACATTCTTATCCACTGGGCCGCATGTTTGAGCGCCCTGCACAGAATTACAACTGGATTGTTTTTCCACCGTTTTCTCTGCTGCAGTTTTTCCTCAGGAGCTGAGATGCTCCGTCAGCACATTTAACTTCTTTGATCAGACACAGGAAGCAGAAACTCCTTTAATCATAATTACACGTGTATTTTCAATAATTACAATCATAAAAAACCACAAAGACCTTTTAGAGCACTCATACATTTGTCTCCCCAGGCAGACGCAGACTCTACCTGTTCACAGGTGAGAAACATCTACCCAGTACCTGAAGCTTTTCAAAATAAAAGGCCTCCAGTCTGAATAAACGCTGCTTACAAGCCCCCAGCTACGGCGGTTAAACGTCCCACTGTCCTCTAAAACCTCAAATGCCTCTCAGTCCTGTGCCTTCTTCCTCTTCTTCGTTGTCTCTTTGTCTTCTGTCGTTTTCCTCTTCTGCCTCTCCTCCACCTGCTCCATAGCGTCCCACACATCATCACCTTCGTCTTCCTCCTCCTTTACCTCAGACTCCGCCTCCCCTGCAGTTGCCCCTCCCTCCTGCAGGTCTTGGCTGGCGAGCAGGAGGCAGTTGAGACGGGACTTGAGGTAGACTTTGTGCTGCAGTTTGCGGTCCTCCAGGCTGTGGATGCGCAGGAAGCGGTCCAGGCCGCAAGACGCCACCAACGGCTGGGAGGCGTGGCACTGAAGCCCCCTCACGCCGCCCGCCAGCCCCTTGACACAGCCACGCACCAGGCCCTTCCTCAGGTCCAGCAGGGCGATGTGACCCTGGGTGTTGCCCACCGCCACCGCTGTGCCGTCAGGCGTCAGAGAGATAGCGGTGAGCGGGTACTCGCCGTACTCCACCTCCAGGACAGGACGCCTCTGAGGAGACGAGGGGTCGAACACGTGCACCTGAGAGAGAGTTTCAACATAACTTTATTAAAAAAAAAAAAAACAAAGCAGGTCATCAATTGACAGATTTAAACTTTATTTTCTGCTGCTTAATTATTATTATTGTATTTGTTTTTACACCTAAAAGCATTTTTTCCACTGATCAAGAATCAACACCGAGGATACTAAAGACCTCAAAGGGAAATCACTATTATTGTTTCTTTTTTAGAAACACTTTAGAAATTATCCACAACTTTAACTTCAGTTGTGTTGTTTTTGTCTTAATAATTTTATGGAATATCCCTTTAAACTTGTAAACCTGGAGGAAATTTTAAAGATCATAAATGTAGAGAGAAGAGAAAGTAAACCTTAAATCAAACACCTTCTGAATGGAGAGAAAACTGATGAGGAATCGGTCCGAAACCAAACTGACGATGGCTTTGATAATAAAATCATCCATAATTTTAGCCTTAGTTTGTTTTACTCAGACAGTTTGTTGTTGTCCTTTAATATTGCTCAAATGTTAGCCGACTTAAAGAAAAAAATATAATACATGTAGAGAGCTGAGGATTTACACGAGCTTTAATTTTGTCATAGACTTAAGAAAATTTAAAATTAAACACTTTTTGAACGGAGTCTGGTCTGACTTTTGAGCCAATTCTGAGCCAGACGAACGTTTACAGATCACACAAACCAGATGTTTGTGATAAGCTTGACCTTTAACCCGGGCCAAAGTAAACTTTAAATGGGTCTTCTTTAAAAACACGTTTTGTCCTGCTGAGGGTGAGTCACAGCTACACACCTGGTGGTAACCCGTGCAGGTGACCACTTTGTCGGAGTCCCGGATGAAGGCCATGTCCCGGACCCAGTAGGGCCGCCGGAGGTCCAGCCAGTCGTCCCGGAGGTTCTTGGCGCTGAACGCGGGCTGCTCGGGCCTCTGGAGGTCCCAGATCTTCAGGCCGTTCTCCTTCCCTCCGGTGGCCACCTTGTTTGGGTTCGCCGGGCTCTGCCGCATCCTGCACACGTTCTTCCCGGCGTCCACCTGTGTCACGGGCTCGTCGCCGCCCTCTTGCCTCCACACGCGCAGCGCGCCGCTCTCCGCGCAGGTGACCAGTGCGTCGCCGCCCAGCGCCGCTAGCCCGGAGAAGCAGCCCTCCGCCGGGTCCCCGCAGCGCCGGCTCTCGGTGAACGCGCCCTTCTCCAAGCTGAACGTCTTCACGGTGGCGTCCACGCAGCCCACCAGCAGCTCGCTCTCCGCCGCGTCCCCCCAGCACAGCGCGCGGACCTCCTGGTCTCGGCTCAGGTGGCTCGTGTTGCAGAAGTTGAAGGCCTGTTTCCGGGACAGGCTGACCCCCTTCAGGATCCCGGTCTCCGAGCCGAGCCACACGGAGCACAACTGGCTCCGGTCCCCCATCACACCGGACTCACACACACCAAACCAGCCGAAAAAAACAGGACAGCTCCGGGTCCGCGTGGATCTTCTGTAGACTGTGGCGCGTGTCTAAGTCGTCACACTACAGCTGGAGTTTGTAACAGACGGTGTCACGCGGTTCAAAGCTAAGAAAAACTTTCGGCAGTACAATTAAAATCAAAACAGTATAAATAAAAATACTTACACGACCAATGTTCTGGTATTGTTTTTTCTACAATCATTTGTCATACTAATAAAGTTTATTTTTTCCAAAAAGACAGTTTACGTCATTAGGAAGCGACCGATCCCTTTGCGCATGCTCATATGATGCAGGTAGTCACCATTTTGGCTGTGTGGGCTAGCAGAGGCTAGCTGTGGGTGTAATCTTCCTCAGACCGTCGTTACTTCGTTCAGGTTTATTTCTTCCAGTGGACAGAGGGGGGTTTCCGCCCTCAAGCCCAAACTCAAAGCTTTCTTCGTCGGGGAAATGGACGGAGAGGAGGACGATCTAATGTCCGGGAACCGCTCCGGTAACGCTTATGCTTTGTTTCCTATTTAAACGACTAACAGGACAGTACTGACCAACTGTAGTAGCTAACTGAATACTAACTGAATTCGAGCACCATGAGCGCGTCCTAGATAAACATGATGCAGAGGTGGGTTGTGATCACGCGGAGGGATCGTTGTTTGTGTTTCAGGGTTAGCGACAGCATCAGCGCCAGTTTCCAGGAAACATGTCTCAGGCAAACATCTCCTGAGCTCTCCGTCACATTTACCTCCAAAAGACTGAAACACGCGGTGATATTTCAACGTTATATCCGTGGAGGAAACCAGCGGAGCCATCCAACACGAACCCGGCAGAAAGCGGCCTTCCACCGAGCCAAGCTAAACCATCAGTGTTTGTTGGCCTGATTACATAACAAACGTTTCATAATCAATATAACCGGTTAGACATGATACACCAAAGAGAGCCGAATCAATACGAAAGCCTTAAAGATGAAGTCTGCTCATGTAGGTGGACTTTATGATGAATTGTCACGCGGTTAGCCATGAACCTAAAATTAGTCACTTTTAAAGTGAAGTTTGGCGAGCAGCTGCAGAGGATCCAAGTGTTTGTTTTTGAGCTGTTTACAGACCAGCTGATGACATCGTGTGATCATTACGGAGACTTTTTAACACTAGAAACGTTTCCTAAGCTGTAGCCTGTTTGACCGTTAATGTACAGAACGGTGGATATTCTGATGTGACTGTAGTGTAATCTTCTACTTCTCACTGCTGCTGTCATATGTTCTATCCAGTCCTAATAAGCCGTGATCCTTGAAAAGCACGATTATTTCTTTGAAAGGCAGTTTATCGAAGGGAATGCAGAGAAAGCTGTTGTGTAGTTTTCATTCAGTTTTACTTTGGCAGCTTGGTAAAGTTACTGCATACTTTTTGCAGCTCCTATAAATGCTTTTAAAAAGGACTGAATTTAACATGAATGTTCCGGATGTGTTCTTGTAGATGATGGAGGCGGCACGCCGGTTCAGGATGAACACCCAGCATCAGATGGCGAGGAGATGAGGAGCGCCGGGCGCCGCTCTGAGGTCAGACTTCATCTCATTGATTCTGCAGATAATTCATTGACATCAGTTTTCAAACGTTTATTCTGAGCAGTTTCGTCTTTGCATTTTAAGTAGTGCCTGAAATTCATACTTCAAATCAGGCGGATTTACACGGACATGGACAGCTGATCTTCCATGTTTGGACCCGTGTGGGATGAGCTCTATGTATGATATTATGAGAGTGTTGTTTTCCCAGCATGTCAGTGATTGATCAGTACCGGAGCTGAAAGAGTCACAGGTTAGAGAGACAGATGTTGCAACAGCTGGAAAACATGAGGTCGACACATGGATTGGTGCTGCAGCTGCAGTGATGTGGACGCTGTCAGTATTTGTTACGTTTGCTGGAACAATGGCGGCTCCGGTCTGTTCGGACTGTAAATATGACAAACACCGTCTGCAGACCGCCGTGATCGGGCTGATAAACTTTCTTTGTTTTTGTCAGGACGAGGGCAGCAACGACGAGGACGACGCCATGGTGACAGGTGGCGGGGCCAGCGGCTCTGACAACGAGGACTGCCGCAGGGCCGACAGCGACTCGGAGGGCGAGGGCCCCGGGGGCCGTGATGACAAAAGTGACTCTGAGGCGGAGGCGCCGAGGCCCGCCGACAGCGACGATGAGGATGGCTCATCTTCAGTGAAACGCAGGGTGAGCGCGTCCGAGGAGGAGGAGTCGCCGCCAGAGAAACGCAGGACGAGCGGCTCAGATAACGAGGCCTCATCGCCGCTCAAACACGGAGCATCTGACAACGAGGAGGGGGCGTCCCCGCCGCCCAAGCGGAGAGGGAGCAGCTCGGATGTGGAGGAGCGGCCCAAAGCGGCGGCAGAAAGCGATTCTGACAACGAGGATGCCAAAGCCGCGGCGTCCCCAGAGCGCCGCTCCAATGCTGACAGTGACTCTGACACAGAGACGCCTGCCAGACGCAAGGCGGCGCAGATAGACTCGGATGAGGAGGAGAAACGGGAGGAGGAAGGAGGAGGGGAGAAGTGGAAGGGGGTCATGCAGTCAGACAGCGAGGAGGAGGAAGAGGAAGGGCGGAGGAAGACTGCAGCAGGAAGTGATGGAGAGCAGCAGGAGGAAGAGGAGAGGCAGCAGAGAGGTGACAGCGACGAGGACGACGAGAAGCCAGGTACGCGCGTGAAGTTTAGAAGAAACACAAAAAGTGTTTCTAAGGAAAGAGCTCGAAAGCACCAAGAAAAGGAAAAAACACTCCTTTCCTATTGGTGGAAAAATGTACCATGTCGACCAATCAAGAAATGATATGACAACATGGTATTTGGTTGTTTAGGAAGAAGGCGGAGTTTTAGGAGTGACGGCGGTGAGAGATTTGTGACGTTTAGCGTGTTTGGAGTGTGTAGTTTTGTTGTGTGTCAGAACAATGAGGTGACTGCTGAACGCCACAGTTTTGCCAAAAAAAGACAGATTACAGTGTAAACACTGGAGTGACACAGCTGCAGGTGGCGTTCTCCTGCATCGTGCGGTGGACACAGACACAAATCATTTGTGACATCTTAATGAAAACACCGTGGCTGCATTTTAGGTAAATAGCTGCAAAGGTTTTAAAAATGTCCGATTTATATTTCGAGTTATGAAAGTGATCCGTTAACCATGTTTGTGGTGGTTACAGGTTGCGAGGTTGAACAGGATGAAACGAGGCGAGATGCTTTTAAAGTCTGCGCTCTGAGAGGGTTCAACTTTTTTTGTTTTGGTTTTTTTAATAATGCAATAGTTACTTTTCCTAGTAATTAGTTACTGTGATAATATAGTAACTCAGTTACTTTTTTCAAGAAGTAACTATAAGTAATTACTTTTTCAAAGTAACTTTCCCAACACTGTCCGGGTTTGCGAGGTAAACGTCGCCGCTGTCGTGAAGCAAGTCTGTGGTAAGGTGTACCCGTCCAGCAGGGCCACAGAGATCACACACGCCGGCTTCACCGACTAAAGAACATGTGATCACTTTTAGTAATGGTAAACACGTTCTCTCACAGACTTTCCTTTGGCGTGCTGCTCGTTGTGTTCGTGGTCAGACGGAGACGGAGTCACCCGCCACGTTCGCCGGTTCTGTTAATATTTCAGTTCCGTTTTAGATGCTGTGTGAGTAACCAGTGAGCTTTGTGTTTGCAGTGAAGAGGAAGAAGGCCATCCTGTCCGACAGCGAGGACGAGGACGAGGAGAAGGCGGAGAAACCAGGTAACGCAGACCTGACGGCTGGAGCAGGATCTTTGTTTGGATTCTCTGCTGAAAGTAAAAGTTGATGCTGCGAGGCAAAGCAGCGCTGTTGTGTGACGTTTGTCGCTCTCGACGGTCTCCTCAGTGGCGAAGAGGAACCGGGCGGTGTCGGACGACGAGAACTCAGACAGTGACGCCGACTTCGGGGGTCCCGATAAAAGTTTGGCCGCCAAATTGAGAGAGCTCGGCTCAGACAGCGAGAGCGAGGAGGACGACCGAGCAAAGGCGGCGGGGAACAAGGACGAGAAAGCGCTGTTTGGCAGCGACAGCGACTCCGGAGAAGACCAGGAGGAGTGAGTGCTGACGTGGAAACACCTCGCAGAAAACTCAAACCCCCCTACAGGACAGCCTGAGGGATGCAGCTACCACCCCTGCAAGAAGACACATGCAGAGTTTTCATTTCAAAATAAAGAGTTTAATTCTGTGGCTGCCAGGAGCTGATGTGCCTGTTCTGTTGCAGGAAGATGATCGCAGACATCTTTGGCGAGTCTGGAGATGAGGAGGAGTTCACGGTAAGCCTCGATGTCGCGTCTCCGTTCAAAGACAAAAGCGAGATCAGCCGCGAGCAGTTCCCGTTTCACAAACTGTCGTCCTGCAGGGTTTCAACCAGGAGGACCTGGAGGGCGACGGCAAGGCGAAGCAGAAGGTGCAGGCGGAGGAGGAGTCAGACTCTGACGAGGGCGTCGACCGCAGCGGCCAAGAGTGAGTCTGCTGATCAGCAACACGATTTTAAACAAGCGTTGTTGTTTCTGCTATTAAGTGTGTGTGTGTGTGTGTGTGTGTGTGTGTGTGTGTGTGTGTGTGGCACCAGCATGATGTCAGACTTCGACATCATGCTCGCCCGGAGGAAAGCCATGAACAGCAAGAAGAGGCGGCACCGCGATGGAGGCACGTTCATCAGCGACGCCGACGACGTGGTCAACGCCATGATCACCAAGATGAACGAGGCTGCGGAGGTGCGCACGCTGCTCTCGCCCCGTCAAAATAAAAGCCTCACAAATCTCTGAGCTGTGATCCTCACCGACTCTGTGCATTTGTTTTTATTTGCAGGAAGATCGAGCTCTGAACAGCCAGAAGAAACCAGCGCTGAAGAAGCTCATGCTGCTGCCGCAGGTCGTCATGCACCTGAAGAAGTAAGAGCTCCGTGTTAGCTTATAGTTGAAGGCTTACGTGCTGAGACCAGCGCCAAAAAAAAGCAGGTCCTTCTCCTCCGTGACTGCATTGAAGACTCTTATCGTTTGTCCCTCAGGCAGGACTTGAAGGAGACATTCATCGACAGCGGCGTGATGTCGGCCATTAAAGAGTGGATCAGCCCTCTTCCTGACAAATCTCTGCCCGCTCTCAGGATCAGAGAGGAGCTGCTCAGGATACTGCAGGAGGTGAGCGCTGAACGCGGCGCGTCGTTCTTCAGCTGCGTCTCTAAGATTCAGTCGTTCATGGTGTGTTTCGTCCTGCAGCTGCCCAGCGTGAGTCAGGAGACGCTGAAGCACAGCGGCATCGGGCGGGCCGTCATGTTCCTGTACAAACATCCCAAAGAGTCTCGAGCCAACAAAGACCTCGCTCTCAAACTCATCAGTAAGGCCAAGCTCCTTTTCTGTAGTTTCCCTGTCTGGCCGTGGAGGCCGCAGTTTCTGAACTCTTTCTCATCTCCAGACGAGTGGTCGCGGCCGATCTTCGGTCTGACGTCGAACTATAAGGGGATGACGAGAGAGGAGCGGCAGCAGAGAGATCTGGATCAGCAGATGCCTCAGAGACGGCGCCTAAGGTAACGATGATCGCAACGTCACCCAGACGACACTAACGTTCTTGTTTCTGCTTCATATCTGCAGCGATTTAAGTTTTATTTACATTATTCATAAAATTACTCATATTTGACTTTATTAGAATCGCTGTCAGCCGTCGTTAGGTTTCAGACCTTTTCCACAGCGAGTCGTCCGAACCATGCAGTAGCTACAATACTGACCGACCCCCCCGGGCTGATGTCTGCTCTGTTTTCAGCGTCCTCTTCCTGTCATGTGATGATGTTTGTCTCTCACCTGAGAACAGTTTAACCCTCATTCTCCATCTTCTGCTTGTGTCAGAGTGTATCAGGTGTTTTGTACAGGTGGAAACCCCGCCCCCCCCAGTGTGTTTGCTATATCTGTGCGCCGCATTCCCACCGCTGTTCACTCTAAAGTCACTCAGCACGGCTTTACCTGAAACCCATTTGAAAGCTTCGCCTTTCTCGATCTTCTCTTTGAATATTGTGAGATGATTTCTAAAGGTCGTAGTTAGCGTGAGGCGTAGTTTTTCCTCTTTCACTCCTCTTCCTCCGTCTCACCCCCAGTCAGCCTCAGAAGGTGGAGAGGGCAGAGGAACCTGATGTCTTTTCTCCACCAACCAGGTTCAGTCCTGACGTTGCATGGTTGCACTGAGTGACCAGGTTTACCTTCTTTAACGCGTCTCTGCAGGTTTTACATCCCTCTGTCTAAAGCTTAGTAACTCCTCAGATACCCACAGCAGCACCAAAGTGACCAGAATGAATCCCTGAGACTTAAATGACTTCATGAGTGCAGCTGCACGATCTAAAGGTGACCCGTTCTGCTCATTTCCAGCTCCTTTTTCATTCTTGGACTCTAATAGAGTCTGTTTGCATAATTTGCAGTATAAAATAAGCCTCCTCTAAGTATCCTCTGATTGGCTGCTCCTCACAAACAGGTGGGTGGAGCTTGTGAGATGAAGCAGAATTGGCCGGTTTGAATACTTTGCATTTATTTCAGAGTGATTCAACTAAAGACAACGACTGAAGCTGAGATTTTATATTTGATTCAAGCCCTTCTTGTAACTCTGTTTTTACCACCTCCACTCTGAGCTCATCTAGCTATCAAAATAAGTCAGCTTAGAAACGCTAACATTAGCTTGGGCGCATTTCAGGCGGACTGGATGCCACCCGGTGGTTGAAACTGGTACTGCACCGGAGTGGAGGACTGCCTTATTTCAGCTTCGGTCCATATCTGCGACACAAACTAATACAGTCACAGCTGCTGATACTTTTAATATCCACTGTAGACATTAGGGGGCGCTGCTGCACAGAGGGGTTAAACAGAGCAGAGACTGGAGCCTGTTTCTGTAACGGCAGTGTTAGCCGTGTGTGTTTTACTGCCCTAACGATGTGGAGCTCGGGCAGGGCTGAGTTTGTTCCGTGCGGGAAGTTTTGGCGCCGACTAACTCCCTTGGAGTGACGTGCTGCTAACAGCATGGAGGCTCAGCCGGTGAAGAACATCGCTCAGAAACCTGCGAGGTGCGGCGGAGCTACTTCACACTCGAAGTTGAATTCGTGTCTTCTTCTTCTGTTTGTAGTTCTGGAGGTCAGACGCCTCGCAGAGACCTGGAGAAGCAGCTGACCGGAGAGGAGAAGTAAGTTCTCAGACATCTGGGGGCGGGATTTGTCATAACTTCCTCCTCTGTCGTCTGGAATTTTGTGC
Organism: Pundamilia nyererei; assembly: GCF_000239375.1. Classification (NCBI taxonomy): domain Eukaryota; kingdom Metazoa; phylum Chordata; class Actinopteri; order Cichliformes; family Cichlidae; genus Pundamilia; species Pundamilia nyererei. The sequence continues at coordinate 2,145,326 of NW_005187477.1, read as the reverse complement.
CGTGTTTAAATTCCACCCTCATTAACCTGAACGCCTGCTCCCAACAGAGCTCTGCGGCCCGGAGACCCCGGGTTCTGCGCCCGGGCTCGAGTCCCGATGCCCTCGAACAAAGACTACGTGGTTCGGCCCAAATGGAACGTGGAGGGGGACTCCAGCAGGGTGAGTGGTCACACGGGCCGATGGCGTGTGCTTCAGGGCGTGGCTACACTTCAACTAAACAGCAGAGCGCCCCCTTTAGGCACAGTCCTATGAAATATCCAGAGTTGAACATTTGGTTTCAGTTTTTTCGTAATTGAGTCAAACAAATTATTTACTCACGATTTACAAAATGAATCACAAATCCAAAATTCCAAAATTAAACAAATATATTTTAAACCTCTCTAAGAGCAAACGCGTTTTTAAAGAAAAAACAATCCGAATAACAATAAAGAACTTTTATATAAACAGTCAGTTTTCTGAAGTTTAAATAAAGTTGAAACAAACACTTCAACACTTTTGTGCTGGAACAGACATCGGGTTATTTTCTGCTTCTATTTGATTGTAAAGCTCTGAAAGAGGAGTTTACCTGCTGTCAGGTCAGGAGCTGAGCTGTGATTGGTCCTTTGTAGAGCGGCTGTAAGAAGGCCATCAGCCTGCTGGAGAAGCACAAACGGCGTTTCGCCGAGCAGAGAAAATTGGGGCGGCCGCAGGGAGCTGTGAAGATCAGCATAGAGGGAAACAGAATGCCCCTGTAGCTCCCCTGCTCCCCTGCAGGGGGCAGTAAGTCTGTCTGCATGGTGTGAAGAGCCTGACTCACCGGCAGTGTGCAGACGTACAGTGGAGGCAAAGTTATCCAACCCCCAAACAGAGTTCACTGAACACAGCGAAGAGCACACGATCGATCACACTTCAGTCATTCAGACCTCTAACGTCAGACCAATCACTGATAAACCTTCTGATCGTGTCATAACCAACGGACAAAACCGTAATGTACTCAGAGGTCATATGACTTCATACGCAGTGCCCGGGGTTGAATCATTTTCCTTCCTGCTGTATGAACACATGAACATCTCTGCTGCAGCCGTCGAGCACCTCTGAGCCTAATAAACACCAAACTCATGCACTAGAGAGAGATAATCACTAAGAGACGGGAAGTAACGTTCCACAGGTGAGAAGGTGTGCAGTGTGTGGGACAGTGTACCTGTAATTTGCATGGCTTCATTAAATAAAATACATTTACTGTAGAAATGAGTCAGCTGACCCGGAGGAAGAAATGTTTTCACTTTGATATGGAATCAGCCACACGTCCAGCAGCAGGCTTCCAGAAGCTGTCCAATCAGAAGCAAATAGATGTTCAGGGAGGAGGGGAGTTAAAGCAGCTTGTTTCACACAGAGCGAGGGGGCAGAATGAGACAAAGCTTATTTTGAACTGTAAATGGTCTTTAGGAACAGTCTTCCCATCTGATGGCTCTGAACGAGGTGTTTGTGAAACATCTTCCTGCATGAGCAGTGAAGTGTGCGAAACAAACCGGTTGTCTTTGTGTTGTTACCTCAGTGTGTGATTACAAGATGTAAATCCTGTAACTTCCTGTTCTGTGTGTCTGTCTGCCTCCAGGGTCCGGTGAGGAAGAGTTTGTCCCGTGTTGATAAACAGATGCGTAGATTTGCTGACATCCGGCGCCTGACGAAGACGGGTCACGCTGTTAAAATCAGCGTGGAAGGCAATCGAATGCCACTCTGATTCATTTTTTTTCTGCTCTAAACTCAGTAGGATTTATCGTTTTTACTTTTTATTGTTTTGTTTCTGAACAAACCCGCAGCTTTGCCCTCCTCAGGTCCAGCTCTGCCTTACTGAAAAAAGGGGCTGTTGTCAGACCGTGTTGGCTTCAGTTCAAATGTGTTATCTGCTGTAAACTTGTCTGTCCTCTGAACAAAACGCATGAAAGACTCCAAAATGATCCAAAAATAACGTTTCCTAATGCTAACAGTTTAATTATTCGCTTTATTGTTCAACTTGTGTTAGCAGTTAGCTTGATTAGCTTGACCTGAAAATCAGCGATAGTCGCAGTGTTAACAAATACTGGCATCACATAGTCTTTTCTTTTCTGTTTTTTTTATTTTTGTTTATTATTGGCAGCATTTTTATCTCAAAGTCTAAAATGTTAGCGAGTGTTTGTATTTCTTTAAAATGAAGCTGTTATTTATGATGATGTTGTATCAAAAGCTGAGTCATGTTAGCAGTCATCTACATTTGCTATGCTACGGAGCTAATAAAATCTGTAAAAATAGCCTACTGTTTTAGTTTTACCTCGGCTCAGAGTGAGTTGGCTGTAAAGCTAGCATAACAAAAATTATGTTATTGTTAGCAATCTACATTAGCTTTGTCTTGAAAAAAAAAAAGTGCAGCAATAGCTTATATTAGCTAGCTATGTTAGCCTTATGTCAAAACTATTAAGGTCTGTAAGCCTTCTAAGCCAACATTCATGTTTATCTATATGCTAACAGTGAATATTGAACTATGGCCACATATTATTATCAGCCCTGTCACTTTACTTTCTTGTGTTCTTTTGAGTAGAACATCGTTGTTCGCCTTTAAATTGGTGGTGATGCACGGTTCATTGGGCGGAGTTAGTGATCACATGTTTTAAAGTAAACCATAATAGTTTCTAGCTATCAATAATGCAGACATCAGTAATTTAAGCTAATGCTATAAACCTTAATTCTAAGGAATGGTTAACATAGATAACTTCAAAGTGAAACTAACATCAAAGCCATTTTAGCTTTGTTAACTGGTTGTTTTGGTAGCTAGCATTGAGCTACATCAGAAAAAACAAATTAATTAAACAAATGCTATCATATAGAGGTGACAGCTATTTTTAGCTGTCAGCAAATTACACTGTTATTATCTTAGCTGGTTTGGAGGTGAAGCTCATTTTATTTATATTTATCTCTTAGCCCAGTTTTGGAAGTTAGCATGATAGCACTGGCCTTAGGTAAAGCTAATTTAACAAAGGCACTGATTTTTGAAGGTAGCATTGCAGATAAAATGTTGATTTTAAGCGTTTGAGCATTTTTGGCTATCATTAGCATAATGTCATCTGATTTAACTGGCTGAGTTCTTAACAATAGCTAATGTTAGCTGTGAGCTAGCATTGTCCTAAACATCTGTATTCTTATGTAATCTTCAAGCCATTTGCCTACATTTAAAGACTAAATTGCTCTGTGGTATTAGCTTGTATTAGTAGTTAGCTTGTTTTCTTTCTTTCTTTTTTTTAATATATTTTGTAAACTGCCATGCTGACAGAGTTGCTGGGTTAAAGATGAACGTGTTGTGTAATCAGAGGATCATTTTGGAGTTTCTTGTCCAGAGTACATTCAAGTTCTCTGGTTTGGATTTGAGGGTGAAGTCTCGTCTGCGCTCCCCGTCTCTGAATGTGAAGGTGTTTGTATTTTGCTGATAGTCTGGTCCATTATCTCCCTTCTCTGCTCCCATAGCAGCTGTACAGAAGTCCTCGGTGGATGAGTTCACACAAGAAATGCCGGGACTCTGATTGATCCGGATCATTCGTGGATTGTGTGAACCAGCCGTTCTGTGTGCACTGTTCTGGATCACATGATCTTTTCTTAATAAAGACTCAACAAAAACTCACCTGGCTGTACGCATGTTTATTTCTGGGAGCATGGGGAGGGACTTACTGGTGGAGCCTCTAGTGGACATTAGTGGAACTGTAGCCTTTAGCACATGATCTAAAATCCTCAAGGGGTTGAAAAAGAGAAAAAATCAGTCACACTCAGAACTTCATTGTCATTTTCTTTTTATTAAGCACAGTTAAACTCGGGCAGGAAGAAGCACATCAGAACAGAATCAGTGAGCAGGACGGTTTCCACTGCAGCGCCACTCGGACGCTTAAACCTGTTTTTGGACTATTATTTTATTTTTTTCTCATTTCAAGTTTACAAACTTTAGATGTGTTACCGTCATAGATGGTATAAAACATGGACATAGTTTCCTGGTGAGGAAAATAAAGCTAATCCAGGAGAGTTAAACCTGCATTCTATCAAAAAGCCACCAGGTGGCGACTGCTGCAGTTGCAAAAAGACTTCCAGTGCTGTAGAAGCTTGACCTCTGTAAACACTTTGCTGCTGATGGACTCAGTCACTCATCTTGGGTCATATTGAACAGGAAGTCTGCTTTGCGACTAAGGTGTTGATGATGAAAATGCTAATCTCATGACTTTGAGATGACGTAACAGTAGCTTTGTCCACTGTTTACGGTCGCAGTAGAAATGTGCCGTTGCTGTGGAAACAGTCCTGCGGCACAACTCTGAGACAAACGTGCAAGGACGAAACTCGATTGGTGTTGGACGATTGCGAGGGCAGTCGAGGCAACAACGCCTCCAGTCAGGGTCCCAACAGCAGGAGGAGCCGGCGATGGTGCATTCAGGTGACACTCGGAAAACTGCAGCATTATTGTTCCCTAACACTAATCCTAATGAGGTTAAAATGTTCAAACTCTAACCTTTAATTTTTTTAATTATATATTAAATGCAAAGAATCAAAAAGATGAAAAAGTTTATAAATGAAAAAACTCAAAACATCCAAATTATTCTTATTATAGTCAAAGTTGCTCGATTCTGATGATTTGATCTTTCTGAGATCAGGCTCTGATTTTATCCAAATACAAATTTTGAAGTTGTAACATATTTATTTCTTAATAAATCTGAAATCAAAGCTTCTCATTGGTGGAAACTAATAAGTATATTTAATCTCACACGTCAGGATATTTGTTGGTGCTGCTAATTCGAGATTTGCTCACATTACAGATTTCACCTTGATTAAATTCAGTATTTTAAAAAAGTTTTATTTATCTGTAAGTTTTACAGGTAAATAAAATGATTGTTAAAACGAGTTGCCATGGAAGCAAATCGCAGGTGTTGTTGAAATCACTTCCTCTCTATGTGTGCCGACTTTACGGAGCTGCATTTGAACGCATCATTGAACAGTCATGCTTTGTGTTGGGCTGTCCAGGTGAAGTGAGGGTGTCAGGTTTGCTGTCCAGGTGAAGTGAGGGTGTCAGGTGGGCGTGTCCAGGTGAAGTGAGGGTGGGCGTGGTTCAGCAGGTGATTGGCGGTTTCATGCATCTGTAGAGATAAATGACCATTTTAGTGTTTTTACTGATACTTTTATGAAAATGAGTCACATGCAGTTCTGCACCTGTCCAGTGAGAGCGCTGTGGAGAGAGGGTGGGCTTTCAGACGGAGGGGATGTGGCCTACCCTCTGCCGTTTGGCAGACGACCCATCCCGATTCTGTCAATGGGCGGTGGATTGAGTCGTCGCCGTGGCGACTCCACCACCTTACTGCAGACAGAAGAACATGGAGGCGTTAGACTCATCCCTGCGTCTCAGGTGTTCTCAGGTATTCTCACAGGTGACTACCTCTGCTTGTCTGACCCTTGCTGCTTCGTTTCCATGGAGCTGATGGACAGGCGGTCCAGCGGGACGTTGTTGATGGGAAAGCTCCTCTTCCTCTTTGGCTCCATGACATCATTTTCCATCCTCATCAGGTGATCCGATTGGAGCAGTTTTGCCGTCAGCTCCTCCCCCACCTTCACACCTACAGGGCGGGACTGAGGGGCTGCATGAAATCTCAAAATGGGCTGGTCTACCTGCTGGATCAGATAAAGGCGTAACAAGTTTATCTACTGAAAATGAGGAGAGTATGAGAGGATGTGTGAAATTACCCGGGATAAGGCTTAGAGCTGAAGGTTTTGTACATGATATCCAAGGAAAGGAGTGTGAGTCTGATCCAGTGCTTCCTGTCCAGTTTTAAGGACTTCCTGTCCTGAACCCGTATGCCTCCTGATTACTGGGAACTTTGGTCTGCTGATAAAAACGTAAATCAAGGGGATGCTGTGAAAAGCCTCCGACGCCGCCTCCATCTTTATTTTCAATGAGGGAGTCTCCGTATGGAAAACACTGAACTGTGTTTTTGTATGTTACGCCTCCACACTGAAGCCTGTCTCTCACGCCACGGCCCCGGCAGCGAGCGGTGTCTCACTTCCTGTCCGCCTGCTGCCTCAGATGACTCCGACAGATCTCGTGTCATCCAGACTAAACAGAAAAACGTTTCGGCTTTCCCTCCCCGCCGCCTCACGCCATCTGATATCAGCACCGAGCCCTCGAGGGAGGAGCTGCTTGTTTTGGCTCTCGTGATGGTGTGACGGGATCCTGCCTAATAAAAGTACTTATAAAGTTTACCTGAAGTACATGATGTAAAAGTACTTCCTCACAGGTTACATTAAAGCGCACAGAATGGAAGTATTTGAAAGAAAGTAAATGTCCTTTTCCCACTGGTGAAACACGAACGTCTGGTCCTCACAAAGATAGAAAGACATGCACGCGTGTGAGTGGATCAGTGCGAACTATGAACTGTGATGACGTTTATGCATTACGGGGACATTAGAGCACTGTGAGGGCTTTTTGTACAGGGCTGCTGAAAATGGGTTTTAGGAGTCAAATGAGAGGGCTTGTGTGTGTGTGTGTGTGTGTGTGTGTGTGTGTGTGTGTGTGTGTGTGTGTGTGTGCACACTGACCCGAGCAGGTTGCGGTTGGACTCTGAGGCCGTCGACGCTGCAGCGGAGCAGAGTGAAGGACAGGAGGCCGGGGAGCAGCAAACAGAAGCAGAACTGCATCTGAAACGATCAGTCAGGTAAACGTAATGCTTCAATGAACTGGCATAAAGGACCTCAAAAACACAGAGTAGTTACATTACTATCTAACTTACAGTTTTACCTTTTCTCTTCTGCATAAGCATGTAATGAGTGGCTAAGCAACTTATGGCAGCTCCTGATAAACATGGCATTTACGATAAGTTTCAGTCCGGTTTTCGTCGATTTCACTCCACGGAGACAGCTCTTCTTAGGGTCTCAAGCGATATCTTGATGAATAATGATGCAGGAAAGTGCTCTGTTCTACTCATGTTGGACCTCACATCAGCTTTCGACACAGCTGACCTCATTGAAAGGCTGAAAAATTGGGTTGGTGTATCTGGAACTGCCTTGGAGTGGTTCTCCTCTTATCTCCATCCATCTTCTGTATAGTTTTTCATATTTATATCCTGTACATAGCTTGTACTCACTACAGCCTGTACATACTTATAGTTATAGAATATTCACAACATGCTTCATACCGTGTACATTATAACATACCATAATAGACCCATTTCTGTAATATACTCACATATCTATTTATTACTAATATATATTGTAATATATCTATATCACTAAAGCACTTCTGGATGGATGCAAACTGCATTTCGTTGCCCTGTACCTGTGCATGTGCAATGACAATAAAGTTGAATTCTATTCTATTCTATTCTATTCTATTCTATCACCGATCCTTTTCTGTGGCGGTCTCCGATTTTAGGTCATCCTCTACCTCCCTCACTTATGGTGTCCCTCAAGGGTCAGTTTTGGGACCTTTATTGTTTTTAATATATCTTCTCCCCCTCCGGCATGTAATGGGCTCTTCTGAGGACATTTCTTATCACTGTTATGCTGATGATATTCAGTTGTATGTTTCTTTTAAGCCCCAGGATTTATCTAAGCTTCAGCGTCTGAATGATTGCTTAGATTTGATCAAACGTTGGATGGCTGCAAATTTCCTCCAACTCAACGAGGGGAAAACCGAAGTCCTCGTATGCGCCCCTGATAGGTTTCTATCGCAGATAGTGAAAGCCCTCGGTCCTCTCTCACTTTATGTTAAATCCTCTATCAGGAATTTAGGTGTTGAAATCTCTGGTTCGGTCTTGTTTTTATCATTTAAGAAATGTGGCTAAGCTGAGCCCGATTTTATCTCGCTCTGAACTGGAGATTGCTATACATGCATTTATGTCGTCATGCTTGGATTATTGTAATTTGCTGTTTATGTGTCTAAGCAAAGGTTCTCTGGATCGTCTGCAGGTTGTGCAAAACGCTGCAGCGCGACTTTTGACAAAATCCTGCAAGTACTCACATGTGACACTGTTGTTATCTCAGTTACACTGGCTTCCTGTTACATTTAGAGTCAATTTTAAGATCCTGGTCTTGACCTACAGAGCTGTGCACGGACTGGCACCAGCCTACATCTCTGATCTGCTACAGCCCGATGGCCCCAGCAGGTCTTTGAGGTCATCTGATCAGGGCTTACCTGCTTTAAAAATACTAAGAGGAGGACTCAGGGTGACAGAGCTTTTGCCACTGTGGCCCCCAGACTGTGGACCTCTCCCCCAAACATTAAGAACTGTGGACTCAGCAGCTGTTTTTAAAAAGCAACTCAAAACTTACCTTTTTAAAACTGCTTTTGGTTAATTTGCCTGTTTTATTTTCTCTTTTTAAATCTTTTTATGACTTGTAATCTTATGTGCAGCACTTTGTGATTCTGTCTTGAAAGGTGCTATATAAATAAACATTTATTTATTTATTTATTTAAAACCAGCTCAGCTGCAGCGTTAACGTGATCGAAACATTCTCCTCCACATTTGAGTGTGAGTGATGTCATGTGCACATGTCCATCTTTTGTTTACAGAGTGTGGTTTTTCACAAAGACGTTAATGACGGCTCTGTGACATCAGCAGAAAGAGCTCAGTCTGACAGTTTCAGGCCCCCCAAACCGGGTCTGACCTCTCAGAGGAACCGAAGCGTCCTCACAACAATGGTTTTAAATACACACACATGAGGAGGGGGGCACTTTTAGCTCGGCTGATGGCTGTAAGTGTATTGTCCAGCAACATCGGCTAATTTTAGCATTTTCCATCCCTGCAAATAAACGCCTTTTTGACCGTCACATGCACACTCACTGACACTCCTGCACACACACTCACACACTCACACACAGTGTCCCCTGCAAGCAGACACGCAGAAACAAACACTTGTTGTCGTGTTGCGTCACTCACATACATTCCTGACGATGCACAAAGGTTTGTGCACGCTCCTGTTCACACCTGCTGCTGATGCTGAGGAGCTGCAGCTCTCTCATTCATGCACGTGTGAGGACAAACACACACACACACTCTTACACTGCAAATCCTTCCATTCACAAAAATCTTCTTGCAGCCCAGCAGCAGACTGAACATCAGCATCACATTTTTTAGACTTCCTCTGAGAAGAGAGTTCTCGTTCATCTCCAGGTCTTATTTTCAGTGCTAAACGCTGCTCGTGTGAAGATTTAAAGACATATTTAATTCATGTTCACCTGTCCAAGTCTCTGTTTTCTTAGCCAGAAATCATAAATGAGATCATGCACACAGGTTTTCAGTTTCACAGAAAGTTGGCAGAAAGAATCAAAGATGACAAAAAGAAGCAGCAAACAACTCACACACAGAAAACTGCGAGCAGAAAACTTCAACTCTGAAAGGAATTTAAATTTAAATAGAAAATGTTGGGAAGTGGCATTAATTTGCACCTGTGCACACCTGTGTCTCTCTCTCACACACACACACATGCATGTTTGTACCTTCAGTGTGGAGCTGATCTCTGCTGCGTTGCCTCGCTCTGTTTCTGTGTCTTCTTCTGGCTTCACACATCAAGTTTTATTGCAGCTGCCTGGGAATCTCCTATCCAATCAGCAGCCTCTGCTCCAGTGGCATCACTTCCTGTTCTTCTTTTCCACCATCATGTGTGTAAGATGTCATCATTAGGTCCATTACCTGTTAATGAAAGCTCCTGGGAGCAATCACGCCTCCCTCCGTCCTCCCCGCTCTCAGTTTCCTCCTGAAGGTCAGTTTTTAAAATAAACACATTCAGACTCGTCTCTGTTCTCCAACTGCACCATCCGTGTGCTCCGATCGCACTCCACACGAGACATCAGATCTCTCCCAGAGAAACATTAAATGTCTGCAACCTGAGTGGGTCTGCAGGTTCACCGAGACAGACTTTGGAAGTGCAAGAAACAGAAAGCAAACACGAGAATGGGCCGCCAATGAAACTGTGCATAAAGTTAACCACTGCTGCAAAACAATGGCAAAAAGAGACAAAACTCCCACCAAGACACACAAAGCGAAGTCAAAAGATGTAGCAAGGCAACAACAAAATGAGCACAAAGATGCAAACAAAGAGAAAATGACAACAAACGTCAAAGACATGAATAGTTACTAAATAACAATAAAAAGTAACAACAGAGATGCAAAAATAAGAAAAAAAGATACAAATAGTTTTGAAACCAAACAATTTGTAGTTCGTTTGCATCACAAATAACAACAAAGAAACACAAAGTGATACAAAAAACAACAAAACCCAAACTTCTGTCAGACTCTTTGATGAGTAACAGAAACAAGCTGCTGCCACACTGACTGATGCAGTTATGTTTACAGTATTAATAATAAAGAGAAGCCATCTTGGACAGGAAGTGGCTGCAGAAGTAGAACCAATCACATTCCTCTGCTGGCGTGCAGTTTCGTGACAGGAGTATCGTGTCAAAGTTAGGATGAGGTCATACGGCGACATGTTTTTCTGTCCTGCCGTGAACTCGAAGTTGATCCCCATCTTCTTTGTGTTTCTGTTGCTATGGCGACAGGGCTCTCTCCCACTTATCCTCTCGGGATCGTACGACCTCCGTTCCACCCATCCGTCCGTTCGGGATGGAGAATTTGGTCATTGAGAAAACACACCTGGGTTAATAACGGTAATGACACTCCAGCTAATATGCTAATAATAAGCCCACCATCCCCCAACCAATCACCCTTTAATTAGTCCACGGCCTTCTCTGCTCGAGGTGATGTCATCGTAGCACTCGTTTTTTTCTTCCTGTTGCCCTTTCAGCAGCACACACAAGTCTAAATACAGGAGCCTGTAAGTCTGCAGTGCTGTGAATAACTGAGCCCACAGAACCTGCTTAAGCACCAATAACCTGAAATAAAAGTAAAGTGTGGCTCTATGTGTCTGTTGCATTATGGTTGAGGACTTCTGGTCCACTCGTCTTCACAGTGTTGCTTCAGTTCATTGACATGTGCAGCATTTATCCATGCATAGCTCTCTGAGCTCTGCAGCACTTTTCTTTTTCAGCCGTTCTGTTGGAGATCTGTTGCTGTGCTTGGATCATTGTCCTGTTCATGGTCAGAGCTTTAGCTGTGGGACAGACAGGCTCACACTGGTATACAGAGGAGTTCATGGTCCACTTAGGGACTGTGAGGTGCCTGAAATGTTGGTTTTGTGCTTTATGGATTTACAAAAGAGCCATATTTGTTCGCTCTATCTCTAACCGTGCCGTCATGAACTTTAACCTTTAACATGCTAACTGAGACCTGTATAGTACGAGATGGAGCTTTTGGGTTTGGTAGGGTGACTTTGCTGAGACCACTGGTGGGAAGATTGTGGAATTGTGTTATCACACCTAAATCCACCCGAGGTGGTTTTAATTCCTATAGAAGCAGTGAAGGTGTTCTTAGTTTTCCACCGGACTGCACAGAGTCCCATCTTCTGTGGCGGTTCTGTGAAGTCAAACCAGGTCCAATACCAAACTGGATCTGAATGAGCAGACGCTGTAACCAATTTTATTTTCTTTAAATTATTGAATGAAAAACAAATAGTCACAAAATTGTGTTATGAGCCAGTTAAAACAAAAGTTAACTATGATTTTCTAGCAATGATGTTATGGTTAGCCAAGCTAGCCGACTAACCTTAATGTTCTCTGTTTCCGTCGAAGCCTGTGATAGATTTAGTTTCTGTCCTCATGTGCAGTTTGTGTTGGAGTCTGTGTTGTGCTGGGAGAACAGCGTCTGGTGTTTAGTGGTGTTATGGCCCTTTAACACAGGCAGTAGCATACGCTGTGCTAACTGCTAGCTTCATTGTTTGTGTGATTTTTTATCGCCCACTAATAAGACACAACCCCTGTCTAAACTACACACTTTGCCTACCTAAATACAAGAAGCTACTTTACTGTCTAAACAAACCTGGCATGCTCAAGTTTGTCTAAACATGTTTGCTACATGCCTGAAAAGGCCTTTAGCATCCAACTCTATTTCTACGCTAAAGTTAGCTAGCATTTCTTGGAGTGTTTCAAGTGTGACTCCATCACAGTGGATCTGTGTCGCAGTTATTTTACTGATTTTGTGGTGTGATGTCCGAGTGCTGGTTATTTGAATGCTCATATAACTTATTGTCGGTTGAGCTGCTGTTCTTGTACGTTACGTGGAAACAGTTAGGCGCTGTCAGCTGATTCACTTGGCTGAACGGGAATCAGGAGCGGTTAAACTAACAGGAACATTTAAAGGTGAGAAATAAGTGACGCTTCAGGTGAGTCATTGTTTGCCCTTTTTGGACCGTTCATCAGTAACGTCACCCTGGCAACAGAGACAACACAGTTACCTGCAGCAAGGGTCAGGGAGCGGGCTTGTGGAGCCAACATGGCTGACGAAACGCCTGGGCAAAGCAGCATCATGCCAAGAATTCAGTTGTCACAAATGTAATTAAAAAGGTTATTAGCAAATCAGGTCAGCTGACGTATTCAAAGCCTGACTCGCGATGGTGACGCCGCATCAAAGCTCTTTAGTTTGTTCACAATCAGCTGTTGAAATCTGTCCATCAAAGCAGCAGCCTGACAATGTCCACTAGAGTCCGTCCCCATACACACCCATGTAAAAAATATTTAAAATGTTCAAACTTTACAGCAGAAATTACCTGAGTAAACACACACTTATTGTGTTTTTTTTTTTTAAATAACTCAGCCATGTGGAGTCTTAAAGGTAGAAGATGGATGCTGAACAACACAAGGACCTCCAAAAAGTTGATTCTGTTCATCTGGACGTAGCATTTTGTGGGAGAAACGTTTTGCCACTCATCCAAGTGACGTCTTCAGTCTCAGCTGACTGCAGGTTTCTTCAATCTCATAAACAGAACATTTGCATAATGACTGAAACCAGCCCACTGAGGAACAATGGGCTGGGAGGTCAGTTCCTTAATCTTAATTATGCAAATTCTCATGACCATTGATCAACAACCACTGACCAAAACCACCAAAACTGACCAAACCATCAAAGCCCACAACAACGTTTCTTACACTCAATTACTGCTTTGTATGATTCACAAATCAAAATAATCATTACTTTATAGAATCATATACCAGTCCTCTCAGTTCATCCTCTGTCTCAAATGAGCAGTTTTAGCTCGTCTTTAAGGTAATGCTCTTCTGATTGGATGCCCCTCATAAACTAAAAGCTTGGTGGGTGGAGCTTCAGTGCCCACCGGCCATATTAGGGATGTGACCTCTATATGACATCAGCGATAAACTGACTGTTTACAGCCGTCTGAGCTCTTTATTAGAAACTTTGGCCATGTGGAACATGAGCAGGAGATGTTTATAACAGGAAACAAGGAGAAGCAGAACAGGCCCATGGTCACATGTCTGATGAACCTTTGCAGGTTTAAGTGTTTCGACTGCTGATGTGGTGGTGGTGTAGCTAAGAGCAGCTCCTGGATTGGTAAACTCCTGTGATGAGAGTTTTGTGTGTCTTTGTTTTGGTGTCTGACTACCTTCAGACCTCCCGATAACCTTCAGAGCAGATCCACACAGAGCCGCGGCTCAGCTTTCACTGTGAGAGCTGACTGAGTAAACAGTGAGATCCAGGAAAGCCGGAGGCGTGAGACCGAGGACGGCAGGGAATATCCAGGGGGAATCCTACCGGCTTGATTTGGCCCAGAGAAGCTTCACTCACAAGATCTGAGTCATCCGATCCATGAATCATCAGCTGGAGCTTTACGCCGTTACCGCAGAGTCAGCAGGACGGCGGACCGACGGGACAGAAAATCCTGCAGGGAGACAAATGAGCAACACTTTCTTTTCCGCTCTGAGAACTCTAATCTCCTTTAAGGGGACAGTTGGCGAAGCACAGACTCAGCTCTGCTTTTTTATGGAGGGAAGTGAGAGCAGCCACCGGTGCCTGAATAACAGCTGAAGGTTGCAGGATATTTACCAGGCTTGGGCTAAAGACGGGAGGACTCGGCACAGAGCTGGGAAACACAAAAGTTCAAGTACAAAAACGAGTCTAAGTTTCAAAAGCTGAAGAGCTCAGCAGACATGTCTCAAACAGCAGTCCAAAAACAAAACAGTGCTTAGCCAGTGAACAAACCCGGATAATCTTAAAATGAGCAAAATTCACAAAATGAATAGAACAGAAGGCCTTTGTTAATGTACAGGTGAACGACGCAATGTGAAGCATCTCTCAGAGCGGTGCAGACATCATGAATCTATATGAATGGAAATAAGAGTTAACATGAGTTGAAATACACGCACATGTATCTTGTAGTCTCTAGTAGTACTGCAGTGTTTAGAGTTTGGACCAAAGTTTTTCTGTCGTCTGAAGGTTTCGGTACGACAGCTCTCAGAGAGACTTTCCTGTGTTCGCAGAGCGAGGGTCGTTTTTATACAGCAAGCCTGTTTAACCAGATGAGTCGCCCCCTGCTGGCTGTTAAAAGAAGGCACCTTTGTGTTAGCTTCACTTTGGCATCTTTTATACTGTCTCTGTTTGCAAAGAAGAAAACATTGTTCACATTATTGCAATAAAGAAGTTACAGGCACCTCTGAATAACTGAGTCCGGTCTTGATTGAAAGGAAGTTTCAAAATAAAAGTCACGCTGATGTTGAAGCAAGGGACAACGCAGGCGTGTCAAAAGCTGCAGTTCCTCTAATGTCCACTTGAGGCTCCGGCAGTGAGTCTGTCCTCGTTAAAACTTTACAGCAGGAATAATCATGTTTACGGCCTGGTACAAAAACAGCCACGGTCTCGCTTTGTATTACGTTTGATAACTAGGGGGCGTGGCAATGTCCACCTTTAATGATCAAGTGAGCAGTGAGTTATTTTTATACAGCTGGACTTCTTTTTGAAGCACAGAAGCCATGAAAATAAAGTAAAAAAATTAAGTAAAGTGCACAGTAGCAGCTGCGGCGATGTTAACCTGCACTCGTGAGAAAAAACTTAAAATAAACACGAGGCCGGTGGGGAAGTTTGTCTGAGGCCAGACGAGCCGAGAATCTGATCCACTGACAGAGGTTTGTTGCTGTTTGACGGACGACAGAGGTCTCAGGTTTGATTCCTGCTAACGACCGTGCACGTCTCCTCGGACGGCCCTTTGTTACCTGATGCGGCCAACAGACGGAAACAAACATAGTGACATCTCAGCAGACAGAGGAGCGCTTGTTTTGTGCGTCTGTGGCAACGACAGCTGCAGGGACGAGCTGGTGGAAAAGAACAAATTAATTTAACACACAGCCGGTGGGCGGGTGTGGTGGGGTGGGGGTGGTGTTCCCAGTTTCCAGTATCTCTGACCTGCTGGAGCTCCCTCACACTCCCGTTGAAAGTGTTCCAGTCATGACTTTGCGGTTGTGACCTGGACTCGACCCGTCCCACACAGCAGACCTGCGAAAGCCATCAGCTGCTCTCGGTCTCACCGACAGCAACACGGCTGCGACTAAAGGGATGAAAGCACCAAGCGGATGGTTACAGCTCCCCACAGAGCCCACACATAAACTCTCTCTTATTTACACAGTGTTCACGCTTCCTTACGGCCTTAATGACAACTCACTAATAATTCTGACTATGATTAATGTGCCTGAAAGACAACATCGGCTCATATATCAGAATATCGGCTCTGATCCTTCGGACTCACCGAGCTGTTGGTGTTTAACTTTAAATCTTTAATTTAATTTGTGTCCCGTTTATTATTTTAGGTTTTGATCTTCCTGTTCAGCTCCAACTCGCCGGACCACCACGCTCCCAAGGCATGCTGGGAAAGCAGCAGAGGTCTGTTTTCTTTGTGCTGATTGGCTGGCTGCTTGCCTTTGTTTTTATACCGACTAATGAGCCAATCACACGGCTCACTGACACACGCGGGGTGACGAGCGTGATGAGAAGCAGCTGGTGAAGAAGCAGTACCTCAAGTGTGTGCCTGTCCTCCAGGTGGCGCCAGAGGAGGCGCTCGGGGTCGTTCATCGTGTCCTTCAGGACTGAAGAAGATGCTGTGAATTACTTTTATTGTCATCTGTCGTTTATCTTTGCTTTCTACATCATTGTGGAGCCCTTAGTGCACAGTGAGGATTAAATGATGTAAGATGGTTCATTTTGTGGTCGTTTTTTGTGATTTCTCAACTGTTAATTATAATTTTTTGTCTCTTTGTGATGTTTTTGGTTCTTTTATGTCTCTGTGGGATTTGATTGGCTGATGCTGCATCAGTTTGTTTTCATTTTCTGCCCTTTGGACCATTTTCTACGTGTTTGCAGATATTTTAAACCACTTTGTGGCGATTTTGATGCTGTTTTTGGTTGTTTTGTGTGTTTGTTTGTGTTTGTGGGTATTTTGTGTCAGTTTGTGCACACTGAAGCTGACATTCTGACTCTGTGCGTGTTTCCAACCCGGCAGAGGCTGAGGTGAAACAAAAACTGTGGTCAGTCAGAAGGAGGAAACACTTTAGTGTAAAAGGCTCCTCCAGTGTTATCCCGTCACCCCACAGCTGTAGTTCCTCCTGTGGCCACAAGGTGGAGGTATATTAAAGCAGCTTTTATGTCTCTCGGTTGTTTCATAGCATCTTCTGTCTTTTTTCTCTAATTTTATATTATTTGACGTCATTTTGGCGCTTTTGCTTCTGCTTTTGTCACTTCTGGTCATCCTTTAAAGTTTTGTGATTTCACATCATTTTACGGTCTTTTCGTGTGTGTAATTACATCTGTTTTTGGACAGTTTTTGGTTTTATGTCTCGGTGCCTTTTTGGAGGTAATTTCACGTGACTTTGTGTCCATTTCACTTTTGTCTTGGGGGAATTTCATCGCTCTTTGAGGTCATTTTGTTATTTTGTGTCCACATGTTGCATCTTTTTGGCCAACTGTTTGTCATCTCACATCATGTTCTGACCTGAAGTGACATTTATGACATTTACAATAAAGGACCTTTATGTATTTATTGTTGTGCAATTTTACATCAGTTTGTGGCTTTTGATTTCTTTTTGTTTGTTCTGATCGTGATTTTGTTGTTTTTTCATCACATTTTAATAACTGCATTAAAAGTTTTGACATGCTTTTGGAATTTTACATCCTTTGTGCACATTGTTAAGTTTGGTTTGTGTTGTTTTTGTCAAGGTTTTTTGTTTAATTGTTGTGTTAATTAAAAAAACAAAAGATCCCTGAAGAAGAAACATAGATGTAAAAACTTTCTGGTTTGTGTTGAATGAAACTTTGATGCTCAGTGTGAGCTGAATCCCTGCAGTGTGTCTCAGGTGCAGACCCTCGCTGTCTCCGGGTGAGTGTGCTGTACTTCTGTCTCTCGGTGTCTTCGCCGTCTGCTCTGATTATGAAGCTGCTAAAATCTTGTTTTTTTTTTATCTGAAGTTCACTGAGTTTGTGTTTTTTACATAAAATGATTCTTTGAAGCACAAAAGCTTTGATTTGATTAACTTGGATTCACTGACCCTTTAAGTGATGCAACTTTTTGAATCTCTCTTTGAACCCTAATTGGCTGCTGCAGAGTGAAGGAGGTAAACAACAAGTAAACAGTGTGTGTGTGTGTGTGTGTGTGTGTGTGTGTGTGTGTGTGTGTGTGTGTGTGTTTTATTGGCAGGTACCTGAGGACCTGATTGATGCCAGCGGCCCCCCGCGACAGCAAAACTGTGGCAGCAGCGCTCTGATTGGTGGGCTCTTCCCTGGTCTGTGCGTGCTCATTGGGGACGCTCTGGCCTGTGTCCATCGCTACAGTGTGAACACACACTCACACACACAGACACACACTCACACACACAGACACACACTCACACATATCTGTCTGCCCTTCTGAGGACCGACACTGAAGGCTGATGAACTCCTAATAAATATTTACACAAATCTCTGATTTTTAAACCAGTTTTAAAAATGTTTCAAAGAAAAACTTCTTTCTAAATGTTCTTCTAAATATATGTTTTGAGTAATGCTTTCAAAACCTTCCTTCCTTCGTTTCCTTGTTTCTTTTTGTCTTTTTCTTTCCTTCCTTCCTTCCATCCTTTCTCTGCTCCTTCGTCCCTTGAGTCCTGTCTTCTTTTTGTAAATGACACTCTGTGAGGTGGGGAAGCTGTTTTATGGTGACTCTGTCGTGACTGCAGGTTTCAGACGTTTGCTCTACATTTCCGACCAGGAAGTTTCATCCATCTTTTATATACAGTCTGTGATGATGACATCATCCTCCTTGTGGCGTTCGTAGATGTCGTTCAGTCGCTGCTCCATTTTTAAAGTCTGCACGTTTGTGTTCTTTGAACGCTGCAGCCACGCGTCCTCTCACACCAGCTGTTACGTATCACCAAACTCCACCCACCTCCAGTGTTAGACACACAGTGGAGTAACACATTAAACGTTGTTGTGCATTCTCTGAATAGCTCGATTTTCTTTCTTTCGCTGCTACTACTACTACGGTTGCCATGAGGACCGGCGTTGTTGGCTCGCCGGTTGCCCCTTCAGGCTTGGCTGCTGTTCAGACACTCAGTGTTTGGTTTAGAGACACAACAGCCACCGGCAGCCCCGCTCTCGGCCCTTTCTGCTCATGTTTGGGTGCTTTTGTGGTGGCGGTGGCTACACTCGTCTTTCAGAGGAGTGTTTGTGTTTAAAAGAAGGTTTTCAGGTTTACAAACCTCCTGTCACATTTTTAAGCCCAGCAGTTTGTCCTTAGGTGACACCAGAGATCGGAGGCTTCGCACTCTGACGGATGGACGAAGGAGATCAAATAAGTTTGAAGAAATACAACGACAGCATGAATTCTGGTTCTCAGTCCAAAACTACTCGGGCATCAAATGATTTAAAGGATTTTCTTTATTTTTAATGTGAAGAAGAAAAACAAAGACTTCAAAACTGACCGAAACATCTAGATCCTCATAGCAGGGTGAGGACGGCGTCACTGCTTCCCTGTTAACCTCGAGCTGGTCTCAGCTCACCTGTTCAGGGTTAGGAGAGTGAAACACCTCACTGTGTCAGTGTCTTCTTTGGTTTTCAGTATTTACTGCTGTGCTGTCATGTCTGTCAATTTTAAATCTGAACTAAGATTCCAACAGGAAACTTGTGGAAGATGAATCCTGGTGAATCCTGTCTTCATAAACTGGTGTTTGCAAACTTTTAGGCCTTCGTGAACTCGATGTGTGCTGCAGACGTTAACAACCTGAGACACTCGGAGCTGTTTTGGGGACATTAGCCGCTGTGTTAAATCGAGCCGTATTAGCACGGAGCTCTAATATGGAAGTAATGAAAAGCTGCGTGCTCAGATTTTAGATGTAGAGGCGTTAGTTTGCTGGATTCCTGTTGGGATTAAACCAGATTAGTTTGGGGAGTGGAGCGAACAACAGACCGACAGCAGTCCGTGAGTCCGACCTGCTGCTGTTTGACTGAAATATCAAAAACCTTCAGCTTTTATGGGCTGACGACGGTTTTACTGAGGAAAACTGCACCGAATGCTTCACGACGTTCTCTTTTTGTTTGTATCATTTTGTGTCTCAGTATTATATTTATGTATAAAGGAACAGTTTGCAAAAACAGTTTCCACCTCTGTCGGTGCGTTTGGGGAACTCATGCTTCTGAGGAAATACGTGGATTGAAGATACGGCTCCACGAGGAGGCATATTTGGTGGTCCAGTGGTTTATTACTATCTCCGCTGCTTTGGTAACTGGAACATCATAGGGACCATTAGCATAGATCGTGACAGTTTATGATTTATGAAACTGAACACTGTTAATGTTATCAATGTTAGCACTGATTAGTAGGTTTACAATGGAAGACACATGTAGACAAATGATCAGTTTCAAACATGTCAGTTGTTAACATTACATCAGCTGTAGTTGCTTCTTATATAAACGTTTAATCACCCTGCTGTGTATCGTCATGAGAGGATTGGCCGTGTGGATGCTGCATGTGGCTTGGAGCAAAAAAAAACATGCACAAAACGGCACAGTTTAAATGTTAAAGGTTGCGTTTGCAGCTTTGGTCACTGTTTTAACTGTAATTTAAAGTAAAGCTGAGATATTTGACTTGAAAAGATAGAAAACGGATCCAAACCAGTTCCCAGGTGTACATTGCAAGTCTAAACTAAAAAGCTTCCATTGGCCACGATGAGGAAACGTACTGTAGATGTGCAAAAGTCTGCACTGACTAACATCCAGCCATGAAATGGGTGTAAATTCTTGGGTTCTCCAATAGTGTAGAAAAGAGCATCTTCTTCCTGTATTTAGTTTGTTGCTCTCCGACACATCCAGCCAATCAGTGGACGGAACATTCTCACGTGGTTTGCAGTTTGGCTTTTTGATTGGCTTGGAGTTCACCTGGATTTTCCTCTGTGTGAACAGAACCCAAACTACGAGACAAAGCTACGTTTAGAATAGAATAGAACAGAATAGAATCGCCGTTTATTGTGATTGTCATGTACATCGAAATGATGGGTGCTCCACACCAACTGTGCAGGAATAAATGACAAACAGGAGCACTTAGCACTTAGTTCCTCCTACACCGGGCGGCGCATCGGGCAGCTAGTGATCTCCATCGATGTCAGTCATCAGCGACTGCTTCAGCTTCGTCCCAGACAATGTCGACAGTTCTCAGATCGTCCATGAATGTTCGACGCCATGTGGTAGCAAATTCTCAGGATTCGCCGCAGGCCACGTTGTTGAAGCACGTTCAGGTGTTGAATAATTGAATAATTGCACTTGTTGAGCGCCAGGTTTCACTAGCGTAAAATGCAGTAGCGAAGACGATAAAGTTCAGTAGTCTGATCTTGACCCTAACATTCAGGGTTAGGTTGGAGACGTCGCAGGACACCAACTGCCTTCCCTACTCTGGCGTCGACATCCCGATCAGAGACCCCGTCATTCGAGATGATGCTGCCAAGATATGTCAAATTCTCCACCTCTTCAGCACGTTGCTGGTTGGTTGTTGGGACCGGCTCTGCCATTGCTGGTCCCAAGCCCGGATGAGAAAGGAGGAGGGTTGGGCGTGGGGCTAGCAACCCCACCCTGTAAAAACTCCAACTGCTACGGAAACAGCAAGTGACAAACAGGAGAAATATGTATAATTAGGAGGAACATATAAAAACTATACAAACTCATCAACTGATTTGGGCGGGGTGAGTCGTAGACCGATTAGCAGATTAGTCGACCAAACCCTGTTTGAGTGTGAGGCATGATTTCCAAACCTGCTGCTATGGGTTGCACATAGCTCAGTAGCCTAACTCTAACTCTTAGAAGGAATTTTTCAGTATGAATAATTTCACTGGAAATATTTAATTCAGTAAGTTTCTAAATAACAGTGGCATCATTTAACCATCTATTAACCTCTTCATTTCAAAGATTTACTAAATATAATGTAACAACTTGAAAATTTGAATTCCTTTTTTCAAAGTGAGGAAGTTAAACTGTTGAAACTAAAATCTGAAATTTCTCAGAACAGTTTGAGCTTTTTTTGCTTTTCTGTCTCCACTAAACGGTAAATGGTTCTGTGATCGTCTCCAGTGTTTAGAGAACAAACAGCATCGTGTTACAGCGATTCAGTTACACCACCTGAAACTGACTGACAACATACAGGTTTGCCTCACTTACAGGAGGATCAAATCTCCCCTCCTTTCAGCAACAGGAAGAACGCTTTGTACAAACGTTTAACACGCTTCAGTAGTGGCACACTTTCATTCACACACTCAAACACTTGCTGACCTCTTCTAATCAGCTCGCTCATACAAACGGCCAATCAGAGGGACTGCTGGTGCTGATGTCACCAGGTGTGTTGGTATATTGTTCTGAATGAGGGATCGGCACGCTGCCTGGGTGACACCTGACTCCTCTGTGCTGTTAGTGGTGTTTGGAACATAAGCTGTCATTTTGACCTGTTTTTATTGCAGGTTGTTGAAATAAATGTGAAAAAACATCATCAAAGATAAATCGCAGATGGTCAAGACAAACATTACTGCGGGGTGATGTGCTGTCATGGCTCTTTATTCTTCTGAAACATAAATATGCTCTTATAGAAGATGGTATCATCACTGAAAGTATGCTTTGTGTAGGAACCCTCACTTTCTATCTTTAGATGATGGATTTGATTGAAGGAAATTCTTTATTTTTCAACAAACCTTTAAGGAAGAGAACATGAGATGTTTTACCTCGAGCTGGTGCACAGGAATAACGTGAAGTAGAGTCATTGTGGGTCTGCTTAAACAGAAAGCAGACCCACAATGCAGAATCAGAGGTTGGAGTTAATAAACATAAACTAACCTTGATGACCTCTTTTTTTACCTCGGTGTACACACACACACACACACACACACACACACACACACACACACACACACACACACACACACA
>NW_005187477.1:2107528-2123011 GCF_000239375.1 Pundamilia nyererei | reverse complement strand
ACACACACACACACACACACACACACACACACACACACACACACACACACACACACACACAGGTAATTGGAAAAATGGAAACATCAGGGAACACAGCTGGAACTAAAAAATGTAAAGATTTTAAATGAGGTATTAAATAAGATCAGAAAACCTTCATATATACAAAGATAATCAGCATAAACAGATTTTGAATGTATTGTAGTGAAACATGGAACCACCATGACCTCCACCTGCATCCTCCTGCTTCAATCAATCCTTTAAAGCACAGGTGTTGAACTCCAGGCCTCGAGGGCCGGTGTCCTGCAGGTTTTAGACGTGTCCTTGATCCATCACAGCTGATTTAAACGGCCAAATGACCTCCTCAACATGTCCTGAAGTTCTCCAGAGGCCTGGTAATGAGCTGATCATGTGATTCAGGTGTGCTGACCCAGGGTGAGATCTAAAACCTGCAGGAAGCCTGGAGTTGGACACCCCTGCTTTAAAGGGTAAACTTAATTTAGTTTAAAAACCCTGTTTCAAAAACGCTGCGCTGAATGTGAACAAAACTGCAACTTTACTTACAATAGAACATGAAAACATATCAGAAGCCTTTCAGACATTCAAACGTTTTTGCTGCCCTTGAATTCAAAATGAGAGCACATTTTCCAAAAAACTGTAAAATGTCTTGATTTAAACATGTGATATATTTTCTGTCGTATTGTGAAATATTGGTTTATCAAGTTTACAGCGTGCATTCTTTTTCTGTGTTTTAGACAGCCTTCCAAATTTGTTGAATTTGACTTGCACATCTCAAAAGCACTTTATGGATTAAGATAAACATCTGAAAGGTATGACATGATGCCTTCTGCTGTTCTGCAGAGACTACAGGCTGAATGTGTCCCTTAAACAAGTTGTGCTGTGTCCAGACCTGTGAGCGTCACTGAGGTTATTGATTGGTTGACTCCATTACTAACATAATAAGCGAACTTGTGTTAGAGAGGCATCGAAGCACGTGAAGCAGAGACGTCTCAACCGTTTAGATTTGAGCTGTTTCAGGTGATGTTACCGTCTATTCGCACACAAAGTGATTTTCATGTGTTAAAGACATTTGATTGCCAACCTGTCAGACTGATAAACTGATGTAATATGAGAACATGTTGCTTTCATGCAGTAGGTGAAGCAGCTGGTTGGTCCGCCTCAGAGATCAGAACCATGGGCGATCGAGGTTAGACGCCTGGAGGTGTTTCTCTCTCTCACAGGGCTTTAATTGGCCCTGAGCTGCCAGCAGGGCGCCATTGTGCACGTAAAAGAAGCTTAGCAGCACGAGGCCGGCAGCCAGCGACACACACACACACACATACAGAGCTGGGAATGATGGCCGGGTGTGATGTGTGTGTGTGTGATATCATGCATGCATGAATGTGTGTGTGTAACGAGGATATTACATGTCCTGTGTGTCCATGTTTGTGTTTTGAGGGGGGTAGTTAATGTGTGTGTGTGTCTTCAGCTTATCTCCACAGGAGACACTGAGGTTTAACCAGGCAAGTTAACACACACACACACACACACACACACACACACACACACACACACACACACACAGATTGATTTCTTTCCTCTCATGCAGCCATAAACGTGACCTCGAGCAGCGCGTTGGCCGTATTTTGTCCTGCGTTGGACGACACTCTCGTCTTTTTGCATCGCTCTTGTTCTTTCGAGCGGACTCGAGTCTCTGACACTCTTCAGTGGTCATTCACGGCCTCTGCAGCTCGCTATCAGTGCTGTTAACGTGCAGCTCATCTTTACGTTTACAGCTCGTGGTCAGTTTGGACCTTATAAAAACTGCACTTGGGATTCTCCCTAACCCTCGTTCCAGAACAGCTGCAGTTCTTCTTGGACTTGGACTCAGTGTGACTGTTGGACGGAGGTTTTCAGGCTTTCATGCCTCCTGCAGCTCGTGCTCAGACATTCTCATTCCTGTGTGGTGTACAGCACAGACTCTGTGGTTTATGGGGACGTATGAGGGTCTGTGGTTGACGAGTGAAGGTTGTTATTGGTGTGGGAGTGTTGAAATGTGGTTTACGGTTCCCCGATTGTGGTCATGTCGATGGTTACCGTCTTGGGTGGGTTCACCGGCTTCTCCTGGATCCAGTTAAAACTTTTCTGAGTGAAGCAGCAGATTGTTTAATCACAGCGAGGTCAGATTTGGGTGCACCTGAGGTGGAGGTGGCGTCCAGCAGAGAACAGGCTGCTGGCAGTCAGGCAGCCGCCGCTGTTGTCCAACAAATCCTGCCGCCCGGCCCACTGTTATTAGGATCCCAGCAGGGAGGAGGAGTAAGGAGGAGGGTGGGCGGGATTTAACATCTGTCCCACTGAACCTGTGTGAGACCACCAGGTAGCCCACCTGTAGCCCTCCATACTGCCCTGCAGAGGGGTAATTATCAGCTAACTGCTGCCGCCACCGGAGGCAGGTTGAAGGTGTTAAAAGCAGCAGACATTAAAACACGTGAGCTTTTCTTCACAGCCACACGTACACAAACACACACATCCTTCGTTCCTATGACTCTGAATACAGCCGACGTGAATCTGTCTAAAATCACATAAGTGTAAAATATTCAGTGTTTGCAGACGTCATCGTGACTCATGAATTATTTTATGTATTTCACTTTGTGTCTCTTCTTTTTTCCTCTTTGTAATTTTTTGAGTTTTTATGTTTTTGTTTTACATTTGTAGTTTTTTAGTTTTTTGTGCACCTTTGTTGTTGTCGAGTTGTGTATTTTTTTAAATTCAAACGCTCCGGTGTTCCAGGACTGAAGCTGAAGATCAGGTGCTGATGAAGAGGTTAACGTGCATATTGTTAAAACACAAACAGCACTTGTTGCCTGGACCCTCACTGCTCTCATTAAAGACTCAAATAAATTCACACTGAACTGATGATGAAGCCGCACAGGAACCCATGTCAGAGTTTCAGTGCCTGGCTCAAAGACACTTCAGCAGACACCAAACTAAACCAGCTGGCTTCGGTGGGTCAGTAATCCTCCGACCTGCTGCCTGTCGGACGCGTGCTGGTGAGCTACGGCAGCCCGGAGGCTCCGTGTAATTGGCAGAGGGCGTCTTGATCCAGCGACTGTGAATGAGAGCTCAGCACGAAGGCCGGCTGCAACGGAGACACTTCAAAGAGGAGCTGAGAGGGCGACCTGCTGGCCGACACTCCCAAACACACACACACACACGCACACACGCACACTCACACACACACTCACTCACTCACTCACTCACTCACACACACACACGCACACACACACACACACTCACACACACACACAGCGCTGCTGACTTTAACGAACCTCTGACTTTTCCTCTGGTGCTACCACAAGGTGGATGTTTGTAGTTTCCATAGAAACCGTTGAACCACAGTTGTGATGAGCTCTCATCAGTGCGGAGGTCATCACAGAAAGATGCGATGCCACGATGTGTCATGATTATTAAAAATACAACGTTGATATTAATAAAGAGCAACTAAAGGAGCAGACGAGAAAACTACAAACTAACCATCAACCCTGAGCTCGAGCAGACAATAAAAGATCATCTGATCCTCAGAAGGTCTTAAAATTACGTAACCCAAACCTCCGATGAACTACAACACACGACATATTACACCCTGTAATTATTCATTCAGCATGAGCTGAACACAGAGTCCATCCTTACTCCATGAAGCTCAGAGGGGACACATACAACCTTTGAATTTCTTCCTCAAAAGTGGCCTAGAAGTCCAACCCACTGCCCGCTGTGCCACAGAGCCACACATGTTTGACAGCAGCAGGCTTGTACAGCGGTTGAGGGGTGAGGATTTTGGCTCCTCACAGTCACTGAGTGGGCCACAAACTCCTCCGTATACCAGTGTGAGGCCATCTGTCCCACAGCTGATGACCCAAGCACAGCAGATCTGCACCAGAACGACTGAAAAAGAAAAGAATCAAAGTGCTGCAGAGCTCAGAGAGCTGTGCATGGACGAATGCCGCAAACCTCGATGAACCGAAGCAACGCTGTGAAGAGGAGTGGACCAGACTTCCTCCAGTGATGTCAGAGACAGATACACTCAGACGCATCTCTGTTAATAAATGCTGAAATGATGGGCTGTCTTTGTTTGTATTTGAGTCATTTCAGTGCTTGAGCTGATAGTTCCCCGGTGAGGGAAGAACATCCCAGCAGTATCTGAAGCTGTGATGGTGGATTTGGAACAGGTTTGTCACAATGTCCAACTCCTGGATCCAGATCCATTTTTTTCCAGACCCCACCTGTGATGCAAATCAATCCATAAATTTGGAGTTAATCTGAGACTGACTGTCTGTACTGGCTGCTCGTTTCACTTCAGCTTTTATTGGTTTAGTTTTGATCAGTTTCAGTGTTATTTTAAGTCTTTATTATATTTTAATGGTATTTTTCAGATGTCAGTAAATAAAATGACCAGAGCCTCAGCAGGTAAGCAACAATTATATAACACAACAGTTTTAGTTCTGCTTCTACTTTTTATTCTTAATTCAGTGAATAAAATGTTTGTCACGCCTAGTTTTAGTTTTAGGTTTTTCATTCATTCTGGGAAACTTTGAAATCTTAACTCTTAAGCTCCTTTAACTGCCTCCTCCATGAGTGTGCTGAACCTGCCCTCTCCTGCAGGCTCGGCATATGGCCACTGTGTTCACACTGCTGCTATTTGATGAGCAGCAGGTCTGCTGGTGGAGCTCATTAACCCCCCAGCCTCCACCCCATCTACAAGTGCTTAACCAGCCACAAAAGCTGATGGGGAAAGTCATTTTTAATGGTTTAGCGGTCTCACAGCAGGGGTGGGGGAACAGATTTGTCCCTCAGCTGGTGGTGAAGAGCTGCCTGACGCTCATCAGAAGCCTGATCTTGACTTTCAAGACCAGAGTAAACGATCTGAGCCTGAGAGCCATTGCTGCATGACCTCTGACCCAGCAGAGAGCTCAAAGGTCGCTGCATAATCTGCTGTATTGTACTCAAATAAAAATAAATCATGTATCTCCCCGCACCTCCTCTTTTTTTCCTCCTCCCTTTCTTCTTCGTCCCTCTTCCTCCGTTAATGTGTCACCTCGCTGGAATGCCGGTCTGTGAATTAGACTCCTAATTGTTGCTGCAGTTTAACAGACCTGCTGTCAGACTGCAGATTAACTCGTGTGTGTGTGTGTGTGTGTGTGTGTGTGTGTGTGTGTGTGTGTGTGTATGTGTGTGTGTGTGTGTGTGTGTGTCAGTGATGAATCTCAGCACTAGCAGCTGCAGACAGGTTACACTTGCTCCGTCTCTGCATTCAAACCTGTGAACATGCATCCTGGTCATGCCTAAATGCACTGAGCTGCTGCCGTGTGATTGGCTAATGAAAGGTTTGTCCTGAGGAGACCAGGTGAACAGGTGTACCTAATACCTAAAACCTGATCCATTCATCCATTTTCATTCCAACTCCATCAACCACATCTGAAAACATCTCTTCCCTCCCATCGCTCGCCTCCACGGCAGGAGCAGAAGTCTTAGTTATCCAGGACTGCTTAAAGACTGGGCCTTATGAGTGTCAAACATGAGGCCCAGGGCCAGAACCGGCCCAGCAGAGACTCCAACGTGACCATCTGGACGACATTTTTAAAATATGAAAGAGCGCAAACATTTTGGACTTCCAACTTTTAATTTTCATGATTTTTGTCCTGCTGAGAACAACCCCCGTACTCCCATTCACACCCCACCAAAGTAATGAGTAATAAACAATTAACGGACTGAAAGCTTCTCACCTTTTCTCTCTGGTCCCACTGCGACACTTTTACTACAGAAAAACACATTTTCTGTAATTTTACACATTTATAGCGCAAATCTGGCTGAGATTGTTTTCCTTTACTACAGCTGTGTTTCTTTAACATGTAGAAAATCTGACCCAGAGCCTTGTGTTTGACACCCCTACAGTATCACATAATGGTGTTTGCAGTCTGCCCACTGATCCTGTCACGTGTGGCTCTTTTCTGAATATTCCACAAAGTGCACTGAGCCCGCTTTCGCCTGAATGAATGAACTCAGAACTGGAGTTTTTCCGCGCCGTGCCTGCAGGGGGGACCCTCAGCTCTGCACACGCACACCTGTCTGTGTGAGAGCTGCAGTCGGCTGCAGTCTGGCCGGACCCTCAACCGGGCATCGCGACATTTCAGCCCGTCACCGCTTCTTTCGGGACCCGAGCGAGAGTCCGCTGAGCTTTACGCGCAACACGCACTCCGAAATCCCGGGAAGACTTCTGCGCCCCGCGGCTCTCCTGCGCTCTGAGTCTCTGCAGGTAGAAAACACGATGAACACGCAGCTGCTTTAAAGTGTGGACTTTTTTAACGCAGGCAGGTGCAGTGAGAGGCGCAGACCGCAGCGGAGTTTTAAAACAGATTTGAAAAGGTTTTATTAAACAGGTTTATTTAAAAGGTTTGGGGGGAGCTTTGGACACAGCTTCATATCTGTGCGGTTAAAATGATTGTGCTTACTGAGAAAGGTGCAGTTATTTTAATCCAGTGTTCAGTTTTGTAACTATCCATTCTTATGCCGGTACTTTACACATTTAATGATTATAACAGTTACAGCCAGGGGCGTTTCCAGGGCTTTTAAAAATGAGGGAGCCCACAGGAAGTGGTGATATTTAATCAGAAATGTAAAAAAAGACTTATGAGTTGATTTTCATGCACTCATTCAGATGGATTACAAAGACTTTAAATACAGTGTTGTGTTAAATAAGAGTTTTACAAAGTAGTGAGAGTATTTTGACTAAAGTAACCCCCCCCTACCCCCCATGGTTAGAGTCCATTTTCCCCTGAATTGTCTGAATTAAGAGATTCAAAGGGACACGGGGGAGTCTCCGGGCGTTTTTAAATGGGGTGGCACAAAAACCAAAACAACACAGTGGTGGGATTTCTGTTAAGCAACGGTTCTGCATGTAGAACATTAAATCTAATCAAATCTATAAGAAGCAGATCTCTGATGTTTTTTGAAGAGTTTCTGTGTAAAATATCTGAGCTCTATGATGCATGGCACACACTCAGTTAATATTTTACAAGGTTTTGTTATATCTATGTTTTTTTTAATTATTATTATGAATCAGATCTGAATATGTTCAGAATGGCAGTCATTCTGAACATATTCAGTAAAAGGACTGGATGCATTATCAGGGATTGTAACATCTCGTCCTTTTACTGAATATGTTCAGATTGAACATCATGGCAGTCAGTTTACATGCAGTTAAAAAAGTAACAGAACATTAATGTATAAATGAAGTTAACCTTATATACATTAATTTTTACAGAGCCCCCGCAGGGGACATGGGAGAAAAAAAAATTTAGACGGACTTTGCGAGATCTCGCAAAACTTGAATTCCAACAATGGCGGCAGCTACTTAGTTGTAATGTTACTCTTTCTGGGTCACAAAATACACTTTTAAGATATTTTGAGGCATGAATGTAGCTGTGTAAACGTCAGATACCTGCTCGGTTTACAAGACATCACATATTTGCAAAAGTGCTCCGATGTTTTCGGAGATCTGACACCCACTAGCTCGAAGCTAACGGGAGGTCGAGACCTACTACAGCCGGGAGGAACACCGCTCTCCCGGCACATCGTGCCTCGACCTCCTGGTCGGCTTCGAGCTGGCGGCCTCCGAAGAATGCGGCTAAAACTTTTGTGAGATCTCACAAAACTTTTGCGAGATCCCGAGTTTGTTTTGCGAGATCTCGCAAAAGTCCGTCTTAATTTTTTTTCTCCCATGTCCCTTGCGGGGCTCCGTAAATTTTAGTAAAACATTACTGTGATATTTCAGAACGTAACTTTTTTAATTGCTTTCTATCCACAAGTAGCACACATGCTTGACAGGATGACAGGATTTACATATTTACATTTTGGGAGGGGATTATGGGTGATGGGGTAATAATTAAAGTGGACACTCTGGTTTGCAGAAGCGCTTTCAAAGGAAATAAACCATGAAGAAGGTTGTGATGGCTGCAAGAATATTAAAAACATGCGCAGCATTGAGTGAAATATCTTCTAGTCCCTGCTGAACTGCCCCCAAAATTTAACGCTAAATATCAGATGGTTTAGTTCCAGGTTAACTAAATCCAATTTATAAAGCTCCAATACTTGGATTTTATTTTAAAATGTTGTATTAAATTCATTTTAAGTGCAGAATGAGCTAAAAAACAAAACAAAAAAAGAACAACTAATTGGAGTGTGTGCACTTTTCCCATTGTGCATTGCTGCAGGCAGTAGTTTTACTGCTCCTGTTTTGTGATCTGTGACCTGTAGGGGTATTTGTTGGCTCTATTTTTCATGGTGAGGAGAAAAGATTTCTTCTGTTCTGTAAGAGTAGCCACACTACTTTAGGTACATTTTTTATTCTCGAAAACAGCCTTGCAGTTTCTGCAGTCCCTCTTGTTGCCTGTAGGGGGCAGACAGCATCACTGAATAAATGTTGTACAGATATCTCAGTGTTCAGGTGTCCATATACTTTTGCGTTCTGAAGTGTTGATCATCACCATATCAACACTAGTCTGAACCTCAAACAACTCTTTGAAACCGTGAGCCAAAGTGTGGAGCAGCTAACGTGTCCCCACAAGGATTAAACAGCCCCCACAAAGATAGATACACAAGTATAAAAACACACTCCCTCCCTCCCTTCATTTGTTTCTCTGTAGGGATTCCCCGTCCTTCTCCATTTCTTCACCATCACCATCTCATGCTCCAGGCCCTGGCTCTCGGCCCAGACACTGTTGACTGTTCCATGGAAACCCTGGCCTCTGTTTGGGTCCATGACCCCGTTGACCTCAGCGACCTCGGAGAGCAGCGTGACGAGTCATCGCCTGAATGGGGTGAGTCCAACTAACAGCATCAGATAGTAACAGTTAGTGAGAGGCCGAGGATGCAGAAGGCAGCTGTACTCTGCTGACTGCGATGTATTCTTCATGGAAGGAATTATTCTACATTTCTATAAATGCCACATTCAGCAGAGAGAGAATCAGCGAGCTGGAGGATCATTCATCAAACACAAGAAGCTCCCGGCATGTTCAACATGAGCGATCTGTCTCAGCTCTCTTTGCTGCAGATGGAAACATCCAGAACAGTTTATATTAAGATTCATCTTTTAATTTTCTCAGGCTCTTTCTTCTCCAAGAGTCCAATTTGTCAAGAATGCCCTGCCCTGGTTTCTCCACACTGCAGCTCCTCTAACGACCACTAGATGCTGCTGATGTGAAATCAGAGCCTCAAGACCAAAAACCAAGGGCTTTATAACCATCCACGCATTGTTGTGAAGACTTTTAATAACAATTAAAGGAAGTTTCGATGTGGTAGAAGTGAAACCAGTACTGATGAAATGGAAGAAACCTGCATTCTTACTAATGGCCAGCAGGGGGCAGCTCCTCTGGCTTAAATAGAAGTGTCATTATATAGAAGTCTCCATCCATCCATCCATCTTCATCCGCTTTATCCGAGGTCAGGTCGCGGGGGCAGCAGCCTAAGCAAAGAGGCCCAGACCTCCCTCTAGAAGTCTATGAGGATAAAAGCCTTCTGCTCATTTATGGTCGCGGCAGTTGGTTTCAAGTCCTTTTAAATCCAACGTGTTTTAAATTAGGGTCACATTAGAGTCAGCTCAAAGTGAGCCATGGTTTACCATGCGAATGAAAGGTCAGCCCCGCCCCTCACCTGTCACATCTGGTTTCAAAAAGCTAAGATAGCGGCAGCTAACACATGAATTATACTTCTGTGTCAGAATTACGCCGTAATTAACCGGAACCTTCTATGTAACCTGATGTGCACCTCCAGAGAAATGTAACTAGACGTCGGGTCGGTGCATACCACAAAGACTTGAATGTCGTGCAAGGTTGTGGTGTAGGAGAAAAATGAGTTTCTGGTTACGTCAGTTAGGACCCAGATTTCCTGCAGAAGTCTAAATCAAGCTATCAGTCCTCAGTTTGAGGGTTTAAAATTGGACCTCAGCAACTAATGGGTGGTCTCACAGGTGGAAGCCTCTGGGCCTGAAACATTAAGACAAATCTATTTATTTGGTTATGTGGACACAAGTTTATAAGGAAAAAAATCTCTAATGCTCAGCTGGAGGTTGCTCCAATCTTGAGCATACACTCCTGCGTTAAAATGTAATAAAAAGCCTACTCTGACTTTGAGAGCATGGTTTTGAATCCAGAACTTCAGCCGGGCAAATAGTCTGACTAAATCCTCCACTGCCACCAGTTTAAAGTCTGCTGTGTGTCTTCCTCTCAGAGTCTCATTGTGTCTTTGACTCCACGCCTCCGGCTGCTCTGATGTGGACGGAAGATCTCTCTCCTCACCTCCAGAGAAACAAACAGGTACCAACAGGTTCTCACATTTAATTTATTATTGTTTTAGTGCACACGAACTACAGTTAGCTCAGCAGCTGAGGTTAAACATGGAGTGCAAAAGACACAACCTGACCCTCAACGTATAGCAGTTCCTTTTTGTCCTTTTTGAGTAAGCTACTGTAACACTTCTTATTTCAGCTGGTACACTGTGAACGTAAACATCTAGCACGTCTAACTGACAGCAATATTTGTTAGAGAGCATGCACAGGGTCAGAAATGAGTCCATCAGAGGGACAGCTCAGAGTCAGAGAGGCTGAGATGGTTTGGACATGTGCAGAGGAGGGACAGAGGATGATGAAGATGGAGCTGCCAGGCAGGAGGAAAAGAGGAAGACCTCAGAGGAGGTTCATGGATGTAGTGAACAAGGACAATGCAGAGGGTTGGTGTGACGGAGGCAGATGATCCGCTGTGTATTCAGTAAACCGTAACACATTTCAAAAGAACCGGTCGATGTGTGCCACTGAACCTCTGCAGTTCATATACCCGTATCCTTATAATCTGCATTGCTGCGATGTGATTGTATCCTTCCAGCTCCAGGACACTCTGCTGCAGAGGGAGGAGGAGCTGGCCAGGCTGCAGGAGGAGAACAACAAGCTCAGAGCATTCCTCAATTCCTCCTTTGTGAGAAACCTGGAACAAAAGGCAAAGGTCCGTGCAGCATCAGACGCACTGACAGCAATAAGACAGAAATAAACCAGCAGTCTAAACAAAGACACTCAGATCTTCATCTACTGAGCTGAGAGTCATAAAGACATATTTCACGTGTCCTGGGTGTGCCCGGGGGATTCTCCTTGTTAGTCATAGCCCCCCAAAAAGAGAAAAAATAACTTGCCTAGGAGAAACTAGTTAGATGCCCAAACCACTTTAGCTGCCTCCTTTCGATGTGGACGCTCTAGTCTTCCAAATGGCCGACCTCCTCACCTTATATCTAAGGCTGAACTGCTTGTAACGCCTATCTTGTGGTCGTAGTTGAAGGTAGGAACTATTCAGTAAACTACCAGGTATGCCCTCAGCCTCAGCTCTCACGTTAACACAAAAACTGGTATGGGTCCACATCACTGCTGACTTCATACCAACCCTATCAGCCTTCAGATCCATCGTCACCCTGTAGCTCTAACATGAATATGTTTTGTACAGAAGTAGAAAAATTATGTAAAACAAATTATGCCAACTGAAACATTCAGACACTGTTAATGAAACCATGGATCACTAATCCTGGAGACATCTCAAGTCTTTCAAAGTTCACTTTTATATCAGTCCAAAATGTCTTTTGCTCTATCAAAGCATTAAATGTTTGCCACCGATAAAGAAGATAATAACACGCTGCTGTTATTCGGTCCTTGTTTCTTATAGAAACTAACTGCTGATGGGAGGAGGAAGCTGAAGAGAAGCCTGGCTTGCTTTGACAGTTTCTGTGGGGATCAGCGAGCGCCCCCCCAACAAATCAGCAAAAGAGTCTGCAGGAACCTCACTGCCCAGTTCTGCTCGGAGTCTTTAGAGACATCTGCTTGCTCAGAACCAAACCTGGACCTCTGGGTCCTTCGAACTCTGGGACTGAAGGATCGGGACACCATCGATACATCCGAGGAGTCCTCCTCTGAGTGGAGCCTCAGGAGTTTGGTTTACGATACTGCCGTCAATCCATCCTCATTCCCAGAATGCAATCCCAACTCTTCTTTCATCACATCCACAGATACTTCAGTCCACAGTTACTGTCAAAGAGCAACACATGGAACCAGCTGTAGGTACAGTGCTGCTGAATGCCAAGAAGCAAACTGTGAAAATCCTCCTGAGTCAGCTTCAAACTGCCCAGACGACTTCACTGCCACTCGAGTGAGCACACATTACGAGTTTCCTGAAGCCACGACCAGGACCTACAGCGCCCCGTCTGCTGAGACCTGTTCTCTCACTGCCTTCAGTCAAGTCCAGACTTTGGAGGGAAATCCTGCTGACCATCACTCTTACTGGTCTTCACTACAAGAAACCCAGACACCATCACAAGACACGATCCAGTTCAACCCACCAGCGGAAAGAGTCTTCCCCACCCCCGTGTTGCCTTCAGGTGCAGACCAACCCAGGAGTTCTGCTAGTGGCTTCATTCCAACGAGCCCATGTCATCCTCCGGCAGCACCACATACGCCTCGCAACCGGACAGATTTGGCATTCAGCATGTCCCTCAGTCCGTCCAGCAGCGTCAAGACCCACAGCTTCCCCCAGGGACAGGCCTTTGTCAGAAAGGACGTGGAGGGCCGGTGGAACTTTACCTGGGTTCCCAGACAAGAACCGTAGGAAACCAGATGGTCCTTACTCTGAAAGACAATCAAAAGCCTCACGTTGTCTTACTGCATAAACATCTCAGGCTGATCCTTTAGAACAGCAAGTTCAAGTGGACTCACTATGGTTTTTAGACAATGTTCTGGACTGAGTATCAAAAAATGCCTTGAAGGACCCTAAGAATAATCTTGAAGACCACATGGACAGATGTTTAAACAGCTCAGAGACCTTTGTCCTATGACAGCTTGAAGGAAACACCTCTTTAAGTCGCCTTTATGATGCCTATATTAATGACGATTACTTGATTGCATTCTGTTTACTCAATAATCCAAAAGCTAAGAGTACAGTAGCAACTGGAAAAGAAAAACACGAGCCTGAGCAACCAAACCATTTATTAAGTATAGATCTAATAAAAAAACGTAATCTTAACTTAATGAAACATTCAAATTAACAAAACTGCCTAAAATAACACCTGTATGCGTTTAGTCTGTATTTGAAACTGCCACATAAAAATAATAGTACTGAAACTTTTGCTGCTTTGAGTCTGTATTTTCTACATACATATATGTGTATCACATGAACGTCAGTGAGGGACCAGAGCCATTATGACCAGATGACAAGTTCATTTCTGAAATCTTGTTGGCTCCTGCGAGTTAGCTGAGGACCTACTGACTATGGTTCAAGAGGGACTTTTAAATGGACCACGGCATTGGAAATGTGCTGAAGCCAACATTAAGCCCTGGGGCTGGAAATTAAGCCAAATCCAAAGTGCCAAAAACTGCAGTTCCTCTAATGTCCACCAGAGGCTCCAAAACTGAGGCAGTGGTAATAAAAACAGAGAGAGGCCGACAGTGATCACTGACTGTTTTTAGGGGCTTGTTCAGATTCAATAGAACAACATACAAAGCATTAAAACATGTTATAAACACAACAACGTTAATAAACACAGAGCAGTATTCATACGTCATCACTTAAAGACTGTCATGTTAAAATGTCCAACATTACAGCAGAAATAAACATTATAATTCCCTCGAAGCACAGGCAGACGCAAGTGGTTTTCTGTCACTGGTTTATTTGAAGACTTCTCTCCAAAGCCACCGTGAAAATTATACAGCATTAACAAAATAAAACTCAGCGTAAGACACAGCAGTAAAAACACTGTACAACAAACACTATAAATAAATACCTTGTTGGCTGCATGCTGCAAAAAGGGAATTAGCCGCCGTTCTTCTGAGGTTTCCTTTAACCGTTTAACCGTGTGTAGTTAAAGTCCACTTAAAATGTCTTTCAATAAAAACCATCCTCTTCGTTCTACCCAAAGAGGAAACTAGCGCAACTTGTAAGCGAACTTGACTTTCAAAATAAAAGCACCAAAACGTTGACTACAAAAAACAAAGTAATGTACAGCTTAAACAATTTACAATCATGACATGGATCTTGACAAGATAAAAAAAATAATCCAAATTATATACAATGTCATCATGCCAACAGTTACAAACATGTTCACAGTTGTGCACAAACTTGTCACCTGGTCATATTTCACAACTGGTAAAGGTTACTGTTGTAAAGGAGTGTATTTCACCCCAAACCACCATCCTTTTCAAACTCTACCCCACTAGACTTTGGTGCCTTAAAAGAACCAGTGGGTGGAAATAAAAGTAAAAGCAAGTAAAAGTAAAACTACTCTGAATCAAAAAACAAAACCAAGTTCAAACACTAATTATGACGATTGCCATCATCCCTCCAACCTTCTCGCAGTGTTTAACATAAGAGTCATTGGGGTCTGATTCACTTTCTGAGCCAGCTTTAAATGATCACTAAAACAAATCACTGCTGTTTTAAACTTGGGGTTTAAAAAAACAACAGAAAAAGTTCGTTTTTATGGTTCACAGTGGTGTTTATGGTGTTAACCATATTTCACATGTTTTCCATACTGGTGTGTTTTTAGGAACATTCTACCAATAAATTCAGCAAAAGTTTTTCAATGATCGCTGAAATTACAATTGATTCAAATGTGCCCAAAGCTGTTGTTGTTTATGTTATCATGTAGCTGTTTTGTTTTCAAATGCAAAGTTTTACTTTAAAATCTCATTTTTCTACCATATCTATAAAAACGTGTCTGATAACACCGTCTGCCTACATGTGAGTCCAATTAACATGAAATTGTTTTCATATTATTTGGAAAAACATTTTCTTAACCCATGGTTTAAACTATCAGATATGTTTACATGTGAAAGCATTATCCAACGTAAAAATAAAATGTGCTTCATTTCTAAGTGTTGGACTCTAAATGTCAAACATGTCAAACAGCAAACACAGTTATTTATTAGAAGGTGTGTGGGCCAAACTAAAGCTTTTTATGAGCTTTATTTTTCCCTTTAGGATGTCAGGGCACAGATTTGGCCCATAGCGTAGTCTGACCCCAACATCAGCTGACATTAGCTCAGTCGCCACAAAAGCTCATTTCCTTGGAGGTGTTTGGTTCCGAACCAAAGACGTGGACACTTTAGAGGTTCAAATCTCAGAGATTATCTGTCCAAGAGTTTGTTCACTGAGACACTCCACAAGCTGTTTTCACCCAGACAACCACCGAGAGACGCCTGCCTTTCAATTCAATTGAGTTTTATTTATGCACCAACTCACAACAACAGTCACCTCAAGGCGTTTTATACTATAACCCTACAATAATACAAACAGAGAAAAAACCAGCAATCATATGACCCCCTATGAGCAAACACTTTGGTGACAGTGGGAAGGAAAAACTCCCTTTTAACAGGAAGAAACCTCCAGCAGAACCAGGCTCAGGGAGGGG